>NW_006921912.1:679720-693094 GCF_000298275.1 Orycteropus afer afer | reverse complement strand
ATGGTGGCTGCGATTATGGGCTCAAGTATAGCAGGGATTGTGGGGCTGGCGTGGGATCGGGCAGTGTTTCGTTCTGCTGTGCATGGGGTCGCTATGAGTTGAAAACGACTCGATGGCACTTAACAACAACTAACAACATATATCAAAAAATTTGCTCTTTGAGCCATTCTTAAATATACAATTCATTGATATTCATTACATTGGCCATAGTGTGCAATCATCACTACTGTTCATTTCAAACAAAAATTATAGCCCCAAACAGAAACTCTACCTATCTTGGTTATTTAGTGCTGCTATGACAAATACTGGGAGCTCTGGTGGCATAGTGTCTAGGGCATTTGACTGCTAACCAGAAGGCTGGTGGTTCAAACCCACCAGCCACTCCTTGGAAGGAAGATTGGGCAATCTACTTATGTGGTGATACTGCCTCAGGAATCCAAGGAGGGGTTGCTATGAATCGGGACCGACTTTTTTTTTTTTTTTTTTTATGATGAATACTGTAAGTGAATGCCTTTAACAAACAAATTTCTCTTCTCACAGTTTAGGAGGCTAGAAGTCTATATTCAGGGTACTGGTTCCAGGTGAAAATTTTCTTGCTCTGTTGGTTCTGGGAGAAGGGTTCTTGTTTCTTCTGAACTTCTGATCCTGGGTGATCTTCATATGGCTTGGCATTTCTCTTCCCCTATCTCTGCTTCCTAGTTTGCTTCTTTAATCTCTTTTATCTCTCAAGAGATTGAGTCAAGATACACTCTACATTAATCTCACTGATAAAACAAAGACAACCTATTCCCAAATGACGTTATAACAACAGATGTAGAGGTTAGGATTTACAACATATTTTTGAGGGACAGAATTCAATCTATAACAGTACCACTTAGCAATAACTTTCCATTTCTCTCTTAGCCCATCCATGATAAAACCCATCACTGATAAACGTTTGTCTCTATGCATGAAATACCATTCTAGGTATTTCATGTTAGTGGAGTTATATATTTATTTTTTCAAATCTGACATATTTCACTTATGTTTTTGAGTTTCACCCATTTTGTAGCAAGCATCAGAACTTACTCTTTATAACTGAAAAATACTCCATTGTATGTATGTACCACAGTTTGTTTATTTGTCTGTTGATGGACATTTGGGTGGTTTACACATTTTGGCTATTGTAAATAATGTTGCATTGGATATTGGTGTGCAATCATCTGAGTTCCTGTTTCAGGTCTTTTGGGTATACAACTCAGAGTGGAACTGTTGGATCATATGATAATTCTATTTTTAATTTTTGAGGAAACAAACTGTTTCCACAGTGGCAGCAGCATTTTACATTCTCATCCTCAACACACAGGGGACCAGTTTCTCCACATCCTTGCCAACACTTGTTATTTCCATTTTCTTATAATACCACTTTATTCTGTGAAATATAATAGGATGTGAGTGGTATCTCATTGTAGTTCTGATTTGCATCTCCTTAATGAGGAGCTCTGGTGGTGTATGGTTAAAGCATTTGGCTGCTAACCAAAAGGTTGGCAGTTTACACCTACCACCCATTCCGTGGGAGAAAGATGAGGCAGTCTGCTTCCATAAAGATTTACAGCCTTGGAAACTCTATGGGGGCAGTTCCACTCTGTCCTAAAGGGTCACTGTGAATTGGAATTGACTTGATGGAAGTGGTTTTGTTTTGTTTGTTTAATGACTAATGAAGAAAACAAAAAATCCTTACAACTGGACTGTTAAGTAACATGATTGATGTTGTGAAAGATTTCAGTTTATTTGGATTCACAATAAACATCCATGAAAAGCAGCAGTCAGGAACTCAAACAACATACTTCATTGGGCAAATCTGCAGCAAAAGACCTCTTTAAAGTTTTAAAAAGCAAAGATGTCATTTTGAGGACTAAGGTGCACTTGACCCAAGCCATGGTATTTTCAATAGCCTCACATGCATGCAAAAGCTAGACAATGGATATGGAAGAATGAAGAAAAATTGGTGCCTTTGAATTATGGTGTTGATGAAGAATAGGAAATATGCCATGGACTGCCAGAACAGTGAAAAAAATCTGTCTTGAAAGAAGTACAGCCAGAATGTTTCTTAGAAACAAGGATGGCAAGACTTCATCTCATGTACTTTGGACATGTTATCAGGAGGGACCAATCTCTGGAGAAGGACATTATGCTTGGTAAAGTAGAGGGTCAGCGAAAAAGAAGACCTTCTGATGAAGTGGATTGGCACAGTTTCTGTAACAATCAGGGCTCAAGTGTAAGGGTTGTGCGTAGGGTTGCTGTGAGTTGGAACCAACTCTATGGCACCTAACAAAAGCAACAATGACTAATGATGTTGAACTCTTTTCATGTGTTTGTTGGCCATATACATATCTTCTCTGGAGAAAAATCTGTTTAATTGCTCCTTTTAAAACTGGATTTGTTGTTACTGAGTTATAAAAATTCCTTATATATTCTAGATATTACATCCTTAAGTAATGTATGGTTATAAGATATTTTCTTCCATTCTGTAGGTTTTCTCTTCTTGATAAAGTCTTTTAGTTCACCAAAGTACCTTCATTTTCCATCTTAGGCTGGAGGAGCAAAACCAGTGAAGCATATACATAAAAGCACACAAGATTTATTTTCAAGGAAATAGCATATGCAGTTGTGGAGGCTGACAAGGTCCAAATCCATGGGTTAGGTGTCAGGCTGGAAGCTTCTCCTGACACACTCCATTGCAGGGACTGATGAACTCAAAATCAGCTGGTCAGGCAGCAGGCTGCTGGCTCATGTCCTAAGAATATCCATGTGCTAAGAACATCTATGTGGATGCAGGCCACACCACCCACACTCCTCCTTCAACTCTTTGGCTGCTCACATCAGATCTGCCAAACCACTGAGAATCATGGCCTAGCCAAGTTGACCCATAACCTTAACCATGGCAATTCACCTCTTGTCAACTTGGATGGACCCTGTACATCTCTCCTTAAACCATACATAATCTACATAAAGACAATGATAAAGTCATGTTTGTACTTAACATGATACAACTAACAGATATACAACTGAAAAGGCACTAGCCCCATTTATATCTTATATTTTATAAGTAAGGGAATAAGGGAAGGAGCTATGTTGGTGTAGTGGTTAAGACATTTGGCTGCTTAACCAAAAGGTAGGTGGTCCAACCCACCAGCTGCTCCATGGAAGAAAGATGAGGCAGTCTGCTTCTGTAAAGATTTAACAGCTTTGGAAATCCAATAGGGGTTGCTATGACTCAGAATAAACTTAATGGCAGTAAGTTTGGGGTTTTTGAGAATGGAATAAGGGAAGGAAGAAAACAAAGATATATGATACAGGTATAGATACATATCTTAGTTATCTAGTGTGGCTGTAACAGAAATACCACAAATGGATGGCTTTAACAAATATAAATCTCTTCTCTCACAGCTGAGGAGTCCAGATGTTCAAATTCAGAACACTGGCTCTAGGGGTAGGCTTTCTTTGTTGGCTTTAGAGGAAGGTCCTTGTTTCAACATCTTTGGGCTTGGTCTTCCTTGGAGATCTACATGTGTCTTGGCATCAGTCTTCTCATGGGTCTAGGAGTTTCTTAGTGCAGGGACCCCATATCCAAAAGATGCACTATGCTCCCAGCTCTTCTTTCTTGGTAGTAGTCAGGTCCCTTTCTCTCTGCTTCTCTCTCATTATATGTCTCGCAAGATCAGAGGCAAACAACACCCCTTTCATTGGATCAGGACTGGGACCTTAGTAAGGATGTTGCATCCCACTAATCTCCTTACACCTGATTGACTGGTCAGATCAGATCACATAATGAGGGATAATTACATCATTATATAACTGCCAAATTATATAATTACATAACTGCCAAACAAGTGAGTATCATGGCCTAGACAAGTTGACATATTTTTTTGGGGGGACACGATTCAATCCATGACATCCCACCCTTTAGCCCCCCCAAATCATGTCCTTGTCACATGCAAAACGCTTTCACCTCATATCATCCCAAAAGGCTTAAATCAACTCCAAGTCTAAATTCTATTTTGGGAAAAAGTTCTTTTCATCTGTGAATCTAGAATACATGGTATCTGCTTCCAAGATACACTGGTGGAACAGGCACAAGGCATACATTTCCATTATAAATGGGAGAAATTAGAAAGAAGGGATAATGGACACCAAGTGAGTAAAAAAAAAAAAAAAAGAACAATTTCCATTAGCTCTCTCAAGGTTTGAAAATAATCCGCTGTTGTCTGAGACTATCTATGCAGTAGCCCTGCTTTCCAGACTGGGTATTGGCCATTCTCTAGATTCTGCTTAGAGACTCCTTGTACTGGGCTTCAGCTCTGCTTTCCAGGCCCGCTGGGATGGTAAATTTGCCCCCTTGGCTTCGGGTGGCCCCATTCTCCTAATCTAACTAAGTGGTGACCACCTCAACCACTGGGTCCAGCGGGCCCTATTTTTCTGCCCCTTGGGCATGACATGCTTGCCCCCTCTGCTTTGAACAGTCCACCCCCATTCCTCTCACACTCATGAATGTCAGCCCAACAGTTCAGAACCAAATTGGTGAAGATTTGACTCTTTGCAAACCTAGGAGGCTGTGGCCCCATCCTTTGAAACCCCAGAGGCCATCATCCTACCTTTTGAGACCCGAGAGGTTGTGACTCCACCCCGAGACTGAGGCAGCTCTGGTGCCCATGCTCCTTGTCTCTTCAGCTTCTGCTTCCTGATTCCTCAGCCTTTTGGACCCTCAGGCCTCTTGGGCCGGCCTACCCTTTGCCCTACTCAGATAGCTGTTAGAAGTTCTTTAGCTCTACTGATAAGTGCTCTGATGCACCCCACTCCACCAGCAAGCCTTGACCTGAGACACTCAGCTCTCATTCCATGGGTCAGTTTCCATGCTTTCTTGTGCCGGTCTCTCGGTTCTGCTGCTGCCATTTCTCTGTTAATGCTTTTCACCACCTATGCTGTCTCTGGTGTTAACAACTCTCCTCACTTCCTTCTGAGCCCTCATCAGAATTACCTTTCATGTCTGTAATTCCACCAACAGTGTCTTCAAAGCATTTAGGCTTTTACTATTAGACATCTTAAAACTTGTAGTCTGTAATCATTACCCAATTTCAAAACTGCTTACACATTTTAGGAGCAGCACTCCTCTCCTGGAACCAAATTCTGTCTTAGTTATTTAGTGCTGCTATAACAGAAATACCACAAATGGATGGATATAACAAAATAATTTATTCTCTCAGTTTAGAAGGAGCTCTGGTAGCATAGTGCCTAAAGCACTTGACTGCTAACCAGAAGGCTGACAGTTCAAACCCACCAGCCACTCCTCGGAAGGAAGGTTGGGCAATCTACTTCCGTAGTGATACTGCCTCAGAAACCCAAGGAGGAGTCGCTATGAGTCGGGGGGGCCGACTTGACAGCACATAACAACAACAACAACAAGAAGTTTAGAAGGCTGGATGTCTGAATTCAGAGTGCTGGCTTTAGAGGAAGGCTTTCTTTTTCTGTCAACTCTGGAGAAAGATCCTTGTCTCCTTTCAACATCTGTCAGCTCGGCATTCCTTGGAGATGTACGTGTGTCTCGGCATCAATCTTCCCATGGGTCTAAAGGATGTGCTCCACTCCTGGCTTTTCTTCTTTGCTGGTAGTCAGGTCCCTCTTTCTCTATGTTTGCTACTGTCTACTTTTTTTTTTTTTTTATTTGTGATTTGAGTGAAAGTTTACAGAGCAAATTCATTTTCCATACAGCAGCTCACATACACTTTGTCTCATGACATTAATTACAATTTCCCACAATACAACAGCTCCCCTCGCACTTCCTCCCCATAGTTGCCTCTTCCCTGTGTCTTTCCCTCCCATGCACTTCTACTCCCAAGGTGTTGCCCTGTGCAAACAGCCCTTCTATTCTCCCATGATTGTTCTCTCCAAGGAGTGTATCTACCTAATGTAAATTTTCAGCTCATATGCCTGTCCTTTGTTTGGCTGGAAGCCATAGAAGTGAGTTCAATTCCAAACCTGAAGGGCAGCTAGGGGCCATAGTCTCAGTGGTTCTATCAGGCTCTATCAGACCAGCAAATCTAGTCCCACCCCCTTTTTATTAAAATGATTTTGAGTTTTGTTCCATATTGTTCTCCCACTCTATCCAGGATCTCCTACATAGATCCCCCTCTGAGTGGTTGACAGTGGTAGCTGGGCACCATCTAGTTCTTCTGGTCTCATAGCAGTATAGGCTGAGGATTGCATGGTGTAGCTACTCTTTACTTTTATCTCTTGTAAGATAAAAGATGATGCAGACCACACCCTAGGGAAACTCCCCTTACATAAAATCAGGGTGAACTTAAGTAAGGATGTTGCATTCCACCCTAATCCCGTTACAACTGGATTGGCTGATTCCATCAGATCACATCATGGGGGATGATTACATCCTTACATAACTGCCAAATTGTATTGTTAGATAACTTCCAAACCACTGAGAACTGGCCTAGCCAATTTTTTGGGAACATAATTAACACACACAATAAAACAAGAATGAAAAACTGATAGCAATTACAACCTTCTGCATTTGATCACATGGTCATAGCTGGTATTTAGAACTACCTTTTTCTATCACTCATTCCATATTCTCTTTGACCTTAGCAAGCACCTGAGCTGGTCATGGTTCTTTTCTTGGTCATGTGACCAAAGCCTTAATTCCTGAAGGGCCTAGGCCATTAGTCATGTGGGAATTATCAATTTTCTATTGACTTTAATCACAGGGCATGGTAGTACTAAGAGATATCCTGAGGGAGCTTCTATATCCCAGACATACTGTTCTTTATGTCTATTATGTAATATCAATCCAATTTCCCCTTGGTAATCAGGATCAAGAAGCCATGGTGGTACAGTGTTTAAAACACTTGGCTGCTAACTAAAAATTGGTGGTTCAAGCTCACCAGCTGCTCCTTGGGAGAAAGATGTGACAGTCAGATTTTGTAAAAAGATTTACAGCCTTGGAAACTCTGGCACAGTTCTACTGTAGGGTCTCTATGAGTCAGAATTGCCTCAAGAGCAGCATGTAATCAGGATCAATCACACCAGCCAATATAATAAGTCCCTTCTTTGCCTGTTGATCCAGAAGTATGAGAAGCCCAAAGTGTCTAGGTGGCATTCTTCCAGTTCAATGAAATCAGTGTTGGATCTCATGGTGAAAGTATTCTTCCTTTTGCAACTAAGACCTCTATACCTGCAGAGCATAGGGTCATGGGGACAGGAAGAAAAAATTTTGTGAGTGGCTCACTAGGTGTATAGTGAGTGGTACCACTCCCATTTGTACTCCTTGATTCCTGGGTCCATGGATCCTGCATATTGGAAAAACAGCACTATATATTGTACACTGGTTTACAGCATATACAGGCACCTGGACAACATTGTCCAACCCTGAAAGGTATTGGCACAGAGCTGGTGCTGTAATTGTGTCTTTAGAAGGCTATTCCATTGTTCTGTTGAGCCAGCTGCCTCAGGTTGATGGGGAACATTGTAAGAATAGTGAATTTCATGAGCATGGCCCCATTGCTGCACTTGACTTGCTGTGAAGTGATTTTCTTGATGTGAGTCAATGCTATGTGGGATACCATTATGGTGAATAAGGCATTCTGTGAGTTTATAGGTGGTAGTTTTGGCAGAATCATTGTGTTCAGGGAAGGCAAATCTGTATCCAGAGTAAATATCCCTAAGAACAAAATGTCACCCTTTCCATGATGGAAGTGGTCCATTGTAACCAACCTGCTACCAGGTTACTAGGAGCTCTGGTAGCATAGTGCCTAAGGCATTTGACTGCTAACCAGAAGTCTGGCGATTCAAACCCACCAGCCACTCCTTGGAAAGAAGATGGGGCAATCTACTTCCATAGTGATACTGCCTTGGCAACCCAAGGAGGGGTTGCTATGAGTCGGGTCCGACTCGACGGCACATAACAACAACAACAACAACCAGGTTACTAGCTGATCATGATATTGGGAACTCAGTGTTGGTCTCTACTGCTGGCAGATTGGGCATTCAGCAGTGGTTGTAGCCAAGTTGGCCTTGGCAAGTGGAAGTCCATGTTGCTAAGTCTATCCATAACTTCCATCCCTGCCACCATGGCCACTTTGTTCATGAGCTCACTGGGCAGTGACAGAGAAAAGAGGCTGAGTGGTACCCACAGAATGGATCATCCTGTCCACTTGATTGTTAAAATATACCTCTGCCAAGGTGACCCTTTGCTGGTCATTCACACAAGACTCAAATATCTTCACTTCTTTGGCGCATTTAGAAATGTATACCTATACACATCTTTCCCATACCTCCTTGTTATCAATTTTCTAGTCATGTTCCTTCCAAGTCCCTGAACATCCAGCCAAATCATCGGCATGGCTCACGAATCAGTATACAATGAACCACTAGAGCAGTGCTCAAAGTTCTGCCCACTGGGAGGATTTTCCTTCACCATTGCTCTCCAACGAGGTCTCAGAAAGGGGCTGCAGTATTGCCTCTGTCCACTTCCTGTGGTGCCTCACATCATGCAGAACCATCTGTAAACCAGGCACGAGTTTTCTCTTATATAGTCAACTGATCATAAGAAACTCCTCATGAGACCATAGATGTAAACTATGAAAAGGAAGGTAATGTGACAAGAGTGGGGACCATGGGCATTTAGACCACTTCCTCAAGTAATTGTGCCTTCATGTCTGCTCAAGCCTGATCTCATATACACCCCTTACATTTAATGATGTGCATATCTGACTTTATGACTCTGTGGGTCAGACAACACCCAGTTCATGATGGGCAGCTAATGCCACATGGTAACTTGGTGACCTATACTTAAGCATTCAGTGTCTATTAAGTCCCAGTAAGAAGCCAAAAGCTGTTTCTCAAAAGCAGAGTAGTTATCTGAAGATGATGGCAAAACTTGGCTCCAAAATGTGTGCTGTGCTTCACAAGTAGTGGCCTGCACCTCTATCTGCCATTGACACTGAAAGAACCATTGGATCAACTGAATCATATTGCCCAAGTGGCAGACTGGCTTGTACGGCAGCCTGAACCTGTTGCAGAACTTTCTCCTATTCTGGGCCCCACTCAAAACCAGCCCCTTGCTTTGTGAGTTATTTGATAAATAGACTGGAGTATCACACCCAAATGAGGGGTATGTGCCTTTAAAATCCAAAGAGGTCCACCAGGTGTTGTGCTTCCTTTTTAGTTGTAAGAAGATCTAGATGTAGCATTCACTTTAGAAGGTCTATCTTGATATATACGCCTTAGTGCTGGACCTATAGAAATTTTACTGAGGTAGAAAGTGCCTGAATTTTTGTTGGATTAATTTCCTTCCCTCTAGCATGCAAATGTCTTACCAATAAGTCTAGAGTCATTGATACTTATTCCTTATTAGGTCCAATCAGCATAATGTCATTGATGTAATGGACCAGTATGTTGTTTTGTGGAAGGGAAAGGTGATCTAGTTCACTGTGGACTGAATTATGACTTAGTGCTGGTGAGCTGATATACCCCTAAGGTAGGAGTCTGAAGATGTATTACTACTTTGCCAGCTGAAAGTCAGCTGCTTCTGGTTATCCTTCAAAACTGGAATTGAGAAGAAAGACGTTGGCCAAATCAGTCATGCCTTCATGTTCTTAACAGGTACCAGGAGATGTATTAATTTGCTCAAGGAGTGAAACCACACCTGGAACAATAGCTGCAAATGCAGTCATCACCTGGTTAAGTTTATAATAATCAACTGTCATTCTCCAAGATCCATCTGTTTTTTGCACAGGCCAGATGGGTGAGTTAAATGGGGATGTGGTGAGAATTACCACCCCTGCATCCTTCAAGTCCTTGGTGATGACACTAATCTCAGCAATCCCTCCAGAAAATGCGGTATTGCCTTTGGTTTACTATTTTACTAGGTGGGGCAGTTTTAATGGCTTCTGCTTGGCTTTTTCTACCATAAATAGCCCATTCTTCACCTGTCAGGGATCCGATGTGGGGGTTCTCCCAGTTGCTGGGTATGTCTATTCCAATATGCATTCTTGAACTATGGAAGTCACTACAGGGTAGGTTCAGGGATCCACTGACCCCCTGTGAGATGGACTTGAGCTAAGACTCCATTAATAACCTGACCATCACATGCCCCTACACTAATTGTTGGGCCACAGTGATATTTTAGTCTCCTGGAACTAGTGTCTGTTCAGAGCCAGCATCCAGTAATCTTGGAAAAGTCTGATTATTTTCTTTTCCCCAGTGAAAAATGATTCTTGTAAAAGGCCATGGACCCCTTTGGAGAAGGCTGGGAGAAAGATTAACAATATAAATGTTTGGCAGTGCAGTGAGTTCCTTTCTCATCCAAGAGGTTATAGGTCTGCAAATGGGCTCAATTTTGGGAATTGATTGAGGGCCAAGACTTTCTGTTCTGGTGATTCAAATTAGACTGCTGTTCACTTGATCTAGAATTCTCCTGCTTGTACAGACCAAGTAAATATTTAGATTTCTCGTCTATTTCACTCCTGTGGACACCATCACTAAGTAGTCAACACCATGAATCTATGTAAGTCAGATATTTTGATTACTGCTTTGACTCTGCTGCCTTTTATAGTAACCATCATGCCCACTCTGCCTTTGGCAATGCAGTGCTGCTACTTGGCCCCTACCACGTTAGGGTCCAGTCAGCCCCATTTTAGTTAGATGTCTTAATTCAGTTAGGGCCATTGCCACTGTTGAATCTCACTTAAATAAAATAGCAATCACAACAGTCTTCAAGGATGCTGGGGCTTCCTTCACAAATTTGTTCCTCACCATTGTGGTGAAAGGTGTGTCCTCTAGGCACTCCATGGATGACTCTAAGCGTCCAACCTAATAAATTGACTTTAATATGCCAATTTCCCTAAGCCTTTGGATACCTTCTTCTACAGTATGTGAAGGAAGTTCTGGCATGACAACTTGATTTAACATAGGCTGCCACTTAATTCATGCTTTAGTAAACCAGCAAAATACACTATGAGATCTTTTTCTAATCTTTCAAGCTAAAGCATTGAGTGAAGATTCTGTGCATAGTGGACCCATATCGATATACTCAGACTGATCCAACTTTATGTTCCTTCCACCATTATTCCCATACCCTTATTAGTCACTTCCACATATATTACCCAAGTTTCTCTTTATATATATTAGAAAACTCAAATCGTTCTTTTAGAATGTAACATATCTCCTCATGGGTCACATTTTGTACTTCACCTCTTAGGGCTTACTGGGACTTAAGTCTGGTTAAACATATAAAAGCAAAAATGCATGGTGGAGTTTGCTCCTGGGGCTGTTAAAAAATGATAAGTTATCTGCCTCAGGTGATATCTCAGACAAAGTCTCTTCAGACACAGCTGGGTTAATCTCATCACATGGAAATGGAAGAGATAATAGTTTTACCAAAGACACATGGAAATAATTAGTCCAAGGGACTAATAGACCATGCCGTGTTCAGCCTGTATGACCCTAAGACCAGAACTAGATGGTGCCCGGCTACCACTGTCAATCACTCAGAGGGGGATTGGTACAGGAGATCCTGGATAGAGTGGGAGAGCAACATGGAACAAAACTCAAAATCATAAAAAAAAAAACCCAGGTTTTCTGGTTTTATAGGGCCTGGTGAGACCCCCAAGACTATGGCCCCTGGTTACCCTTCAGGTCTGGAACTGAATTTATTCCTGTGGCTTCCAGCCAAACAATAGGCAGCATATGGGGCGAACATTGACGTAAGGTAGATACACTCCCTGGGGCGATTCATCATGGGAGAACAGAAGGGTAGTGTTGCTACAGGAGATAGCTTGGGGGTCAGGAGTACATGGGAGGGAAAGATACAGGAGTACATGGGGAGGAAGGGGAAGAGAGCTGTTACATTGTCGGGAATTGCAGTCAATGTCATGAAACAAAATGTATATGAAATGCTGTATGGAAAATGAATTTGCTCTGTAAACTTTCACCCAAATCACAATAAATTTTTTTTAAAAAAAGAGATAATGGTTTTACTGGGGAGGGTGGCTTAGCAGACGAAGATGGGGTAATCTGTTCAGATGGAAGTAAGAGGGCTCAGTCTGTTGGCAGGAATGATTCAATGGAATTTAGGAGTTTATTGTCCTCAGCTTCCTGATTATCTGCTCCTATGCTCCCACCCTAAGTTTTAGGGTCCCATTACTTCCAGTCAGTGCCCTTGCTTTAACTTCAGACACCATTTTAGGTTGGGGATTCAATTGGCATTGTAATTCACCCCCTCTTAGGATAAGACTCTGATTTTCAGCAATATCAGCTGTGTTACTACAAGAAAGAAAGCTTTCTTTCATTTCATTTTCTTTCAGTGGCAACTTTTAGGTCTTGTAAGCAGCACTTGTTCTGTGACTCCAAAGCTTTAGGCTCATCCTTTTCTTTCACCACTATGTCTAGGAAAAGTAGGATCAATTAACCAGCTTCCTTTTACTTCTCGTTCTGATAAAATGATTGAAAGGCATCAAATGTGCATTCACACAGAGCCTTGTGTTTCACAAATATTTGATCAAGTGGTGGTGATATTTTGCATATTTCTATTTTCACCTAATGCTATGGATTAGTAGTGTGCTCCTTACTACTGGAGGCAGAGTCACCAGTGCCTTTCAGACTAGCCAGACATGAGAACTAATTCAGAAAACTTACCTTTATGATTTTGTTCCTTTAGAACCATTCTCGGTACCAAATGTCTCAGGCTGGATTCTCTACAGGAGCAAAACCAGTGATATATATATTGATTTATTTCAAGGAAATGGCTCACACAGTTGTGAAGGCTGACAAGTCCCAAAACCATGGGTCAGGTGTTAAGCTGGAGGCTTCTCCTGACTCATGTGGTTGCAGGGGCTGATGAACCTCAAATCAGCAGGTCAGATGGAAAGCTTTTGGCTCACAGAGTTGAGTGAGCTGGCAAATCCTAAATTCTGTAGGTCAGGTGGCAGGTTGCTGGCTCACATTCCAAGAACCAGAAGTCAGGGGATGACAAATCAGATGCAGGATCGAGAGAGATAGAAAACTTTGCCAGAACGTCCATCTATATTGGATGCAGACCATACCCCCAAGGTACCTTCTCTTTCAATTCACAACAGATGAAAATGGAGAATGATTACATAATATCTGCCAAACTACTAAGAATCATGGCCTAGCCAAATTGACCATCACAATTTTGAAGTATAATTTTAATCCCAAATGGGAAAATATAAAATTCTGGCTGACAATTTTTTTTCTATTGTTTTAAAGATGTCATCTATTGTTTTCTGCTATTCATTGTTTCTGAAGAAAAGTCAGCCAACATTTGTATCAGTATTCCCTTATATGTAATCTATCTTTTTTTTTTTT
>NW_006921912.1:665710-679620 GCF_000298275.1 Orycteropus afer afer | reverse complement strand
AAAGTCAGCCAACATTTGTATCAGTATTCCCTTTTAGCAAATTTCAAGTTTTTCTCTTTCTTTTTGAATTTCAGTAATTTCACTATCATGTGTTGTGATAGTTAAGGTTCTATGTCATCTTGGCTGGACCATGATTCTCAGTGGTTAAGCAGCTGTGGTGTGGTCATTCCCATGATGAGATCTGATGTAAAGTAGTCACTTCCATGATTGGATGTGCCCTGAGCAGCCAGTCAGTTGAAAGGGAGTTTCCTTAAGGGTGTGGACTGCTTCCAATATATATATGGTTGTCCTTGGAAAATTCTGAAACTTTCTGTTGGATTTGGATTCTGCCTTAATGCAAGCCATTCTTGGGTTCATCAGCCTCTGCAGCTGTGTGAGTCAGAACAAACATCCAGCTTGATGTTTGACCCAAGAACTTGGGACTTGTCAATCTCTGTAACTGTCCTGTGAGCCAACAATCCACCATTTTACCTGCTGATCTTGGATTTATCATCTGCCAAACCCAACAGCCTGCTATACTTCCTGCTGATCTTGGGTTTGTCAATCCTCTGCAGTTGTGTGGGAGTCGAGAAAAGCCTCCAGCTTGACGTTTGACCCAGGAAGTTGGGACTTGCCAGCCTCTACAACTGTGTGAGCCATTTCCCTGAGATAAATTCCTCTCTCTCTCTCTAAGCTTTACTGATTTTGCTTCTGTAGAGAACCTAGCCTTAGACAGGAAGCTACTGCAAGGTTTCAAGGGAGAAAAGGTTGTGATTGGATTTGACTTTTGTTCTAGTAGGCACTGAATGTGGGTGGACTTTAACTTTTAACTCTGTCTTCTCTGAAGTGCAAAGCAGCTATTTATGCTCAGTTCTTTCAGCTTCCAGCCACTATCATTGCTAAGGCTTTTGGAGTCAGTGGTCAGCCATGAATTGGTTAGACTTTATATTTCAAATTTTTATTATGCCCTTTGTTATTTCCTTCTTTCCAGGGTCCTCCCCTAACTTTATAGCTCCCCTTGCAGCCCCAATCTATTTCCTCTGAAACTTCAAACCAGTTGGTGATTTTTTGCCATCCTTGAATACATGGATTGGGAAGTACCCTCAGATATAAAGCCACCAATATGCAAACCATACCCAGTGCTATTGCAGTCTTTTAAGGGTGACTTCTTTCTAGATTTTTTAGGGTTTTTAAAGTTGTTGCTCTTATTTTTTCCAGAGTTTATAGTTGTTATAGGCATGAAGGTTGTTGTTGTTGTTAGGTGCCGTTGAGTCGGCTCCAACTCATAGCGACCCTATGTACAATACTTGCTATATCTGAGCCCATCGTTGGAGCTACCATGTCAATCCATCTTGTTGAAGGCCTTCCCTTTTTTTGCTGACCTTCCTCTTTACCAAACATGATATCCTTCTTCAAGGAGTGATCCCTTCTAACAACATGACTAAAACAAGTGACATGAAGTCTGGCCATTCTTGCTTCCAAGGAGCATGAAGGCTAGTTCAGCCAAACTACTCCACCATTACTTGAAGCCAGAACCTCCCTACCCTTAAATTTTAACAACATACTTGAACATACATTTACCCCTGCCAAGTCGAATGCAACTCATAGTGACGCCTCCTTGGGTTTCTGAGGCATATCTCTATGAAAGTAGATTGCCCAGTCTTCCTTTCAAGGAGTGACTGGTGGGTTTGAATTCCCAGCCTTCTGGTTAGCAGTCAAATGCCTTAGGCACTATGCCACCAGAGCTTCCTAACTCCTATAGCCAATAGATTTATCCCTCCAAAAAAAAAAAAAAAGTATCAAGAATGTTATTTCTCTTCTTCCCCCTGTAAACCATACCTCAGGTTGAATGTTGTTTATTTAGGAATAGGATTATTGTTAAGAATAATTTTCCTTCAGAAATTTGAAGATAGGTTCCATTGTCTTCAATCTATAATATTTGGAGAAATGTGTACTCAATATTGCCAATTAGGAATCTGTTACCAACATGTTTTTGGTGTTTTTTTGGGGAGAGGTCATAATGTATATATACTTCAACTATTAAGAAATTTTACATATGGTAAAGTTGCTTTTTTCTTGGTATAGAGTTCTAAGAGTTAGACATAAAACCAAAAGCGCTAAAAGAGAAAAATTGATGAATTGGACTTCTGCAGAAGATACTTTAGGGCCACCCAGCTGATCTCAAGAGACTTCAAATAGAGGCATGTGGGAATCATTGCTAAAAGAAGATGGGCTTGTATAGCAGGAGAGGCTTGAAAGAACCATTCCAGCTAATATTCATAATGTGGTAAAAACAGCTCAGATTGAGATCATGCAGATTTGTTTTTTAAATCTAGCCATGGCTCTCTCTTAGCTCTGTAACCAAGTTTGTAACACAGTAAGTTACAAATAAATAAAACATCCCTATGTCATATTTTCTTATTTATAAAATAAGGATAATGATATATTTCCTATCTACTCTTCTAGGCTATTTTCTGAGGATCAGATGATATATATGTGACAACACCTTGAAGAATATAACACTAATATAAGGATTATTATAGTATTTCCACCTGCCCCTTTATGGTGAGCAGATGATCCAATAACT
Organism: Orycteropus afer afer; assembly: GCF_000298275.1. NCBI lineage: Eukaryota > Metazoa > Chordata > Mammalia > Tubulidentata > Orycteropodidae > Orycteropus > Orycteropus afer. Next base: position 677,054 of record NW_006921912.1, on the reverse strand, counting down.
GTGTGAGAAAAAAAAAATATAAGCATTATGAACTGCTATCTACTTAGCAAATAAATAAATATGTAAGAAATCTTTTTTTCATGTTAAGAGTGGACTATTCACTAAAAACTGTGAAGAGCCAAAGAAGGGTGGATTTTGGACACACAATTAGTGTAAAGCATGAGGAAAAGTAAGCATGGAAGGTGGGGATCAGAGAGAATGACCTGCAATATTATTTGATCCTTGTAAAAGATTCAGCCACATTCTGTTCCTCTTTGTTGTCTTTGCCCTAGGAAACCATTCACTTTCACTAATATGGAATGGTTTCAAAATGCATCTACTTTAGTATGTTAGATATAAGGAAGCTCAGACTAATCCTGAAACTGATAGGAAAAAAATCTTATCTGGAGTCTGTATTCTTTAACCATGCATAATTTATTGAAAAGAAATGTTGGGAGATGGAGCAGGGGGAGTAGGGAATATGGAGGAGAGAGAAGAGTGGACAACAGGGAATGAATGAGAGTAGGAAGATGAGATAAATGAGGGCTTCTTATTTCTTATTTAAGCATCCTGTCTAGGACTCAGGCAGAGGCAGATGTGATTAGTTGTTGACTAGGGAAAAAAAAAAAATTTAAATTGTGCTCAGGAGGATGATGGAGGAGGCCTTTTGCTGCCTGAGTCAGAGCAAGAAGCAAGGGAGGGAAGGGCACACAGGCTTTTAGATCTTGTTGCAGAAAGATTGATTCCGACAGCATATGATTTGCATCCTAGTTCCATGGGAGAAGAGGTTCATTGATGGGCACATGTTCTCACATCCCTGAACCATGAATTGAAGTTTTCCACCTGTAAGGCAGAAAGACAGATTGTAGTGAGCATATGACTTCGTCCCCTATCCATAGCCTTCATCCATGGCCTCCACTGTCCCCATGCAAGCATGAGCAAGGCTTCTACTTTTTTATTCTCCCTTGCTTTTCCCTCCCCTCTGCCTCCTCAGCGACTCCACACCCTTCAGCAGCCCACTCCTCTCATATCTTCAGTCTCTTCCACTCTACTGGCTACTTTTTGGTTTACTAATATAATCAAGTTTCCCCACCTCAAAAATACCTTTTTCTGACCATACTACTCTCCTAACCTCTCTCTTTCCTTTCACCATAAACATCTCCAGAGAGCTGGATCCCCCTCCTCATTACCTTAACTTCCTTCCCATTTACATCTTGGCTCCTAGAACACTGAATCATGACCCAATTGTGCTAAAATTCTCCTCTCAAAAGTCATTAAAGGTTTTCTCATCATATTCTACAGCCTTTTGTAGTACTCTTCCTCTCTGACCTCTATGAAAACAGCACTGCTACATTTTTTCTTGAAACTCTCTCATCCTGACAAAGTTCTCCCTACTGCTCTATTCACAGCTCCTCTTGTTTCAATTATCTCTGTTTCCCAAGTTGAAGTCTTACATTCCCAATTAACCAATAGTCATCTCCATGAAGATATGCTAAGAACATCTAAAACTTACTATTCCCAAAATGAAACTCCCCCTAAATCTCATTTTCCTGAGTTTCCATTTTATATTTTCTATACTACTGTCTCAAAACCCTGTTATCTCCGATTCCTCCTTTTGCTCTTCTCATCCAATTGGTTTTGATTGTTGTTGTTGTTATGTGCCTTGGATTTGGACCTGACTCAAAGCGACCCCTCCTTGGGTTTCCAAGGCAGTATCACTATGGAAGTAGATTGCCCAACCTTCCTTCTGAGGAGTGGCTGGTGGGTTTGAACTGCCAGCCTTCTGGTTATCAGTCAAGTGCCTTAGGCATTACGCTACCAGAGCTCCCATTGGTTGTGAAGGTCTGTCAACTCTACTCTTACAATCTATATTGTTCCTATTACTCCATTTCATTTCATCAAACATTTAAAGGACCCCTACTACAAAGGATTCAGACTCAACTGCACACATCAACAACTATGTGCAATGACATGTGCTAGACACTGAAGAATGCAAAAGTTAATAACATCAAGGTCTTTGATCTTAAGAGTTCAGGGAGATAAACAAAAATGCCAATCATTACATGAGATGAGATGGAAAAGCCTTGTTTATTCTGCATTAGCAAATTAAAAAAAAAAGTTAATTTTGATATTTTGATTGTAGGGTGCATAGAATTAATGAAGGTCTTAGAAAGAAGCTTTGGTGGTGTAGTGCCTAAGGCATTTTACTGCTAACCAGAAGGCTTGTGGCTCAAACCCACCAGCTGCTCTTTGGAAGGAGGATTAGGCAATCTACTTTCATAGTGATACTGCCTCGGAAACCCAAGGACAGATTGCTATGAGTCAGATCTGACTCGAGGGAAGTGAGTTTTAGTTTAGAAAGGAGGTGGCATTGAACTGGGCAGTGAAGAATGGGTAGAATATTGATAGGTACAGAAGGGAGGGAAGGTCAGTGCAGGCTGAATAATAGCATGAAAATATGAAATTGTGTTCAGGAAGCTGGAGTAAGTGTAAGGTATGAGGAGGGATATAGCTGGCCCTCTGTATCCACAGGTTCTGCATCTGTGGATTCAACCAAACACAGATTGAAAGGTTTTTTTGAAAAAAAAAAAAAAAGCAATTAAATTGTTAAAGCAATCCCTCAAAGGCTAATAGGGAGTGTAAAGTGCTATTTACATGGCGTTTACATTGTATTAGGTGTTATAAGTAATCTAAAGATGATTTAAAGCATACAGGAGGGTGTGGGCAGGTTATATGAAAATACAACACCATTTTATGTGAGACTTAAACATCGAGGATTTTGGTATGGGGGGTTGTCCTGGAACCAGTTCCCCCCCATACACAGTTATCAAGGGACAACTGTAAATGAAACAACATGGAGAGAGATGTATAAGTCTTTATTCTCTTGCTACTATCCTAGTATCAAGTTTCCATCTTTTTTTTATCCTCCCTTGCAAACCTTCCTTGGCTTTTTTTTTTTAATTGTAGTGAAATATATGTAACAACACATTTGCCATTTCAACCATTTTTATGTGTAAAATTCAGTGACATTAATTACATTCACCATATTGTGTAATCATCATCACTACCCATTCTTTTGATTGAAGTATTGGAATTGTCCTTTAACAGGTTCTTCAGTCTCTATGCTAATTACTTGCAGAGTAATTATCCTTAAGAAGAGCTTTAGCTAACCTGTGTGATATACTGGCTTTTCTCTTCCTACTTATGTCTGCAGGCAAGCTATTTCAGTTTCCCTTTCTGTTAATAGGGAAAGAAAAATACTACTTTGCAAAGTTACTGTGAGGATTAAAATAGAAAGTATATTTTAAAGTGTCTAGCATAGTGCTTGATACTTAGCAGAGTTTCAACAAAGTGGAAGTATTATTGTTGGTTAACATCCTCATCAAGTCATTACCTTGTTTAAAAATCCTAAATTCAAACTCCATACCTCATATCAAAGGTCTTATGTGAGCTTTTCAAGTTTATCTTCTTACCTACCTACTGTCACCCTGAAAAGACTCTTTGCTATTTCCTCTTTACACCTGCACTTTTCTGACTGTTGCTTCCATAATTCCCAGTCTCTGAATATCCTTTCTCATTCTTTGCTGTAAAACTAAACCAGTAATTCTCAATTTTGACTGCAGATTAGAATCACATAGGAGCTTTAATAAATAGTGATACTTGGATTCCATCAAATCAGAGATTCTGATTTAATCTGTTCGATGCAACCTCAGCATTAGGATGTTTAAAAAACTTCTCAGGTGAAATCTCATGTTCAGCCAAGATGGAGAATTACTGAGCCAAATATGACATGTTATTCTAAAGTCTTTTCTGAATACCACCACATCTTTAGGCTTTTCTCAGTCTCTAAGCTTTTCTTCTCCTGAACTCCCAACATTTTGTGTGTGCCATTCTAATGATACCTTACCACTTTCTTCTTTTCATATGTTATCTCTTTTTTATATAAGACGATAATCTCAGAGCATCTGACCATTCATTCCTGTTTGACGCTTTGCTGAGAATTTGCATTTCCACCCCAGATATACTGAATCACCTGGAGAGCTAGAAGAATCTCTAAGAATCAACTGGGGATCATGTTAAAGTGTAGAGTCTCAGTCAGTATGTCTGGGATGAAAATGCAGATTCTTCACAGGAGGTGGAACCAGAATGAAATGGTTCAAAGCCCTGCATAATCTCTTTGTACACAGTCTGTATCTATTCCTCTTTCTGTAAGGGCTCGTAATATGTGCGATTAATGTTTATTGGTTGGTGGTGGGTGAATGTGCACGCATGTAGAAATGTGGGAAAAATGGTATTTCTAATGAGGTACCAGATAGACCACAGGGGAATCATGGACATAATCAAGATCCTTTATTTTCAGAGATGAGGAGTGAGTGTAAGTGTAGAAAGATGTAGGACTATACTGAGACATAAGACTTGTAAATAATTATTAGTTTATTCATTTTTTTCAATATTTACCAGATAGTGGACTTTGTAGGAGGAGCTCTGGTGGTGTAGTGCCTAAGGCATTTGACTGCTAACCAGAAGTCTAGTGGTTCAAACCCACAAGCCACTCCTCAGAAGGAAGGTTGGGCAATCTACTTCCATAGTGATACCACCTCAGAAACTCAAGGAGGGGTTGCTATGAGTCGGATCTCACTTGATGGCAATGAGTTAGTGGACTTTGTGATAGGTACTAGGGATATATAGCCATGAACAAAATAGTCACAGTCCACATTTCTTTAATAGGTAGGGAGTCTCACCTGGCTGTGAAACTCCCTTCTTCATCCTAACCTTCACAAATATACCAGTCCTAGAGCCCATTTATCCCCCCTCCACCCAGCCTCAATGGTTTCAGTGTCTTACCCTATCATCCATTCTCACCCTGTGAACTCCATGGTTGCTAAGACCTTTTGTTACAAGGATGACTGAGACCAGAGAGAACCTAGATGCAGAATTTTGCTGACTTGTGACTATATTTCTGTCAGTTACCTCTTTTTGAGAAGTCTTGGGTCTGCAGAGGGGCTTTACTACTCAACAAGTAGCTGAGATTCTACTCTTAATTCTTGAAAGAATAAAATTCTCCTCAATTTCCAAGTTCCTAGGGAATCACAACTTGATCTCTCTCCAAGCCCCTACCATCCTTCTGCCCTAATCAGTGCTCAAGTTGGTTGATGTGTTCTTTGGCAGATTGTCTCCGAAGTCCCCACATACCTTCAAAGATCTTCTTTAACATGCACTGCTGGGAATTCTGAGTGATGCAGACTCCTTCTCCACGAAGACATTTTCCTTGCTCGTTCATGTAAGAGCATGTATGGCAATTTAATCCTGTGCCTGAAAATTTAAGATTAGCCTGATGAAATTCCCTAATGAATCAAGTGTGTAACCTTGAATTATACATCTGGGAAGGGACGATGGGCAAAATAAGTAGCCTGGTTACAACATACTCATTTCTGGTAAAATTCTTGAAGTGCTCCCCACTTCACACCTCAAGTCCAGGACTAGTACTCATCTAAATGTGGCTCACCTGAAGATGGTGTGATTGAAGATAGTGTGCCCAAAGGTGGTTCACTGGAAGGCTTTTCACTGGAAAACTGTTCACCAGAAGATGGTTCACTTGAAGGCTGTTCACTTGAAGACTTATCACCTGAAGGCTTTTCATCTGAAGGCTTTTCTACTGATGGCTTTTCAGCCAAAGCCTGGTCACCTGAAGATTGTTCACTTGAAACCTTTTCACCTGAAAGTTTTTCACCTGAAGCCTGTTCAACTGAAGACTTTTCACTTGAAGCCTGTTCACCAGAAGGCTTTTCACTAGATGACTTTTCACCTGATGGTTGTTCACCTGAAGACTTTTCACCCAAAGCCTTTTCTCCTGAAGCCTTTTCTCCAGAAGCTTTGTCCCCTGAAGCCTTTTCCCCAGAAGCCTTTTCCCCAGAAGCTTTGTCACCTGAAACCTTTTCCCCAGAAGGTTTTTCACCTGAAGCCTTTGCTCCAGAAGCTTTTTCAGCCAAAGGCTTTTCAACTGAAGGCTTTTCACCAGAAGATTGTTCAGCCAAAGGCTGTTCACCAGAAGCTTGCTCACTTGTGCTCTCACTGGAAGAATGCGCACTTGAAGAGTGCTCACTTAAAGAGTGCTCACCTGAAGTGGACTCGTATAAAGCCTCGGCATCTGATGGGTTTCCACGTGAAAAGTACTCACCTGAAAGTTGCTTTTCAATTGAAGCTTGATGATCGATAGAGCCAAGAGTCTCATCAGGTTGACCTGATGCTCCTAGGATAGAGAAGGAAAAGAAGAGAGATATTGAAGGTGAAAGAATATCAGGAGTAAAGACTGGTTTCCTAGCAAATGAGGCTAATGTGGGATTCCTAGATTCCTTGTGGGCCTAGATAGCCCTGAAGATAGTGCAGATGTTGAGGGAATTCAAATCCTTACCTCAAGATACCATGAAGGACAGAGATGTTAATGAAACACATATGGACCACTGCAGGGATTGAAGGGGAGACTACTGAGATCTACAATATTAAAAACTTACCCACCTGCTCTCAAAAAAATAGTTGAAGGGAAATGAATATGTTCCCCTGGCAAAACCAGCATCAGGAATCAATGTACTACCACTCCTACGATCAGAAATCCACCTCCAATTCTCCCTGTAGTTTATCTATGGGGAAATCACTGAAGAAGAATGGCAATAGAACAGGTAGAGAGAAAGCAAGTAGTTTTCAATAGCTGAGTAATTCTGATCTGAGGGGATGTTATAAGATTTTAATCTTTGGACATGAATAAATCTTAATCTAGAAGAGGACTATAATAAACACCTAATAAGCCCAGAAGAATTATCAGAAGGGATTAAAATACTTTTATTTGGCAAGGTCTTTCTCAGACTCAACTCCTAATCCATTTGGGTTGGGATTTAGAAAACAAAGTTGCTATCAATTATTCAGAAAAAAAATTCTTTGCTTATGTATATTTGAGTTGAGCTTTCTTGAGACATACCTTTTACACCCACTTCAGGGAGTTGTCATGAGTATTCGGTAAGACAAATTGTAAAGTGCCTAGTTTAGTGCAGATGCTCAATTAATTTTAGAAAATTTGTAGCTGGTCATTCTCTTCTAGTTAGTCTTTTTTACCGTTAATCCACCCCATCAATGATTGTCAGACAAATATTTCTTCAGTATGACTTTCATTTTAATTGAATGGAAGCACCAAATAATTTGATTATTTCCCTTTCATTAGATTGAGCAACTTAGAGGAGAGTAAGTGTACTATAGTAAGTAAGTTAGTAATCCTAGCCAAAAACTGAGAGAGGAACTGCAGGATCTTAGAGGCTGAGGTCTAGCTTGTAAGAGTCCTGCAACAGACATATTTCTGGGCACATCACAAACCTTGTAATCAACGTCTTTCTAAAAGACCAGGGTTAAAATATGTTGATAAAGAAAGATAAGCTTTAATAAGGTTTTTATTTAAAAAAGTTGTTCCAGAAATATCTGCCTGACTGATTCTTCAATAATTAATGTTTTAATAAAGAGACTTTTTTTTTTTTTTTTCTGATAGAAAAGAAGCTTTTTCTTTGCCATTGTTACAGTTTATGATTCACTGCTTTACTACATGACTGGCACATGCTACCATTGGTTGGCTGTGTAGCTACATTTGTGGGTCAAGTTTTGAAAGTCTAACAATCATAAAATCTCTGGGAGCCCACAGGAGAAAACAAAGACTTTGTCATCTGATGGACAGCTCATGGCCTCTCTTTTCTTCTGTAAGAGTCAGGAAAGAATACACCCTACCAGGATGGGGGGATCCTGAAAGAGGAGATATAAGATAGCAGAATAGATGGAACATAGTCACAAAGGAGAGGCTTGTAAGGGGTCTGGCCCATGGCCCTGCTGTGTTTATTCATTAGGTGGCCTTCTGGGCACATCCCCTTATATCATTTCTTGGCATGTTAATTACACGAAGATCCCTTGCATTCAGCTTGTTGGGACAAACCTTCACTGGACTTCAAAAGAACCCCTAGGCCTTTCCTCTTATGTCACAGAGCATCAGACACAAATGTTAAATGGCTGAAAGAACTGTGCCAGGCCAGTGGGCATCTCTGACTGTAAAGCCACAATTAGGAGGAATCAGCTGGTTCAGGAGCTCTCAGAGGTGGGCTTGCTTAGCTATTCCTGATTCTGAGTTAGATTGGTTTGGGTAACTAAGAGACTGGTATTTCTTCTCCAAGGGCTGAAACACTTTTAAGGAAGCCACTAATATATCCACCTAGAAGCTAAATAGAGGACTCACCTCTGGCAGATCCAAGCAGGCAAATTAGAAAGAGAAACTTCATTTGGGTTAAAGGAAAGTGGGAGCCCTGGTGTTGGACACCTGAGAACCCTGAACAAAACTGTGAGCAGAAGCTCCCAATGCTGAATTAGAGCTTCTGGGAATTCTAGAATCACAGAGTCATACCATGTTTCCTCACAATGGGCTGTGCCCTGAGATTCTCAAGTAGCCTGTTCAGGCAAGTTGGCCCTCTAACAACCCATGGCAAATCCTACCAATGAAAGTTGTTGTTAAGTTGTTTTCTACATGCAAAGTGGTGTGTTGGTCTATCTGCCCTATCTTAAAAAACAAAAAAACTTACTATTCAAATAATATATACTCCATGTAATAAATTATAAAGATATCTACTTTCTTTTTAAGGCACTCTTGACAGTGAGGGATGATTGGCTTGTTACTTTTCATTTGCGTCACATCAGTCTTTCTTTTTCCTAATCTGTACCCTAGAAGGCTGACCTCTATGAACTTTATCATCTAAGTAATAGTTGGGTTTGGTTTCAGATTGGGTTTAGCCAATGGAAGATTGGAGGGTAGGAAAAGATAGAAATCGAGATTAATACACTCATTGGAGTATTTATTGCTCTTATTTCCTTCTTGTCACAGTTCTGACAGTGGCTGGGTGTTTATATGACAAAGATTCTGGTATGTGGTCTCTCTTCCATGACTCCAGCCCACAACTAAGCTATAATAACATGATTTCCTCCCTCTGCCTCCTTAGGCCTGGAAATAATGGTTTCCTGCTGTTGCTAGAACCTAGATGTTTCAACTTCCTTTCTTTATTTCCTTAACCTTGCCCACAGTCTTTTCATGTAGGCCTATATCAGTCCTGGTTTTGGCAGGAAATAGATGGCAAACACAAATGTAATTAAGGAGAGTTTACAGAGATGTGGGCAGGGCAAAGACATCATAAGGGATAGTTGAAAGCCATGTCCTAAGCTGTAACTTTTGTCAAGGGGATAGCCAAGCTGAGAGGATGAATGAGTGAGGCTCCGCTTGGTATAAAGCTGGAACTCTTGGGGGATTGTGTCACAGAGATCCCCTTTCTCCCATCTCCTACTTCTCATGTCCAGTAGTCTTGGATTGCTTTGTTACATGTATCACTGAATATTGAGTCTAGAATAGATGTATCACTTTTTAGTTATTTGTTTAGAGGGAAGTGGTAGTTCAGTGGTAGAATTCTTACCTTCCATGTGGGAGACTTAGGCTTTGTTCCCAGCCAATGCACTTCAAGTGCAGTCACTACCCATCTGTAATTGGAAGCTTGCATGTTGCTATGATGTGAACAGGTTCAGCAGAGCTTCCAGACTAAGATGAACTAGGAAGAAAGCCTTGGTGATCTACGGAAAATTAGCCAGTGAAAACCCTATGATTCACAATGGGGTCCTGCGGTAAATTGCTTGATGTGGCCCTTCTAGCCATTGTCCTTCATTCTGTGATGTATTGTAAATCCTATTATCCATGCCTGTTTGGGGTGGTGTGGTAGTTAAGGTCTGGTGTCAACTTGGCTGGACAGCTGGTAGTAGTCATTTCCTATAATGACGGCAGTCGGCTCTGTGGTGGAATTTGCCTTGAGCTGCTGATTGTTAAAGCCATCTACTTGGGTTATTTCTGTCAGAGCAACACAGGTGGAATGTATCTTGATTTCTGCCTTGCTGGAGGGTGTAATTCAAATCACCACCCTTAGCTTCCTTGAGGGTATACCTGCGAATCTCATGGGAAGGTTCGCCCTCCTTTTGCTCTGGTTTTGTGTTGTGGCTCATCCTCATCTCACCGCTGGATTTGGGACAGCAGCCATCATCTGATCTGCTGATCAAGGTTCATCAAACCCCGAGAATTGGGAGGATCCTCCAGACCCACTTACGGACCTGGGACTCGCCAGCCTGCCAGCTTCCACCACTACTATGTGAGACGATTCCTTGGGTGTCTGTGAGTTCTGTGAGGCATTATAGCGAAATACAGAACCCTAAGAAGGGGGAAATTACTGGGAGGAGGAGGTGGAGTTAAAATGATGGAGTGGCATGGTAGTTTGGACATTTTGGACATCTTTAACCTCTGCCTCATGGGGACTGGCCTTGTGCTGAACTTTCTAAGAGAGATTGTTCAAGCAGGTCCCCATGAGGCAGGGCTGACTTGATGGCAGCTAACAAGAACAAGCTAACAACTTTTTGTTTAATGTCTGTCTCTCCATTAGAGCAGGGACCCTGACTGTCTTGATCACTGTTGTAGCCCTAGTACCTAACAGCACTCTTGCCACATAATAGATAATTAATTAATTTTTTCCTGAATAAAGTAATAAATGAATTGTCTTTTCTGGGCTTCTCTCTGCTGCATGGAGAACCATCTATAGGGCTCCAAGAGTGGGCTGGCTGAAGGTCCAAGGTCAGTTGGAGAAATCAGGATCATCAGGGGTCAAAAGTTGCAGAGGGAGGCCTACCCTACTCAGCTTGAGTTGTAGGACATAAGTAGGATTTCTGGGCCTGAGGTTGGGCTTCTTGGGAGTGGAAGAAGGCTTAAAGGAGCATACTGTCAATTACTTCATGGAGGGTGAGTTTGAAGAAACAACTACAGGATCACACTGGGTCAGACTTTTGTTAATAGAGACAGTGGAAATTAGTGGAAAGGAAGAGATGTTATCACCTCTATCAGTACCACCCACCAATTGTTTAAAACTTGACAGCGGATCCTTTTGGAAATTATCAGAACTTTCTGGGACATCCTTGCCTTATCTCTCCCCAGGAGCCATAGCCAGGACTTTAAGGCCTGAATATTCCCTCCTTAGAGCTTGTTCTGCAAAACTTTCCTCCTTTCTATTCTTTTTTTTTTAAGTGACATGGGTCAATGCTTTTTTTTTTTCTGATGTGTTGTTGTTGTTGTTAAGTGCCGTCGAGTCGTTTCCGACTCATAGCGACCCCATGCACAGCACAACGAAACACTGCCTGATCCCGCGCCAGCCCCACAATCCCTGCTATACTTGATCCCATCATCGCAGCCACCGTATCAATCCATCTCGTTGAAGGCCTCCCCCTCTTTCGTCGACCCTCCACCCTACCAAGCATGACATCCTTC
>NW_006921912.1:646231-646797 GCF_000298275.1 Orycteropus afer afer | reverse complement strand
ATACTTGGGAATAAATCTTACCAGGGACACAAAAGACCTCTACAAAGAAAACTATAAAAAACTACTTCAAGAAACCATAAGAGAACTACATAAAATGGAAGAACATCCCATGCTCATGGGTAGGAAGATGGAATTCCCATTCTTAATGTTATCCATAATTTGTTATGATCCCCACAATAGAGTGCTTTTGCATAGTCAATAAAACACAAGTAAACATCTTTCTGGTATTGTTTGCTTTCATCCATGATCCATCTGATATCAGTAATAATATCCCTCCTTCCACATCCTCTTCTAAATCCAGATTGCATTCCTGGAAGTTCTCTGTCAATATATTGCTGCAACTGTTTTTGAATTACCTTCAGCAAAATTTTACTTGCGAGTGATATTAATGATAGTGTTCTATAATTTCCACATTCTGTGGGATCACCTTTGTTTGGAATGGGTACAAATTTGGATCTCTTCCAGTCAGTTGGCCAGGTAGCTGTCTTCCAGTTTTCTTGGCATGGATGAGTAAGTGCCTCCAGCACAGCATGTGTTTGTTGAAACATCTCAGTGGGTATTCCATC
>NW_006921912.1:638709-646131 GCF_000298275.1 Orycteropus afer afer | reverse complement strand
TCTATTCCTTTGCCCTTCCAATGTGTTATCTATTTCTGACAATTTAGTATTAATCTTCTGGATTTCTATCTGTAGATTTAGAATCATTTCTTATTTTTCATTTATTTTATCATTTTGTTCTTGTATTTTCTTCCAAAATTCTTCTAGGGTTTCTTTTCTGTGTTTTCTTTGGTCTGTCTCTCAATCCTTTTAAGATACCTAAATATAATTCTTTTGAATTCCTTATCAGAGAGTTCTAATGCTGCTTCTTCCTCAGGGATGTGTTCTGGGTCTGTATCCTGATCCCTTGTTTCTACCACTTTATCGTGCTTCTTTGTGTGGACTGTGATGGTCTGTTATCTCTGAGACATTGTGGCGCTGTTGTATTTAGATCTCTGTTAACTGTTTGTGAAGAGCAGCCAAGGGTGATTCAGGCTCTTGTTGGTGATTTTTTATCATTGGCCTATTGGTGGAGAAGGAGGTTGTGGCTCTCGCTCAGTAAATGGAATTGCAGGATGTGTGGGTGTAGTTGTGTCTTATGGGGACTGTTCCTGTCTCCCAGTCAGTTAGACAATAATTACAATTAAATAATAATCAAAAAACTAAAAGCACATGGACAAAATACACACCATGTAATCACACAGGAACAGTAACCAAAAAAAGAAAAAAGGGAAAAAGAAGAAGACAGAACAAGAAAACCTGCGTATCTGGGGATAGGGTACAAAGAGAAAAAAAGGTAGAAAAGGAGAATAATGAAGGAAAAAAATGAGAAAAATGCAAAAAGTAAAACAAGGAATGGTGTTAACTATGAGAAAAAAGGGGGAGAAAATTAAATTAAAAGTTTTTTTTTCATCCAGGAACAGGGAAAAGGAAAAAAAATCAAACCTGATAACTAGGACCTGGGAGGGGAAGACTAAAGAATAATAGTAAAAAGGACAAAAGTATTAATAAGGATAGTAGTTTTAAAACAGACAAATATAAGCAAACTAAACACCAGAAAAAAGGAAGTGAAAAAGAAAAAAAATTAAAAGAGAGAGAAAATAAAAAAGGATTGGTAGAGGACAGGGCAGAACACCCGGGCTCCATCTGAACACACAGGCTGGGATAGAGTTCCTGTGGGCCCGAAGGTCAGTGGGAGTGGGGGATGGCTGCACCTTCATTCACCAAGGAGGTGTGGGGTATAAGAGTAACAAGAGGAATATTGCTCCTTTTCAGTCCTGCAGGTGGGGAGTGTCCTTGGGGTTGCTGGCAAGCAGAACGTGTTCTTAAGCCCCTGGAATCTGGGAGAGCGCTGTCTCTTTAAATATCCAAAAAGGTCAAGCCACTTGTGAACATTCAAAATGGCAGCGCCTCTGGATGGGCAAAAGTCCACAGCTAAGCCCACCTTTCTCTTTGCCTTCTCCGTTTATTCCCCACCCACCAGAGCAGTCCTCTGTGCAGTCCCTGGCTGGCAGGGCTGATTTTTATGTCCTACTGACACTTGGGAATCTCCAAGCTGTCTGTGCCATCAGGATTGCTCAGGATCATTGCCAGACTGCAGCTCCGTGTCTCCTTTTTTGGTATTTTCATGCAAATTCTTCTGCTAGTTGGGGTTTAGTCCACTTCTATATCCTTCCCTTCATGGCTCAGGGGTCCAGGATTATCTTCTGTGTCTGTTTTAATTAGTTTCCCTTTTCTTCATTGAAGAGGGCCTGTGCAGCCTTTTTGCCTAGTCCGCCATCTTCCCAGAACTCCTCCTTCCTTCTATTCTTAAAGTTGGCTTTAGAGGACTGTATTCCAATCCCACCCAGGCTGACTTTCCCTTGGAAACTCTCTCTGTGCCTAGGAATCTGGCACTTCAAAGTTAAACCTGCGAGCATCTCAGCACACCCTATGAGAAGACGTGGTGATGGAAGATTCACTTTGGAACTTACAGGGCTCTGGAGCTAAGACAAATCCAGAGATACTCCAGATTGTACCTCCTTCCCCTGTCAATCTCTTCCATCCTAGATGAGCTGATGTTCCAGTTTTTAATGCTCTTACGTGAACCATAGAATCGATAGAATCAGCCAGCTCACTGCATATATATAGATACATATCTCCTTATTAAAAAAGGTGAGCTAAGGCAAAGAGAGAGTCTTCTCTCAGGAATTTGCAGTTGGGACACAAAGAGACAATAAACTATGGGGAGCAGAGTTGAAAGATCATTTAGACTTGTGTGGAGACCACAATTTGAGGCCAAAGGGAGAATGAGCAAGCTAAGAAATCCAGGAGAAATTAATAAAAAAGAATAGAGACACAGAGATGAGAGATACCATGGCTGAGTCAGTTTAACCTTAAAAGGTAATTATATAGATATACAAGGTATTGGTGATTCAGCAGTAGAATTATCACTTTCCATGTGGAAGACCTGAGTTTGATTCCTGCAGTATACCTCATGCACAACCACTACCCATCTATCAGTGGAGACTTGTGTGTTGATGTGATACTTAACATGTTTCAGCATAGCTTCCAGACTAAGATGGATTAGAAAGAAAGGCCTAGCACTCTGCTTTCAAAAATAAAACAGTGAAAACCCTGTGGATCACAATGGTCAAATCTATACCAATTATGGGAATGGCACAGGACTAGGCAGAGTTTCATTCTGTTTTTTCTCTTTTTATAAAAATTTTTGTTATTGTGATTTGGGTGAAAGTTTATAGAGCAAATTCATTTTCCATACAATTCATACATATTTTCTTTCATGACATTAACTGCAATTCGCCACAATGTAACAGCTCTCTTCCTACTTCCCTGTGTCCTTCTTTCCTATGCATTCCTGCTATCTCCGTGCACATACTGCCCTTCTGTTCTCCCATGATTGACTGTTCTAAGTAGTGTATATACCTGATGTAAATCTTCACCCTATATGCCTATCTATGGTTTGGCTGGAAGCCATGGGAGTGAGTTCAATTCCAGACCTGAGAGTAGCTAGGGGCCATAGTCTCAGGGGTCTCACCAGGCTCTATCAGACCAGTAAACCTGGCCTTTTTTTGATTTTGAGTTTTATTCCACATTGTTCTCTAATTCTATCAGGGATCTCCTGTACTGATCCCTTTCTGAGTGGTTGACTGTGGTAGCTGGGCACCATCTAGTTCTTATGGTCTCATGGTCATATGACCTGAGGTTTACATGGTCTACTAGTCTCTCAGACTAATGTCTTCCATGTGTCTTTGGTTTTCTTTTTTCTTCTTTGCTCTGGATGAAGAGAGACCCATCGTTGTACCTAGATGGCCGCCTGTGAGCTCTTAAGACCCCAGTTGCTAGGGACATTGGACTGCTTTTCTAAGAGAAAAATAAATGTTGGGGAAAGAAATAGCCTCTTAGTTTTGCTACTTATAAAACTGAATTATTTTGCAAGAGATGAATAAAGGGTGAAAAAATGTGAAGAAATGAAACAAACCCTGACCTCTGAAACTTAAATTTGATTATGTGTCTGGCATGCAAGAGACATTGGATGGTTTGATAATTAGAAGAGGATCTCAAGGTTCTTCCTCGTATCAATTCCTCTTCTCAGTATTAATATGCAAGACTAACTATAGAATAAAGCTTCCAGTTATCTTGAAGTAGGAAATAGATAAAAGATCCATCTTTGGAAATGAATGAATATAATCTCAGCTTTGGAAAAGGAAGGACAGAATGGGCCAACATTAAGATATGAATGTGTGTGTGTTTTAATGAAACAAGGATATAATTTTAAGTTAGTGAAGCATTAAAGGGACAGAGGAGTAACTGATATAACCAGAATAACCCACTGCCATCAAGTTGATTCTAACTCATAGTGACCCTATAGGAAAGACTAGAACTGTCCCATAGTATTTCCAAGACTATAAATCTCTCTGGAAGCAGACTGCCTCATCTTTCTCCTGCAGTGTGGAGCAGCTGGTGGTTTTGATCTACCAATCTTTTGGTTAGCAGCTAAGTGTTTGAACCACTGTGCCACTGGAGAACGGATTTAGCAGGGCAAAAAAAGTAAATCAAGTGCCAATAGAGGGAAACATTCACAAGAATCAAGCTGATGTTCCCAATAACTACTAGAAGAAGGTGGGGGTGATATGGATTGCTACCAACAAAAAGATTGCTTATAGGTCTATATAAGAAAAAGACCCTCAGGTCCCCCATCCATATATCCAAGTACCAGCTACCCTATTTCATACATGTAGATGACAACCCTATCCCTACTGCCTTAGAAGAAGGGAGGTATATTCTTTAGGGCAGTTAAACCTGAGAGGCTTAGGATAGGGAGCATTAGGTACAGAATTAGGGAATGGAGGTGAGGTAGACGTCAGACTGAAACCTACAGGACTAAGTAAAAGTCTGAATGCTGAATGATGAAACTTCCAGTTCTCTTTTCTTTTCAACTTCCAGAATGTTGGTAGTCAGGCTCTGCCAACCCTGACCTACCAAGCAAGAGACCAGATCCTTTTCCAGAAAACATTGAATGGTTCTAGAAGAAAACCTACAGATTTTGATGTTTGTTCAAACCAAAGAAAGAGTTGTTTGCCCACTCTGCCCTCATTATCTAAAGTGGCACTCTGAACACAGAATTTACAATAGCTTTTTTCAGTGTCTCTTTCTTAAAAGTAAGGAGCTCTAGTGGTACAGCAGTTAAAGCATTCAGTTGCTAACCAAAAGGTTGGTTTGAATCCACCAGCTGCTCTGTGGGAAAAAGATGAGGCAGTCTGCTTCTGTAAAGATTTACAGCCTTGGAAACCCTGTGGGGAAGTTCTGTGCTGTCCTAGAGGGTCACTATGAGTTGGAATCAATTTGATGGCAGTGGGTTTGGTTTTGCTTTTATCTGAAATGTTAGTAGGTCTCTGGGTGGCACAAACAATTTGCGCCTGACTACCAACCCAAAGATTGGTGGTTCTAACTCACCAGCAGTGCTGCAGAAAACAGACCTACCAATTAAAAGACTGTAGCCAAGAAAACCCTATGCAATTCTACTCTGTAACACATGGGGTTTCCATAAATTGGAACCAACTCAAAGGCAATGAGTTTTGCTTTAAAAGAAAAAAAAATCTGAAACCAACACAGAGTCAAGAGCCAATATACATTTTAGCAAAGACTCCAATATGAAAGATCCCAAAACAAACAGAAGTAATAGAACCACTAACTGGAGCAGATGGAATCCTTTATATATGATATTCTTAGTGATATAATTTTCAACTATTTTGGATAAAGGGAAGATCCTAAAAGTTTACAGAAGGAAAAACAGTTCCTATAGAAAGGCTGGGAGCTCTGGTGCAGCCTAAAGTGTGTCTCTTGTAGACAGCATATAGTTAGATCATTTTTTTTTTAAAAGAACCATTCTATTATTCTCTGCCTTTTGATTGAGATGGTTTATCATTACTAATAGGAAAGGACTTATTTCTGCTTTTTTGTTACTTTTTTTTTTTTTGGTGTGTTTTAATATTTTTAGTCTCTTATTTCCTCTAATATTGCCAACTTTCATGTTTTGTTGCTTTTTTTTGTAGTGAGCCATTTTGATTCCTTTCTCCTTTCCTTTAGTACTTTTTAGATATTTTCTTAGTGGTTACTATGAATGTTACATTTAACATCGTTCATTTATAACATCCTAGATTAAACAGATATCAGCTTAACTATATATTGCTGCAACTGTTTTTGAATTACCTTCAGCAAAATTTTACTTGGGAGTGATATTAATGATAGTGTTCTTAAGTAACACACAAAAACTCTATACTTACCTCATTCCTACTTCTACCCTGCTTTTGTTATCACCTATTGCATCTTTATACGTCATGTGCCTTCTAGCATAAATCTATACTTTGCTATGCTTTTGTCATTGTAAAGCATAAAAGACATACCAATTAGAATGAGCAAGCACAAATACCTTAATACTACTCTTTATACTTGGCAATGCAATTACTTTTAGTAGAAAATTTCCAGAACTTTTTCCTGAGGTCAGTGTTTTTAAATTCCATTTATTAGATTGTAAGCAAATAAACATCTCTATCAAGCCTGAATGCAGTCTGGAAGGGAAAATCTACTCTGCTCTTTTGAGTTCGGGCTTTATTTAGCAATAGTCAAGGCACATATCCATTTCTCTAAACTTATTTTATTGTTGTTTTTGTTGGATGCCATCAAGTTGGCTCCAACTCATAGCAACTCTATGTACAACAGAATGAAACACTTCCCGGTCCTGCACCATCCTCATAAAACTTGCTATACCTGAGCCCATATTGCAGCCACTGTATCAATATATCTCCTTGAGGGTCTTCCCCTATTTTGCTGACCCTCCACTTTACCAAGCATGATCTCTTTCTCCAGGGAATGATTCCTTCTGACAACATGACCAAAGCAGGTGAGACGAAGTCTGGCCACTCTCGCTTCCAAGGAGCTGGCTGCACTTCTTCCAGGACATATTTGTTCTTCTGGCAGTCCATGGTACTTTTCAATATTCTTTGCCATCACCACAACTCAAAAGCATCAACTCTTCTTCAGTCTTTCTTATTCATTGTCCAGCTTTCACATGTATATGAAGCGATTGAAAATACCATGGCTTGGGTTAGGTGCACCTTAGCCTTAAAAGTGATGTCTTTGCTCTTCAGCACCTTAAAGAGGTCTTTTGCAGCAGATGTTCAGTTCAGTCCGACATCTGATTTCTTGACTGCTGCTTCCATGGGTGTTCATTGTGGATCCAAGTAATATGAAACCTTGACAACTTCAATCTTTTCTCCATTTATCATGATTCTGCTTATTGGTCCAGTCGTGAGGATTTCCTTTTCTTCATGTTGAGATGCAATCAATGCAGACTGTAGTCTTTAATCTTCATCAGTAAGTGCTTCAAGTCATCTTCACCTTCAGCAAACAAGGTTGTGTCATCTGCATATTGCAGGTTGTTAATCAGCCTTTCTCCAGTCCTGATGCCACGTTCTTCATATAGTCCAGCTTCTCAGATTATTTGCTCAGCATATGGATTGAATAATTATGGTGAAAAGATACAACCTTGATACATTCACTTCCTGATTTTAAACTATGCAGTATCCCCTTGCTCTGTTTGAACAACATCCTCCTGGTCTATGTACAGGTTCCTCATGACCACCATTCGATGTTCTGGAATTCCCATTCTTAATGTTATCCATAATTTGTTATAATCCACACAGTTGAGTGCTTTTGCATAGTCAATAAAACACAAGTAAACATCTTTCTGGTATTCTTTGCTTTCATCCATGATCCATCTGACATCAGTAATAATATCCCTCATTCCACAAAATCAACACTTTAAACCAACATCTCCAACAATTAGAAAAAGAACAGCAAGAAAAGCTCACAGTGACCAGAAGAAAGGAAATAATCAAGATTCAAGCAGAAATCAATGAAACAGAAAATAGAAGGGCAACAGAAAAAATCAACAGGACCAGAAGTTGGTTTTTTGAAAAGATCAATAAAATTGACAAACCA
>NW_006921912.1:624843-636915 GCF_000298275.1 Orycteropus afer afer | reverse complement strand
CTTTTGGTTATCTAACTCCAGGTCTTTGCACATTTCATTATAATAATTGACTTTGTCTTCTCAAGCTACTCTTTGAAATCTTCTGTTTACCTCTTTTATCTTGTCATTTCTTCCATTGCTTTAATGACTCTCCATTCAAGGGAAATTTTCAGAGTCTCTTCTGAATCCATTTTTGTCTTTTCTTCCTTTACTACCCTTTTAATGACCTTTTGCTTTCTTCATGTATGATGTTCTTGATGTCATCCCACAGTTCATCTGGTTTTCAGTCACTGGTGTTCAATATGTCAAATGTATTCCTCAGATAGTCTCTAAAATCAGATGGGATATAATCAAGGCCATATTTTGGCTCTCATGGACTTTTTTTGATTTTCTTTAGCTTCAACTTAAACTTGCATATGAACAATTAATGGTCTATTCCACTGTCAGCTCCTGACCTTGTTTTGGCTGAACATACTGAGCTTCTTCATCACCTCTTTCCACAGATGTAGTCAATCTGATTTTTGTATATTCCATCTGGCGAGGTCCACATGTATAGCCTCCATTTGTGTTTTTGGAAAAGGTATTTGCAACAAATAAGTCATTGGTCTTACAAAATTCTATCATGCGATCTTCGGCATCATTTCTATCACCAAGGCCATATTTTCCAACTACTGGTGATTCTTTGTTTCCAACTTTTGATTCCAATCACCAATAATAATCAATACTTCTTGATTGCATATTTGGTATCCCCTTGCTCTGTTTGAAAAACTATTTCAATTTCCTCTTCTTTGGCTTCAGTGGTTGGTGCATAAATTTGAATAATAGTAGTATTGACTGGTCTTCCTTATAGGTGTATGAATATTATCCTATCACTGGCAGTATTGTACTTCAGGATAGATCTTGAAACATTCTTTGTGATGATGAATGTGATACCATTCCTCTTCAATTTGTCATTTCCAGTGTGGTAGTTAAGGTTGTCAACTTGCATGGGACAGGTTGAGTGGCTAGGCAGTTGGATGTAGTTATTCCTCATGGAGAGGTTGGTAATTAACTCAGTGGTGGAATCTACTGGAGTAGCTGAGTAGCTAGCTGCTTTAGGGATGTGGTCTGCTTCCAGTATGTAAGAAGCAGCTTTGAGGAAGGTCTCTAGTTAGTTGATGGGCACGTTGAACCCTTCATGTAGCTGAGTCATTGTTCAACAGCCTGCCATGCCCTGCTGATACTGGGACTTCTTCTGGACTTGAATTAGTGGCCTTCTGTGTTGTTTGGTAACATTGGGACTGTGCCTTTTTACTTGTTGACTTTGGGCTTGTCAGCCTGAGCAGCCAGCAGCTGTCTGAGTGACGAAAAGCCCCTAGCTTCAGTGGGTTGGGAGCAGGAGGCAGAGCTGAAGCTCAAGGTTCACCCAGCCCCTATAACTTGGCACTTCGAACTCAGACTTAAAGCCTCCAATCTGTAAGAGAATAAACTCCTGTTTGTTAAAAACTTCCCATTTGTGGTATATTCCTGTCAGAGTAGCACTAGGTAACCAAAACACCCAGCATAGTAGGCCATATGATTGTCTGATTCAGAATGGCCCAAACCAGTCCATTTTAGCTCACTAATGCCCAGGATATTGATTTCTATACATTCCATTTCATTTTTGACAACTTCCAATTTTCTTAGATTCATACTTCATACTCTTCCCATTCCAATTATTAATGGATGTTTGTAGCTGTTTCTTCCCATTTTGAGTTGTGCCCCATTGGCAAATGAAGGTCCTGAAAGCTTTACTACACCTACATCATTAAAGTTTACTCTACTTTGAGGAGGTAGCTCTTCCCTAGTCTATTTTGAGTGTCTTCTGACCTGAGGGGCTCATCTTCCATCACTATATCAGACAATGTTTCAGGGCTAATTCATAAAGTTTTCCAGTAATATATCACAATATTTCAGTACTATTCATAATGTTTTCACTGAAATGGATGGCCTCTTCCTTCTTCTGAGTCAGTTTGGAAGCGCCACTGAAACCTGCCCACCATTGGTGACCCTGCTGGCATTTGCAATACTGATGGCATAGCACTCAGCCTCACAGCAACACACAATGGAAACTTATTTTTTAAAACTTACTTTATTAGGAGCTTCATATATCTCCATTGCCACCTCATTTCAGGGACATAATCCCTGAAAGTATGGAAAGTCAAGGCCCACTTTACCTCTGGAGATATCAGTTCACCCGAGTCTCACAAATCTTTTGGCAGAGTAAGGAAGACATGTTTTTCCCATTTTAAATCTAGTTAAAATGAGACAGAAAGAATCCATGAAAGAATGTGGCTGCCGTGGTGGAGCCAGTGGATGTCAACAGAGCTGGAGTTGCAGGGAGGAGCCAGGGGCAGTGCTCCCCAGCTACACTGTTTGCTCTGGGTCAAGGGAAAGTACAGCCCTCTGCCTGGCCTCCATTGGCTGCTTCTCCCAGTTTGGGCTTATAAAACAGGAATTCTCTGGGACTGAGGTGCCTGGCTCCATTCAGCCTTCTACTATTTCCTGGTGCTGGGTTCTAAGATGTGTAAGAGCCTCCTTCTGATGCTGCTGCTGGGCTTTTCCTTGTGGTTCAGCTTCCTGCATGGTGAGCCCCTGGGGCACTTGGGAGGATAGCAGGGACTAGGTCTAGGTGAGCAGAACCCATGCAGGTTACTATGGATGTTTAGACCATGGGAGGTGAGGAGTGAGGCCTCCACCCCACCCGCACATTTTCTTCCACCTTGGCTTCCCCTCTCTCCTTTTCTTCCTCCTCTACTTTGGCCATACTCTACTTCAGGGAGCTCTGGTGGTGCAGTGGCTAAAGCATTCAGCTGGCTGCTAACCCATCCACCTGTGGCTCTGTGGGAAGAAAGATGAGGCAATCTGCTTTTGTTAAGATTTACAGCCTTGGAAACCTTATGGGCCAGTTCTACTTTCTCCTATAGGGTTGCTATGAGATAAGTGAGAATCAACTGGATGGCAGTGGGTTTAGGTTTTTTTTTTTTTTTATAAACTTTTCTTCCCTCCTTCTGGCCCTGCACCCAATTCTGTCTGCACCCACTCTCCACTTTAGTTCTAATCCCCTATACTCCCTAATTTCTCAGTTTATTGCTAAGTGACCTAGATTTGATTTGAAAGGGAGATAGGAGTGTTCTTTGTGAGCAATAAGAGCAAATGATATGGGTCATTCTGAAAGAACTGGGAGGCCATTGGGGGGTCACAGGATGTGAGGCCAGAGGAAGTTGCAATGTAGGTCATAGTTTTTCTCCTGCCAGCAGCACAGTTCATTCCAGGAAGCCTAAGTAGCTGTGAATATAAAATTCTGTTTGTACTTGGGCATAAGCCCTGTCTCCAGAGACACGAGTGCCTCCTCTCACAAGGGCCCCAGGGTGGAGGCCACTGGAGGTATTGAAAAAACTTAACCAGTAAAATCCAACCACAGAGAAGTCAATCCACCCTTTCAGCTCATTCATCCATGCCAATGCAGGGGTGGGCCTGGTCATTGTTCATGCTAAATCTGGACCAGGTGACAGGGACCCTCTCCTGACCAGTGGCAAAGCTGGGTCCAGAAAGAGACTGATTATGCTGGTTTTGACTTTCCAGCTCTAAAATGTTTCAACTGTCACCATGTCAACGCTGATGGGGTTTGTGAAAGTGGAGAAACTGTCTGCCACACCCGAGGTAGGCAGCAATGCATTCTGAGGAAGGTCTATGAAGGTATGTGGCCCCTGAGAAGATCTTGCGGGAGATGACTCTCTTAGGAGCCCTGGGGGCAGGAGCAGAGAGTATGATTTTTTTTTCCAAAAAAAAAAAAAAAATTTCCCTGAAGGGTTGGGGATTGTGCTAGACTGCCACTAGCTCTTGACTGAACTAATAGACTAATCAGGAGAAAAAGTCCTTGCTGAGGGATCTCTGGTTATTGGATGCTGTTAGATCAGTAGGAAAACAGGTGCTATTAGATTCTGAGGGGACAGGAACTGGGCTATAAAAAATTTCCACTGGGGCTTATTTCTTGGTGATCTGCTTCCATAAAGAGTGCAGCCAAGAAAACACTATGGAGCAGTTCATGGATGGGCAAGAGTGGGTATCAGTTTGATGGCAACAGGTTTATTTGGTCTTTTGTTTGGACCTTGTTTGTGGTAGTGTTTTGGGAATTAGAGCCCTAGTTGGGGAGAATTTGGGTTTGGGGGAGGATGGCTCACTAGCAAGGAGCTCTGGTGGCACAGTGCCTAAGGCATTTGCTAACCAGAAGGTTGGCGGTTCAAACCCACCAGCCCTCTGTGGAAGGAAGATGGGGCAATCTACTTCCATAAAGACTTACTGCCTTGGAAACCCAATGAGGGTCGCTATGAGTTGGAATCCACTCAATAGCAGTGGGTTTGGTTTGGTTTTGGATCACTAGGGGGCACAGCTCAATCATCTCAGTCCCTTTCCACCAAGCTACTTGATGCCCAGGGCATTCACTAAGTCACTGATTTTTTTCAACAAATGTTTATTGTGACAAACGTTTGAAGAAGAATTTGGGTGTACAAATCAGGGATCCCCCCTTTTTTTGTCTTCTCCAGGTAGCAAGCTCCTGTATGGATACCAGGGCTGTGGGACCTTGTGTGCTTCCATTAGCCTCTTCAAAGGGGATACTCATGTGGATTTTGAATGCTGCAATGACACAGACCTCTGTAACAAATTTCAGAGGGTTGGCCCTTGATCAGGAGCTGTGGACCTCCAGTTCAGCCCTTCTCTTATGTATAAGCCTCAAAGCACTGGAATTGTTTCCTCTGCACTCTTCAAGTCCTGAAACCTGCCCCCGCTCAGCTGCAAGTGTTCATGCATCAACAATTCAACCTATCTGATAGCTGCTTTCTCCTTTCCAACACCTGTGGTACTCTTCTCTTTTCTCCTCACTCATTGAATCACTGATTTTTAAAACAAGTATTTTTTGCTTATCTCAGGTGGCAAATCTTTGAAGAGGAGCTTGGGGGCACAAATCAGGCATCCTTTTTTCTTGTCTTTCTTCTTCTCTAGGTATTAAGCATACCAGGGCTGCCCTTCCCTTCCTTTCTCTCCCTCTTTTCATTCCTTCCTTTCTTCATCAAATACAACACTTACTGTTAAGCACTGTAATTAGGGACTGAATATACAATGGTAAACAAGACAGACATGATGCCTGCTCTCCATGAACCATTGGTTTAGTGGCTCTTTTACTGTTAGACTGGCCAGAGCTACTATGTTCCAGCACTTAATTCCTCCTTATTCATAGAAGTTAGGGCTTGAGGAGACCCCTTTACCACCCCCTTCATCTATTACACACACATATACTCTTACTCACACAAACTTTGAATCTTTTGCCCTTTCCACTCTTACACTTTTTTTCCTAATAAATTCCATGTTTTTTGAGATTGATGTTGTTTGGAGTTTTGTTTTTATGTTTTAATTACATGAGTAAAACGCATGTTCATTTTAGAAAAAATATCAAATAAGCAAAATAAACAAAAGTAGACATCACTAGTAATCCCATCCTATGCATTTCCATATAGATTTTCAAATTACCTTATTGATTTCTTAAAAAAAGACCTCATGAGATTTTGTTTGGGATTAATGCTATAAATTTCCTGGAAGAACTGTCTTACCTGCATCCCATAAATTTTGATATAATTTTTATTTTCATTCAATTAAAAATATTTTCTGTTTTCCCCTTTTGACATCTTCCTTTCAGTTAGAAGTATATTGTTTAATTTCCAAATATTTGGAATTTTTCTAGTTATCTTTCTGATATTGATTACTAGTTGTTTTGGTTACCTCTGTGCCACTCTAACAGAAAATATCACAAATGGGATGGCTTGAACAAACAGGAATTTATTCTTTTACGATTTCGGAGGTTAGAAGTCCGAGTTCCAGGTGCCAGGCTCTAGGGGCTGGGTGAAAGTCCCTCAACCTTGGGCTTCAGCCCTGCCTCTTGCTCCCAGCCCACTGAAGCCAGAGGCATCTCTTCACTCAGGTAGCTGCTAGCTGCTGAGGCTGACAAATCCAAGGCTGACAAGTGAAAAGGCACAGTCCCGATGTTACCAAACCACACGGCAGGCCATTAATTCATTGAAGTCCATAGAAAGTCCCAAGATCAGAAGATCAACATGGCAGGATGCTAAACAGTGACTCAGCTACATGCAAGGTTCAAGCATGCCATAAGCTAAAGATCATTCCCCAAGGCTTCTCTTTATATACAGGAAGCAGACCACATCCCTAACACAGCTACTCAGCTGCTCACAGTAGATTCCACCATGGAGATGATTACCAGTCTCATCATGAGGAATACTCCATCCAGCTGCCCAGCCACTCAACCAGGCCCAGCCAGGTTGACACACAAACTTAACTACCACACTATTTTAATTTCATTGTAATCAGAAAGCATACTGTTCTTTTTACCTAGCGCCGCTCTGACAGGAATATATGCCACAAATGGGATGGCTTGAACAAACAGGAGTTTATTCTCTAGGAAGCTAAAAGTCTGAATTCAAAGTGCCAGGCTCTAGGGGCTGTATGAAAGTCCCTCAACCTTGGGCTTCAGCTCTGCCTCTTGCTCCCAGCCCACTGAAGCTAGAAGCAACTCTTCATTCAGGCAGCTACTGGCTGCTGAGGCTAACAAGCCCAAGGTCGACAAATACAATGGCACAGTCCCAATGTTACTAAACCACATGGCAGACCATTAATTTAAGTCCATTGAAAGTCCCCAGGTCAGTAGAGCATGGCTGGCTGCTGAACAATGACATGGCTACACACAAGGGTTCAAGCATGCCATAAGCTAGAGACCATTCCCAAAGCTGTTTCTTATATATGGAAAGCAGACCACATCCCTAAAGCAGCTACTCAGCTGCTTGTGGTGGGTCCCACCATGGAGTTGATTGTTAGTCCCATCATGGGGAATAACTACCACCAGCTGCCCAGCCACTCAACCCGGCCCAGCCAAGTTGACACACAAGCATAACCAACACACATACTTTGTATTATTTATTTTAAATTTGTTGAGGCATTTTATGGCTCACGGTATAGTCTGTCTTCATGAATGTTCCACACACACTTGAAAGAAATGTATACTTGTACTGCACAAAAACATTGTCCTACATCCTACTTTGGTGAGTAGCAACTGGGGTCTTAAAAGCTTTCAAGTAGCCATCTAGAGGCAACAATGGATCTCTCCTCATCCAGAGCAAAGAAGAATGAAGAAGACTAAAGATACATGGAAGCAATTAGTTTAAGGGACTAGTGGACAATGCAAACCTCAGTCTATGAGACAATGAGATCAGAAGAACTAGATGGTGCCCCTCTACCAATGTCAGCCACTTGAAAAAGAATCTGTGCAGGAGATCCTGGATAGGGTGGGAAAACAATGTGGAACAAAACTCAAAATCATAAAAAAGCCTTACTTGTCTGATAGAGCCTGGTGAGACCCCTGAAACATGGCCCATAGTTACCCTTCATGTCTGGAATTGAACTCATTCCTATGGCTTACAGACAAACAATAGACAGGCATATGGGGTGAACATACATCATGTAGATATACTCCTTAGAACAATCAATCATGGGAGAACAGAAAGGCAGTATTTGCTTAGG
This sequence comes from Orycteropus afer afer, assembly GCF_000298275.1. NCBI lineage: Eukaryota > Metazoa > Chordata > Mammalia > Tubulidentata > Orycteropodidae > Orycteropus > Orycteropus afer. The sequence continues at coordinate 629,331 of NW_006921912.1, read as the reverse complement.
GAGATAGCTCAGGGGGGCAGGAATACATAGGAAAGAAGGACACAGGGAAGAGGAAGCTACAGGGAAGAAGTGGGAAGAGAGCTGTCACGTGGGAAATTGCAGTCAATGTCATGAAACAAAATGCGTATGAATTGCTGTATGGAAAATGAATCTGCTCTGTAAATTTTCACCCAAATAGCAATAAAAATGAAAAAAAAGAAATGTATGCTCTACTGCTATGTATTCTACAAATGTCAGTTAGGACTAGTTGTTTGATAGTATAATCAGATAGTTGATTTTCTATCTACTTGTTCTATTAATTACTGAGAGAAAAGTTTTGAAATATCTATCTATTATGAACTGGTCTATTTCTCCTTTAGTTCTATTGGTTTTTGTTTTATGCATTTTGACATTCTTTTGTTAGTCCCTGCAACATTTAGAATTATTTTATCTTCTTGGTAGATTGACCTTTTTATCGTTATGTTATGTCCCTCTTTATCCCTGATAATACTTATTTTCCTGATAATATAGCCACTCCAGCTTTCTTTGTATTAGTGTTTGCATGGAGCTATAGAATCTGGCAAATCTCAGAATTAGTAGGCCAGATGACAGGCTGCTGCTAGTTCAAATCCAAAGAACTGGAGGTCAGATGATGATAAGCCAGATGTAGGATCCAAATCAAGAGAGTTTTATCAGTCCATCCAACATATATTGGATGCAGCCACACTCTCAAGGAAACTCCCCTTGCATCAGATATGGGTGATGACTTAAGTAAGGTGTGACTTAAGTAAGGGTGGTAATTTAAGTAAGTGGCATCTCTTGTAATGTTGTGACTCAAGATATACTGTACTGTAATCCTGCCTCATTAACATATAGAGGTTAGGATTTACAACACAGAAAATGGAGGATAATTACATAATAATGGGAATAATGGCCTAGCCAGCTGACACATAACATTAACCTTCTCAGCTTCTTTGACTTACTTGTTTTTAGCAGGGCTTCAAACTGGTTTGAAGTGGTTCAGTCATAACAGACAGAAACAAGGACAGCATATACATTGCGTAGCACCAAATCTCTTATGAATAAGATTTTGACCAGATAGACAGCTGTGCCCTGTTCAAAGATGATGGCTGACTGTACTGCTTTGAATGTGTGTTGTGGCATGATCAGCCACCATCTTTGAGAAGGGCATTGCTGACTGTTTCCTACTCGGGTCAAAATCTGATGTACGAGAGATTTGGTTGCTATGCAATGCATGTGCTGCCTTGTTTCCATTGACCATGACTGAACTGTTTCAAATCAGTTTGAAGCCTTGGTTTTTTGAGATGAAATAATCTCCCTGTGTGCATATAGAATGACTGCCTGGAATAAATTTTATGTTTTAATTTGAGTTGTAATTATTTTTAACACTTTTAACCTATGTATGGAGCCTTGGTGGTGCAGTAGGTAATCATTCGAGTACTACGTAACCCAACAGTTGGTAGTTCAAATATCCCAGCTGCTCCACAGAAAGATGTGGCAGTCTGTTTCTGCCACATTTACAGCCTTGGAAAATTTAAAGCCTTGGAAACCTAATGAAGCAGTTCTGCTCTGTCTTAAAGTGTTGCTATGAGTCAGAATCAAGTATATGGCACTGGGTTTGGTGTCTTTTTATATATATATTTTTTCGGTCTCAACCTATGTAATAATCCAAGCAGCTGGACTATATGAATAAGAACACAGCATCAGGATTGGAGGAAGACTCATTAACAATCTCCAATATACAGATGACATAACCTTCCTTGCTGGAAGTGAGGAAGATTTGAAGCACTTACTGGTGAAGATATAGATTACAGCCTTCAATATGGATTACACCTAAACATAAAGAAAACAAAAATCCTCATAACTGGACCAATAAGCAACATTATAATAAGTGGAGAAAAGATTGAAGTTGTCAAGGATTTCATTTTACTTAAATCCACAGTCAACGCCCAAGGAAACATGACTGCAAAGACCTGTTTAGTGTTAAAAAGAAAAGATGTCACTTTGAGGACTAAAGTGTGCCCGACTCAAGCCATGATATTTTCAATAGCCTCATATGCATGTAAAAGCTGGACAATTAATAGGGAAGACCAAGGAACTGATGCATTTGAATTGTGGTGTTGGCAAAGAAAATTGAAATACCATAGACTGCCAAAAGAACAAACATATCTGTCTTGGAAGAGGTACAGCTGAATGATCCTTAGAGGTGAGAATGGTCAGACTTTGTCTCACATACTTTGTCATGTTGTCAGAAGGGACTGTTCCCTGGAGAAGGATATCATGCTTGGTAAAGTATGTTGTTGTTGTTATGTGCTGTTGAGTCAGACCCTACTCATAGTGACCCCTCCTTGGGTTTCCAAGGCAGTATCACTATAGAAGTAGATTGCCCAACCTTCCTTCCGAGGAGTGGCTGGTGGGTTTGAACCGCCAGCCTTCTGGTTAGCAGTCAAGTGCCTTAGGCACTATGCTACCAGAGCTCCTGGTAAAGTATAGGGTTAGCAAAAAAAGTGGAAGACTCTCAATGACATCGACTGATACAGTGGCTGCAATGATGGGCTCAAGCATAGCAAAGATTATAAGAATGATGAAGGACCAGGCAGAGTTTTGTTCTGTTGTACACAGAGTTGCTATGAGTTGGAATCAACCTGATGGCACCTAATAACAACAACAACCTGTGTATATATTTTAAGGGAGTTGCTTTTGAGCACAGCATATAGTTGAATTTGGTCTTTATATATTTTGATAACTTCTATTGTTTAATTTGGGTGTTATATGTTTACATTTAATATAATTATCGATAGGGTTGAATTGAAATTTACCGTCTTGCTAGTTGTTTTTTGTTTTTGTTGTTGTTACTTTTCCCATGGAAAAATATAGGCACCTTTTGTGTCTTCTTTTGGAATACATATATATTTAATATACTGAATATTTTATTGTGTTTTTGGTGAAAGTTTACATAGCAAATTAGTTTCCTATTTAACAATTTCTTCACATTTTGTTTAGTGATATTGGCTGGATTGAATATTTTTTGTGATTCCATTTTATGTCCATTATTGGGTTATTAGTTATACTTCTTTTCTAAAATTTTATAGTGGTTGCTAGGGCCTATGGAATACAGTTTCAACGTATCAGACTTTACCTCAAAATAATATTACACATGCACATAGACTGAAGAAACTTGCGAAAGTATACTCTCAATTCCTCCCTTCTATTCTTTGTGCTATTGTTGTCATATTTTACTTTTACATGTGCTTTATAACCCACAATAGTTTGTTACTATTTCTGCTTTAGATACTCAATTACTTTTTGAGCATTTAAAATAAGGAAAACAATGTATTTTATATTTATTTTCAGTTGTTTGTGTACACTCAAGTTTTTATTTCATGTTATACTCCTTTTATCTGAAGCACTTCCTTAACATTTCCTGTACTATTCTACTTTCAATGAATGATCTCATCTTCTCTTTTCCTAGAAAATTCTTTATTTTATCTTCAGTATTGGTTCTATTTTTGCTGGGCATAGAATTCTGGGCTGGAGTTTTTTTCTGTTGGTATTTGAAAGTGGTAACTTTATTGATTAGTGGATTGCATAGTTTCTGAGGAGTATTCTGGTATAGTTTCCACTTTTGTTTCTCTTGGGCCCACAAGATCTTTTCCACAGTTTGATGATGGTGGTATTGTTGTTGAGAATATACACAGAAAAACATACACAAATTCAACAATTTCTACCCAATTTAGTTACATTAATTACCTTCTTCAAATTGTGCAACCATTTTCAGTCTCCTTTTCTGAGTTGTTTCTCCCTCAATAAAATAGCACTGTTCCATATGTTCCTAGCTAACGTTTTGAGTTGCTGTTGCTCTGTAAATTGCTGTGTTGTCAATTTGATCCCATATAGATAGTTACTATAAGAGCATGATGCTCAAGGCAGGTATTTTTTACTAGATAAACTAAACTATTATTTGGTTTTAAGATGACTTTAGGGAATATTTCTGGTGTTAAGTTTTAAAGATTATCTCAAGGCAATAATTTCAGGGATTTATCCACCTTCCATGGCTCCAGAAAGTCTAGAGTCCATGAGAATTTGAAGTTTTGTTTTTAGTTTTCCTCCTTTTGATCAGGATTCTTCTATGGAATCTTTGATCAAAATGTTCATTAGTGGTAGCTGGGTACCCTCCAGTTCTTCTGGTCTTGTGGCAGAGGAGGCAGTTGTTTAAGAAGGCAATTACCCACACATTCCATATCCTCCTCCTATTCCTGACTCTCCTTCTTCCTCTGTTGTTCCAGGTGAATAGAGACCAATTGTTATGCCTTGAACGTCCAGCAGCAGGCCCAGGCACCATGCAACAAACTAGGAGGTAGAACAGAAGGACTAACGTGCTATTAGGCCAATTATTGGGAAGTCCCATGAAACAATAACCCTAAACCTCCACACGAAGGCACCAAATCCTATGAGGTATTTGGTTGTACACAAACAATCTCAGCAGCT
>NW_006921912.1:616733-624487 GCF_000298275.1 Orycteropus afer afer | reverse complement strand
TCACAGTTTGGAGGCTTTAAGTCCAAGTTCAAAGTGCCAGGCTCTAGGGGCTGGGTGAAAGCCCCTCAACCTTGGGCTTCAGCTCTGCCTCTTGTTCCCAGCCCACTGGAGCTAGAGGCTTTTCTTCACTTAGCCAGCTGCTGGCTGCTGAGACTGAAAAACCCAAGGTTGACAAGTAAAAAGGCATAGTCCTGATGTTACCAAATCACATGGCAGGCCATTAATTTAAGTCCATTGACAGTCCCAAGGTCGGCAGAGCATGGCAGGCTGCTAGACAATGACATGGCTACATGCAGGGTTCAAGCATGATATATGCTAGAGACTATCCCCAAAGCTTCTCCTTATATATGGGAAGCAGACCACATCCCAAAGGCAGCTATTCAGCTGCTTGTGGTAGATCTCACCATGGAGTTGATTGCCAGTCTCATCATGGGTAATAACTACTACCAGCTGCCCAGCCACTCAACCAGGCCCAGCCAAGTTGACATACAAATTTAATTACCACAGTAGTTTAATAGTGTGTTATTTAATTACAATATGCTTGTGTATAGTCCAGTTTTTTTTTCCTGTTGTTGATGTCTAGCTTCACTTCTTTGTGGTCAGAGAAAATATATTGTAATATTTAGATCTTTTTAAATTAACAAGAATTTCTTTGTGACATAAAGTATGGTGTATCTTGGAGAATGATCCATTCATTGGAGTAGAATGTATATTGTGCTTCTTTTTTGGGTAGGGTGTTCTATATATGTCAGTTAAGTCTAGGTGGCTTATAATGCCATTCAAGTCCTTTGTTTCCTTGTTGATCTATATGTTCTGTCCAATACTGAAAGTGGTGTATTGAAGTCTCTAATTATTATTATAGTACTATATATTTCTCCCTTTAATTCTATCAGTATTTGCTTTATATATTTTGATGCCCTGATGTTAGTGATGGTTAATCTTGATTAATTGGCCCTTTCATCACTATATAATGTCCACCTTTATCTCTTTTGAGAGCTCTGGTGGCATAGTCCCTAAGGCATTTGACTGCTAACCAGAAAGCTGGCGGTTCAAAGCCACTACTTGGAAGGAAGATTGGGCAATCTACTTCCATAGAGATACCACCTCAGAAACCCAAGGAGAGGTTGCTATGAGTCAGATTCAACTAGACAGCAGTGAATGAGTTATTTCTTTTGACATATTTTGTCTTAAAGTCTACTTTGATAATAAGATTGCCACAGCTCACTTGTTATTTGCTTGGATTTTTTTTTTCATCCTTTCACTTTCAACCTATTTTTATCTTTGGGTTTAAATGTGTGTCTCTTATAAACAGCACATAGATGGATCATGTTTTATTTATTTATTTATATTCATTCTGCATTCTCTGCCTTTTGATTGGAGAATTTAATCCTCTACATTCACTGTAATTACTGATAAGAAGTGACTTACTTCTGTGTTATTTGTTTTTTGTGTATCTTAATCTTCCTTTGTTGCCATTTACTACTTCTGGCTTTTGTATTTTACTGGTTTATTGTAGTGAAACTTCTTGATTCCCTTCTCTCTCTCTCTATATATATATATATATTTAATTATTTTTTATTTTTGCAGTGTTCCTTCCCCTGCCCTCACACCCCAACCAAGTTTCCTTCCATATATAAACCTTTCCTTGACCCTTTTCTTTGGTATATGATTTTATATATGTCCTCTGATATGCTTTTTAAAAATAATATTTTATTGTGTTTTTGGTGAAGGCTTTACACAGCAGTTTAGGTTCCCAGTCTACAATTTCTATACAAATTGTTCAGTGACATTGGTTACATGCTTCACAAGGTGTGAACATTCTCATTATTTTTGTTCTGGTTGTTTAATTTCCATTCATCTAGTTTTCCAGCCCTCTTATGTTCTTATTTTTGTTTTAAAATAATTATTGAATTGTTGATCTCATATAGGTGATTTTTTAAAGGTGCAAAGTTCTTATGAGTGATATTCATTTTTTTAATAAGCCAATCTGTCTTCAGTTACAAGGTGACTTCAGGGGTTAATTTTTTTTGAAGGTTTAAGGAGCATCTCAAGGCAATAGTCTTTTTTTAATTTTTAAGAATTTTATTGTGATTTGGGTGAAAGTTTAGAGAGCAAATTCATTTTCCATACAGCAGTTCATACATATTTGTCTCATGATGTTGACTGCAATTCCCCACAATGTAATAGCTCTCTTCCCACTTCCTGCCCATAGTTGTGTCTTTCCTGTGCCCTTCTCTCCTATGCACTGCCCATCATCCCAGCTGTCTCTCTGTGGAAACACTGCCCTTCTGTTGTCCCATGATTGATTGCTCCAAGTAGTGTATCTACCTGATGTAAATGTTCAGTCGTATGACTCTATTATCTGGCTGGAAGCCACAGGAGTGAGTTCAATTCCAGACCTGAAGGGTAGCTAGAGGCCATAGTCTTAGGGGTCTCACCATGCTCTATCAGACCAGCAAACCTGGTCTTTGTTTTATGATTTAGAGTTTTGTTCCACACTGTTCTCCCACCCTATCCAAGATCTTCTGTACCAATCCCCCTCTGAGTGGTTGGCAGTGGCAGCAGGGCACTATCTAGTTTTTCTGGTGTCATGGTCATGTAGGCTGAGGATCTCAAGGTCTACCAGTCCCTTGGATTAATGGTTTCCATGTGTCTTTGGCTTTCTTTGTTTTTCTTTGCTCTGGATAAGAAGAGACCCATCATTGCATCTAGATGGCCGCTTGCAAACTGTTAATATCCCAGTCATTACTCACCAAAGTAGGATGTAGAATAATGTTTTTGTGTAGTATGTTATGCCAGCTGAGCTTGATATTCTCCCTGCAACCATGGTCCTGAGTCCACAGATCCAACTTCTTTCTCCTTCCAGGTAGCTGGCTGTGGTCAAGAAGTCACCATAACCTTGTCCCTTGTCAGCTCTGCTATGCACCTGACATTCTTACAGCACATACAAATACACTTGTAGAAACATGGTCATGGGCATGCTACTCCCTCTCTAGACATACGTGATCATTCAGCCTGTCCACCCATCTATCCACCCATAGGTCAATGCTTGCCATCACTGACAACATAGTAATGTCTATGCAAAAGGGTTCATCTTTGTTGTCTGTATCTTCCATGTACCTCTCTATGTCTTCCTCTTCCTCAGTGCCACTGTGCTGATCACTTACCTTTTGTCCATTGCCCTTCCCTTCCCTCAAATCAATACTTGTCTCTACCTATCTAACAATGTTCCTTCCCCTTCCCTCCCACCTCTGGTAACCAAAAAAGAAAGTTTTCTTCCATATATAAACCTTTCCTTGATTTTTTTTACAATAATGAACTAATACAATGGTTGTCCTTCTGTGATTGACTTATTTCACTCACCATAATGTCCTCCAAGTTCATCCATGTTATGTGGTGTTTTGCAGATTCTACAATCTTCTTCTTCTTTTTTTAATTATATATATCTATATAGATATATAGATATAGATATAGATATAGATATAGATATAGATATAGATATAGATATATATAGATATATATATAATTTTATTTTATTTTTGTAGTGTTCCCTCGCCTCCACTCCCAGGCCTGGTAACCAACAAAGTTTCCTTCCACATATAAACCTTTACTTGACTTTTTACAATAATGAACTAATACAATATTTGTCCTTCTGTGATTGACTTATTTCATTCACCATAACATCCTCTAAGTTCATCTGCGTTAGGCTGTTTTACAGATTCTACATTATTCTTTAGTGCTGTATAGTATTCCATTGTGTACCATAGTTTGGTTATCCATTCTTCTGTTGATGGGTACCTAGGTTGTTTCCACCTTTTTGCTATTGTAAATAGTGCTGTGATGAACATGAGTGTGCATATATCTGTTCTTGCCCTGTGTCTCGCTTCTTTAGGCTATATACCTAGTAATGGGATTGCTGGATCAAATGGTATTTCTAACTCCAACTTTTTAAGGAATTGGCATACTGATTTCCACAGTGGTTGCATCATTTGACAGTCCCACCAGCAGTGGGACTCTCGTAAGAGTCCCTTCACATCCTCGTCAGCATTTGTTATTTTCTTTTTGAACTTTTCTAGTAGTGCTGGGGCAAGATGGTATCTCGTTGTTCTGGTTTGCATCTCTCTAATGATCATGAACATTTCTTCACTTTCTTCATGTATTTGTTGGCCACCTGAGTATCCTCTTTGGTAAAGTGTCTATTCATGTCTTCTACCCATGTTTTAATTGGATTGTTTGTCTTTTCCTTGTTTAGCTGTTGGAGTTTTCTATAAATTTTAGAGATAAGCCCCTTGTTGGATATGTCATCATTGAATATTTTTTTTGCCAATCTGTAGGTTCTCTTTTTACTCTTTTGGAGAAGTCTTTTGCTGTTGTTGTCAGGTGCCGTCGAGTCAGCTCTGACTCATAGTGACCCTATGTACAACAGAATGAAACAATGCCCAGTCCTGTGCCAGCCACACAATACTTGTTATACCTGAGCCCATCATTGCAGCCACTGTGTCAACCCATCTCATTGAAAGACTTCCCCTTTTTCATTGACCCTCTGATTTACCAAGCATGGTATCTTTCTCCAGGGAATGGTCCCCTCTGACAACATGACCAAAGTAGGTAAGATGAAGTCTGGCCATTCTCTCTTCCAAGGAGCATTCCAGCTGCACTTCTTCTAGAACAGATTTGTTAGTTCTTTTGACAGTCCATGGTACTTTCAATATTCTTTGCCAGAACCACAACTCAAAAGCATCAACTCTTCTTTGGTCTTCCTTATTCATTGTCAAGCTCTCACATGCATATGAGGCAATTGAAAATACCATGGCTTGGGTTAGGCACACCTTAGTGTTCAAGGAGACATCTTTGCTCTTCAAAGAGGTCTTTTCCAATGTAGGAGATCTTACATTGGGAGAACAATGTGGAACAAATCTCAAAATCATAAAAAATCAAAATAATAATTAGTAAAAGGACCAGGTTTGCTGGTCTGATAGAGCCTGGTGAAATCCCTGAGACTACGGCCCCTACCTGCCCTTTGGGTCTGGAATTGAACCCACTTCTGTGGCTTCCCGCAAAACAAAAGACGGCCATATGAGCTGAACATGTACATTAGGTAGATACACTCTTTGGAGAGATCAATCAAGGGAGAATAGAAGGGCTGTGTATGCACAGGAAGATAGCTCAGGGGGAAGGAGTGCATGGGAGGGAAGGACACAGGGAAGAGGTAACTATGGGGAGGAAATGGGAAGAGAGCTGTTGCATTGTGAGAAATTGCAATCAATGTCATGAGATAAAGTATATGTGAACTGCTGTATGGAAAATGAATTTGATCTGTAAACTTCCACCAAAATCACAATAAAAAATTTTAAAAAAAGAAAAAAGGAGGTCTTTGCAGCAGACTTGCCCATCATCTGAAGTCTTGGCTACTGCTTCCATTGATGTTGATTGTGGAACCAAGTAATATGAAATCCTTGACAATTTCAATCTTTTCTCCATTTAAATGATGCTACTTATAGGTCCAGTTGTGAGGATTTTTGTTCTCTTTACATTGAAGTATAATCCATACTGCAGACTGTAGTCTTTAATCTTCATCAGTAAGTGCTTCAGGTCATCCTCAATTTCAGCAAGCAAAGTTGTGTTGTCTGCATATCACAGGTTGTTAATGAGCCTTCCTACAATACTGATGCCAGGTTTTTCTTCACATAGTCCAGCTTCTCAGATGATTTGCTCAGCATACAGATTGAATAAGTATGGTGAAAGGATACAAACCTGATGCACCCCCTTCCTGATTTTAAACCATGCAGTGTCCCCTTGTTCTGTTTGAATGACAGCCTCCTGGTCTATGTACAGGTTCCTCATAAGCACAATCAACTATTCTGGAATTCCCATTCTCCTCAATGTTATCCATAATTTCTTATGATCTACACAGTTTAATGCTTTTACATAGTCAATAAAACACAAGTAAACATCTTTCTGATATTCTTTGCTTTGAGCCAAGATCCATCTGACATCAGCTATGATATCCCTAGTTCCATGTCCTCTTCTAAATCCAGTTTGAATTTCTGGAAGTCCTCTGTCAATGTACTGCTGCAACCTTTTTTTAAAAATATTTTTATTGTGATGTGGGTGAAAGTTTACAGAGAAAATTAACTTTTCACACAGCACATCACACACACTTTGTCTCATGACATTGACTACAATTTCCCACAATGCAACAACACTCCTTCCACTTCCTCTCCATAATTACATCTTTCCTGTGTCCTTCCCTTTCACACACTCCTGCCCCTGAGCTGTCTCCCTGTGCATACCCAGCCCTTTTATTCTCCCATGATTAATCTCTACAAACAGTGTATCTACCTAATGTACATGTTCAGGTCATATGGCTGTCTTTTGTTTGGCTGGAAGCCACAGAAGTGGAGTCAATTCCAGACCTGAAGGGCAGCTAGGGGCATAGTCTCAGTGGTTCCATGAGGCTCTATCAGACCAGGAAACCTGGTCCCCCCCTTTTTTTTCCCAAATGATTTTGAGTTTTGTTCCACATTGTTCTCCCACCCTATCCAGGATCCATCATCTTTTGATGTTTCCTGCATCAGTCAATATTTTGTCCATTGAATCTTTCAATATTGCAACTCGAGGTTTGAATTTTTTCTTCAGTTCTTTCAGCTTGAGAAATTGTGAACATGTTCTTTCCTTTTGGTTATCTAACTCCAGGTCTTTGCACATTCCATTATAATGATGACTTTGTGTTCTCAAGCTGCTCTTTGAAATCTTCTGTGTAGCTCTTTGATCTTGTCATTTCTTCCATTTGCTTGAGCTACTCTCTGTTCAAGGGCAAGTTTCAGAGTCTCTTCTGACATCCATTTTGGTCTTATCTTCCTTACCTGTCTTTTTAATGACCTTTTGCTTTCTTCATGGGTGATGTTCTTGATGTCATCCCACAATTCCTCTGGTTTTCAGTCATTGATGTTCAGTACATCAAGTCTATTCTTTAAATGGTCTCTGAATTCAGGAGGGGTATTATCAAGGTCATATATTGGCTCTCATGAGCTTGTTTTAATTGTCTTCAGCTTCAATTTGAACTTGCATATGAGCAGTTGATGGTCTGTTCCACAATCAGCTCCTGACCTTGTTTTTGCTAAAGATATTGTGCTCGCCATCACCTCTTTCAATAGATGTAGTCTATGTTATTCCTGTGCATTCCATCTAGTGAAGTCTACATGTATAGCCACCATTTGTGTTGTTGAAAAAAGTTATTTGTGGGAGACTTCCAGTAAGATGGAGGAATAAGCAGAAAAGTGACACAGAGCCTCTTCAACAAAGAAAAGAAAAACCAATTGACAGACATACAGAAGATAATCCTGGAGCCCTGAGCTTTGAAAGGAACTATACCGAAGTGGATTAGGTCCCAGCTAGTGAAAAAACCTGAATGAAAACAGTGAGTACAGAGATGGTCGGAACTGCGGACTGTCAGCTACACTGATGGGACCAACAGCCTGAATATTTCCAAGTGGTGTTGGGACCTGAGAATTGACTGAAAGATCAGCCATGGTCAGTAAGGGCTGCAGGGTTGACTGCACTGGTGGTTATGACTAGGAAGGGAAACAGTAAGGAGGGAGAGCTGAGCTGTTGTCTTTCTACTCTCCACAGGGTGCAGCCATTTTGATTGTTTACACATGGTAGCCATTTTGAATATTTAAAGTGACCGAGGGTACAGCCATTTGGAATGTTACAAGCAGAGGCCATTTTGGATATTTAAAGTGACTGAAGGC
>NW_006921912.1:595280-597094 GCF_000298275.1 Orycteropus afer afer | reverse complement strand
ATCTTCCTGGAACTTCACCAGTCTGTTTTGACTACAGTGGCTGTGTTGTAGGTTTTGAGATCTGGCAGTGTGAGACCTCCTACTTTGTTCTTCTTCTTCAATAGTGCTTTCCCTATCCGAGGTCTCTTTCCTTTCTGTATAAACTTAGTGATTGTTTTTCCATATCTTTAAATAATGTTGATGGCATCTGGATTGGGATTGCATTGAATGTATAGATTGCTTTGGGTAGTATTGACATTTTCACAATGTTCAATCTTCCTATCCACAAGCATGGTATGTTCTTCCATTTATGTAGATCTCTTATGGTTTCCTGAAGTAGGGTTTTGTAATTTTCTATGTATAGGTCTTTTTTCTACATTATTATTTAGTGTTGCACAGTATTCCTTTGTGTGTATGTATCATAGTTTGGTTACTCATTCTTCTGTTGATGGGAACCTAGGTTGTTTCCATCTTTTTGCTATTGTAAGTAATGTTGTGATGAACATGAGTGTTCATATATCTGTTCTTGTCCTGGCTCTCACTTCTTTAAGATATATACCTAGTAATGGGATTGCTGGATCAAATGGCATTCCTAATTCTAGCTTTCTAAGGAATCATCAAGGCACTAGTCTTGATGAATCTATTAGTCTCAGCCAGTCCAGTAAGTCTTTTTTTTTCCCCTAGGAATTTGAATTTCTGGTTCACATTTTTCTCCCATTCTATCAGTGTTCATCTATTGTGACCCTGATTAAAATGGTAGGTAATGTAGCTGGATACCATCTAGTTTTTCTAGTCTCAGGGTAGATGAGGCCATGGTGTGTGAAGACTAGTTTCTTCTCTGAATCTTTGATGTACTACTTTCTCTTTTCTCTAGATGAGTAGAGACCAACAATTGTATGGCCACTTGAAAGCTTTTAAGATCCTAGACACTGCTCACCAAACTAGGATATAGAACATAATTTTATGAACTATATTGTGCCAATTAACTGACATATCCCTTGAGACTATGATCTTAGTCCTTCAAACCCAACCAAGCCCACAAGGTGTTTGGTTATGTCTAAGAAGTGTCTGTAACTTTGCCCTCTATGTGTTTTATAAGATATATGAATATATGCACATACACTCACATACATGCACATATATACATACAGTATACACCAAACATGCACACATATATACTCACATATACATATATGTGCCTAATCCTTACATAAAGCCACTGCAATCAAGTTTATTCTGACTCACAGGGACCCTATAGGTATACTCACAAATAGATTTTTTGGTTATTGTTGCTATTGGTTATTGTTGCTATTTGGTTTTTGTTAGGTTATTGTTGCTGTTGTTTCAAAATTATACATGCCATAGCAACTGCCAACAGGTCCTTTTTTGTTCACTGGAGAAAAGATTGAAGTTGTCAAGGATTTCATATTACTTGGCTCTACAATCAACACCAATGGAAGCAGCAGTCAAGACATCAGACGATGTATTGCATTTGGAAAATCTGATGCAAGGGATCTCTTTCAAGTGATGAAGAGTGTTGATGTCTCCTTGAATACTAAGGTGCACTTGACCCAAGCCATGGTATTTTTGATAGCCTTTTATGCATGTGAGAGCTGGACAATGAATAAGGAAGATCAAAGAATTGATACTTTTGAGTTGTGGTGTTGGAGAACAATGCTAAGAGTACCATGGACTACAAAAAGACTAACAAATCTGTCCTGGAGGAAATGCAACCAGAATGATCCTTTGAAGCAAGAATGGCCAGACTTTGTCTCACCTACTTTGGTCGTTTTGTCAGAAGGAACCATTACCTGGAAAAGGATATCATGCTTGGT
>NW_006921912.1:580349-594475 GCF_000298275.1 Orycteropus afer afer | reverse complement strand
GGAGAAGGATATCATTCTTGGTAAAGTGGAGGGTCAATGAAAAAGAGGAAGACCCTCAACAAGATGGATTGACACAGTGGCTGCAACGATGGGCTCAGGTATAGCAAGGATTGTGAGGCTGGCACAGCACTGGGCAGTGTTTCATTCTGTTATATATAGGGTCGCTATGAGTCAGAGTGATTCGATGGCGTCTAACAACAACATGCCAATAAGTGAGGAGTGAGTGTATCCAAGTCCTTTTGTAATATTCCCTTGCTTCAGGGGAGGGTTTTATGGCAAGCATAAACATATTGACTACTTACTTCTCTTGCTGCTTTTTTATCTAGAAGCTTGTAGTCCTTGAGAGGATTTGGTAGACAGGAGGGAAAGAGGATAATGCCTTGGAGAACTGTGCAAGAATCCAATCATTTTGAAATGGGACCAAATGCAAGTCCCTGCCTGGTGTGCAGTCAGGCCAAAACAGTTTACACACCCAGTGATTAAGAGGAGAGAAAATAATTTATTGCAAAGTGGCAATGCAAGGAGTAGGGGGTACCCGTACCCAGATCTGACTCCCCGAAAATCCATCGAATTACAGTTTTGTAGGTTTCAGAAGAGAGGGTTATGCATATTTATAAAAATGTCAGGAATTTGGGCATGAGATGGTTGACAATTGGCTGAAATTTCCTTCACTTCGGTTCAAAGGGACAGTAGCATTTTGAGCCAGTGTGGTTGTGTACCGGATGAGTCACACTGGCTTCTTGTCATCAGCTGATTGGGGCTTAAGCAGAGGGGAGAGGGTTAGTTCCTAGTAACTTTGTTCCTCTCTGTCCCACTGTGCATGTCCGTGGGCCACAGTTATTTTTCAAGTTGTTTTCTAAGACACATTAATGCCTTTATTACCTGTGCCTAAGGAAATAGCAGAAAAGAATTTTTTTTTTTTTCCATTCAGTTCTTAAGGAACTGAGCTTATTGAATTTACTCATCTGTCTCCAACCAGAGTCCTATGTGTTTACTCATCTATCTCCTTCTGGGTCTGGGGTGGGGAAATAGTTGAGGGAAATTAAGTTTACTTATCTATTCCCTTCAGAGTCCTATCTATTCTAATTATCTACCTTAACCAGGGTGGGGGAAATAGTTTTGACTTTACTTGGTTTCAATTTCTCCCCAGGTCCACTTCTACTGTTCTGATTTAAACTACTATCATCTTTCACCCAGATTACAACAAAATGCTTTTAATTTATTTCCTTGCTTGCACCCAGGAATCCCCTTCCCAATGCCTCTTCTCAACTAGTGTAATTAGAGTGATTCTTTTTTTTTTTTTTTTTTACCAAGACAGAAGAGTCTTTTTTTTTTTAAATGTATTTTATTGAAATATAATTTATGTACAGTGAAATACACAAAACTAAAGTGACATGGGTCAATGCATTTTTTTTTTTTTTTTTGCAGGGTTCGCTCCCCTCCCCTCCCACCCCTGGTAACCAACAAAGAAAGTTTCCCTCCGTATATAAACTTTTCCTTGACCCTCCACAACAATGAACTAATACTGTATTTGTCCTTCTGTGATTGACTTATTTCACTCAGCATAATGTCCTCCAAGTTCATCCGTATTATGCGGTGTTTTGCAGACTCTACATTATTCTTTAGTGCTGTATAGCATTCCACTATGTGTATGTACCATAGTTTGGTCATCCACTCTTCCGCTGATGGGCACATAGGTTGTTTCCATCTTTTTGTTATTGTAAATAGTGCTGTGATGAACATGAGTGTGCACTTACCTGTTCCTATCCTGGCTCTCACCTCTCTAGGCTATATACCTAGTAATGAGATTGCTGGGTCAAATGCTATCCCCAATTCCAACTTTTTAAGGAATTGCCATATTGCTTTCCACAGTGGTTGTGTCACTTCATAGTCACACAAGCAGTGTATGAGAGTCTCAATCTCTCCACATCCCCACCAGCATTTATTATTTTCTGTCTCATTGAACCTTGCCATCAGTGCTGGGGTGAGATGGTATATCTCATTGTTGTTTTGATTTACATCTCTCTGATAGCCAATGATTGTGAGCATCTTTTCATGTATTAGCTGGCCACCTGAATATCTTCCTTGGTGACGTGTCTATTCATGCCTTCTGCCCATTTTTCAATTGGATTGTTAATTCCTTTGGTGTTGAGGTGTTGGAGTTTTCCATCAATCTTAGAGATAAGTCCCTTGCCACATAAGTAATTATCAGCAAATGTGAATTTGTTGCTGTCATTTTTGTCATGTGCTTTTTCATTGTGTCAATTTCCTTGTTCCATATAATTTTCTATGTTGAGCTCGTTTTGTTTATGAATGATGTTATTACTTCCTTCATTGCTATTATTTTAGTATTTGCTAAATATTTATGCTGGTCCTCTTTTTTATTTTGATTTGAAGGTTTATAATTTTTCTTTGAGGTTACCCTGTGATTTATAGTTTTCTTCCCAAGTGTAGAACAGTCTGTTCTATCTTGTAGTTGTCTTGACTTCCCTACCATCTAGAAGTTCTGTAATGACACCGATTTTTTCCCCACTTTTTGGTTTGCAGTTGTCCTCATTTGTCAATTGATGTCTCTGGTTCTGTAGAGATACTACCTTGGCAACCCAAGGAGGGGTCACTATCAGTTGAATCCACTCAATGTCAGTAAGTTTGGTTTTTGGTTTTATAATAATAATCAGAGATTTCAATACACTATTTACCCTTCTGGGTGGTGTAGGCTTGATGGACTTGATCAGTAGCTTTCCCCAGAAGCTGCTAGAGGAAAGGCACATAGCCTCAGCCACTTTCCCAGCCCTTTTCTCTTCTGAAGCAAATCCTTAGGTGGGGAGGTAGCTGGAGGCCAACAATCTAGTTGGCCTCAGATGTAGGTAAAGAACAATTATGGCCAGGGTAAGGACAGAGAAAAAGAAAATGGAAAATAAGACCATTATCTCTGTGGAAGGGACAAGAAAAGATCATGCAAGACTAACCACAGAGAGGAGAAGCAGGAAAACTGAGAAAGCCCTGCTCCTGAACATAAAATGGTGCTTGAACCAGGACAACAGAGAATCTCTTTGTCACCCCCAAAAGTCTACTCATTTATTATAACTAGAAAGTACATAAATGAAGAGACACATCAGGTAAGATTCCACAGTGGTCCCAGCACAGAGCCTCCATTGTCTCCACCTAGGAAGCCCCCTTCAACTTTGACGTTTGGGACTTTTAGTGGCTTCTGCATAGTCATAACTGAGGCCTCATTGCATATGCGTCATCATTTCAAACAGTGAGTATGCATGATCGATTGCATCGTGCTCCTCCTTCCCTCCTGAAGTTAAAGCAAAGTGGGGTTGTGTAGCCCCCAACAATTTGCTCACTTTCTCAGGTGCTGTTCAGAGGTTTTACATTATAGAGGCAATTTAATTTCTGGGGAATTCCAAGGGTTATTTGCAGGAACTGGAGACAAAGGCCAAAATAATTTCTTTGTCCCTCATTATGCTACCATTTGGTGGACCCTTTCTTATTTGAAAACTTATGTCTCACTTTAACTCTATGGTTAGAGTAAATATTAACCACAATGATTAACTATTTTTTTCTTTGGCCCCCTTCCCTCTATGTAAATACATTCCTTTGGGCATCTGGCTTAAGATCACTGTTTGTAGTTGAAAATTGCAATTTATGGAGCTGATGATCCTGAGAAAGGAGACACTGAGCCTGGAGCAACCAAGACAAAGGAGAAACAAAGTCATCCCTGTGAACCTAGGGGCCTGAGGTTGCCCACTCCCATATTCTCCCCTCCTTGTAAAGATAACCTTTCTAGGCAGGTTCTTGAAGGACAATTTCTCCTGACCAACTGACAGCTTTTAATCACTGACCTGAAGAATAGCAGAGAGATCACAAGGCAACAACAACTCAAACCTGATAACAAGAAAAAAGCATTATCAGCATTGGCAGCAGTCCTTCTAACTTGCATGAAGACCTGACTTTGGGTAGCTGTGCTGGCAGTTGATCTGAATGACAGAGTCCTTCTAACTTGTGTGCTAGGTGAAAAGACCCCAGATTCAAACACATTTTATAGAGACTTTTACATTAAGCCTGAAATAGCACAAAGACAAAGACAAAACAAAGACAATCATCCAGATGAGGGAAACCCTCAGCATGAGGTTGATGGTGTCTGCTGACTCACAGCCATGGTTTTCATATATACCACAGAGAATAAAAGAAGTTATCACAAGATCATGATTGGCAGCAGGTCAATCCCTAGTATTGTAGGTTGTTGTTGTTGTTGTTACGTGCTGTCGAGTCGTTTCCGACTCATAGTGACCCCATGCACAGCCAAGTTGACACACAAACTTAACCACCACAGCATCTGAACTCATGTCAAGACTCAAAATGGAGTTGGGACTCCTGCTGTACACCACAGCCTTCCACAAACCAAGTGTTTTAGAATTT
Source organism: Orycteropus afer afer (assembly GCF_000298275.1). Lineage (NCBI taxonomy): Eukaryota > Metazoa > Chordata > Mammalia > Tubulidentata > Orycteropodidae > Orycteropus > Orycteropus afer. The sequence goes on along the minus strand of NW_006921912.1, from coordinate 590,047 downwards.
AAGCTCTAAATGTTGGTGTTTTGGGAAAATTACTATAAACAAAATCTACTATGGTTGCCAGTGTCCAGCCCTGGAGTGGTGCAGCCAATAATTCACACCAGAGTTCAAGTAGGACCAAAGTGGGTTCCTGCCTGGTGTGCAATCAGGCCAAAATAGTTTACACACCAAGTGATTAAAAGGAGAGAAAATTATTTATTGCAAAGAAGCAATGTAAGGAGACGGGCCAGTACCCAAATCTGACCCCCTGAATGGAGGTCAGGATACAGTTTTGTAAGCTTCAGGAGAGGGGGGTTATACATATTCCTAAAAACTTCAGGAATTTGGGTGGGAATTAACTGAGGATTGGGTGAGGCTTCCTTTGCCTTGGTTTAAAGGGGCAGTCAATTTTTAATGCACTTGTGCACCGGATGAGTCATATAGGCTTCCTGTCATCAGCTGATCAGGGATTAGACAGAGGGGATAATATCAGTTTCCAGCAACTACGTTCCCCGTCTCACTGTGCATGTCTGTGGGCCAAAATTAATTTTCAAGTTGTCTCCTGAAACACACATTAACATACTTATCACCTGTTTCTAGGGGGATAACATGGAAAGGATGTGTGAACTGACCTTTCATTCCATTCAGTTCTTAAGGAACTGAGTTATCATGTTTACTTATCTACCTCCAGTGACAGATAGGATATAGACAGGATGCAGACTGAGCTGTGATTCATGAGGTATTGTGTTGTCTGTCTGTCTTAACCAGGGTGGGAGTGATAGTTGAGCTTTCATTCTATTCAGTTCTTAAGGAAATGAATTATCATATTTAGTTATCTGCCTTCAAGGGAGGACTCAGGCTGAACTTTGATTCCACTTGGCTTCAATTACAAAAACAGAACAAACATTACATTCATATTTTAAAGATAACTTAATTTTCTAATTCTTCTGGCTTGAATAGAGTTGGGCCACCTGAGTTTATGCTAATCTCCTTTCAGGAAAAACAAGAAGGTACAGGAGAATTATCTGAAGTTACATTTACATGCTTTTTAGAAAGACATTAATTTAACAAGTTATCAAAAGTGAATTCTAAAGAAAGCAATGGAATATGAAGAAGTGTTTGTGATCATTAGCCATTGTTGTTGTTGTTGTTGTTAGGTGTCATCAAGTTGGCAACAACTCACAACAGAATGAAACACTGCCCAATCCTGCACCAGCCCCACAATACTTGCTATACTTGAGCTCATTGTTGCAGCCACTGTGTCAATCCATCTTATTGAGGGTCTTCCCCATTTTTGCTGATCCTTCACTTTACCAAGCATGATATCTTTCTCCAGGGAATGGTCCCTTCTGACAACATGACCAAAGTAGGTAAGATGAAGTCTGGCAATTTTTGCTTCCAGGGAGCATTCCAGCTGCACTTCTTCCAGGACAGATTTGTTAGTTCTTCTGGGTCCATTCTTTGCCATCACCCCAACTCAAAAACATCAATTCTTCTTCAGACTTCCTTATTCATTATCTAGCTTTCACATGTATATGAGGCAATTGAAAACACCATGGCTTGGGTCAGGGGCCCCTTAGTCTTCAAAGAGACATCTTTGCTTTGGAGCACTCTAAAGAGGTCTTTTGCAGCAGATTTGCCCAATGCAATATATTGTCTGATCTCTTGACTGCTGCTTCAATTGGTGTTGATTGTGGAACCAAGCAATAGGAAATTGTTAACAACTTCAATTTTTTCTCCATTTCTCGTGATGCTGCTTATTGGCCCAGCTGTGAGGACTTTTGTTTTCTTTATGTTGAAGTATACTCCATACTGCAGACTATAGTCTTTAATCTTCATCAGTAAGCAATTCAAGTCATCTTCACTTTCAGCAAGCAAGGTTGTGTCATCTGCATGTGGCAGACTATTAATGAGTCTTTCTCCAATCCTAATGTTGCACTCTTCTTCATATAGTTCAGATTCTCATATTATTTGCTCAGCATGCAGATTGACTAAGTATCATGAAAAGATACAATCCTGAAACACTCCCTTCCTGATTTTAAACCATGCAATATCTCCTTGTTCTATTTGAACGACAGCCTCCTGATCCATGTGCAGTTTCCTCATGAGCACAACTAAGTGTTCTGTAATTCTCTTTCTTATCAATGTTATCCATTATTTGTCATGATCCACAGAATTGAATGCTTTTGCATAGTCAATAAAACACAAGTAAACATTTTTCTGGTATTCTTTGCTTTCAACCGAGATCCATCTGACATCAACAATGATACCCCTCATTTCATGTCCTCTTCTGAATCTAGTTTGCATTTCTGGAAATTCCCTGTCTGTATACTACTGCAACCATTTTTAAATTATCTTCAGCAAGATTTTACTTGAGTGTGATATTAATGATATTGTTTGGTAATTTCCACAGTCTGTGGGATCACATTTCTTTGGAATGGGTACAAATATCAATCTCTTCTAGTCAGATGGCCAGAAGGCACTTACTTGACTATGCCAAGAAATTTGGAAGACAGCAGGGCCATGATGGACAGATTTCAGTGAAGCTTCCAGACTAACACAGACTTCGCAGAAGGAAGAATCCATGCACTTACCAAAGTATTGGCCAGCATCCTCTGGCATGGCACCCATTTGTTGTAACATCCCGATGGGTATTCCATCAGTTCCTGGAGCCTTGTTTTTTGCTAATACCTTAAGTGCAGCTTCGACTTCTTCCTTCAATACCATTGGTTCTTGATCATATGCCACCTTCTGAAATGGATGAACATTGACCAGTCTTTTTTTTGTACAGTGACTTTGTGTATTCCTTCCATCTTCTCTTGAAGTTTCCTACATCAGTCAATATTTTGCCCATAGAATCTTTCAATATTGTAACTCAAGGCTTGAATTTTTTCTTCAACTCATTCAGCTTGAGGAATGCTGAGCATGTTCTTCCCTTTTGGTGTTCTAATTCCAGGTCTTTGCACATTTCATTATAATTATTGACTTTGTATTCTTGAGCTGTTCTTTGAAATCATCTGTTCAACTCTTTTATTTTGTCATTTCTTCCATTCGCTTTAGCTACTCTCCGCTCAAGAGCAAGTTTCAGAGTATCTTCTGACATCCATTTTGGTCTTTTCTTCCTTTCCTGTCTTTTCAATGACTTTTTGCTTTCTTCATGGATGATGTTCTTGATGATATCCCACAGTTCCTCTGGTTTTCAGTCACTGGTGTTCAATGTGTCAAATATATTCTTAAATAGTTTCTAAATTCAGGTGAGATATAATCAAGGTCATATTCTGGCTGTTGTGGACTTGTTTTAATTTTCTTTGGCTTCCACTTGAACTTGCATACGAGCAATTGATGGTCTGTACCACTGTCAGCTCCTGGCCTTGTTTTGGCTGAAGATATTGAGCTTTTCCAGTTCTTCTTTCCACAGATGTAGTTGATCTCCTTCCTATGTATTCCATCTAGTGAAGTCCACATGTGTATCTGCCATTTTTGTTGTTAAGAAAATGTATTTGCAATGAATAAGTCATTGGTCTTGCAAAATTCTACCATGTGATCTCTAGTGTCATTTCTATCACCAAGGCCATATTTCCCACAGCTGGTAATTCTTATTTCCAACTTTTGCATTCCAATCACCAGTGATAATCAAGACATCTTGATTGCATGTTTGGTCAGTTTCAGACTGCAAAAGTTGGTAAAAATCTTCAATTTCCTCATCTTTGGCTTTGGTGGTTGGTACATAAATTTGAATGATAGTAGTACTAACTGGTCTTCCTTTTAGGCATATGGATATCACTGATAGCATTGTACTTCAGGATAGGTCTTGAAACATTCTTTGTGATGATGAATGCCACAACATTCCTCTTCAATTTGTCATACCCAGCATAGTAAATCATATGGTTGTCTGATTCAAAATGGCCAAAACCAGTTCATTTCAGCTCACTAATGCCTAGGATGTTGATCTTTATATGTTCCATTCAATTTTTGACAACTGCCAATTTTCCTAGATTCATACTTTATACATTCCATGTTCCAATTATTAATGAATGTTTGCAGCTGTTTATTCCCATTTTGAGTAATGCCACATCAGCCAATGGAGGTCCCAAAAGCTTTACTCCATCCATGTCATTAAAGTCAACTCTACTTTGAGGAGGCAGCTCTTCCTCAGTTGTATTTTGAGTGTGTTCCGGCCTGAGAAGCTCATCTTCTGGAACTACATCAGACATGTTTTAGGGCTATTCATAAAATTTTTCAGTAACATATCAGATGGTGTTTCACTGATATTCATAAGGTTTTCACTGGCCAATACTTTGAGAAGTGGATGGATTCTTTCTTCTTCCAAGTCTGTGTTAGTCTGGAAGCTTCACTGAAATCTGTCCACCATGGATGATCCTGCAAGTATTTGAAATACCAGTGGCATAGTGCCCAGCCTCACAGCAACATGTAAGCCACCACAGTATGAGAACCTGACAGACAAGTGACCATTCCAAAAAACCAAACTCACTGCCATTGAGTTGGATCAGACTCAAAGCAACCCCTCCTTCAGTTTCCAAGGTGGTATCACTATGGAAGTATATTTCCCAATCTTCCTTCTGAGGAGTGACTGGTGGGTTTGAACCACCATCCTTCTGGTTAGCAGTCAAATGTCTTAGACACTATGTCACCAGAGATATAAATCAAAACAAGAGTGGGATATCATCTCACTCCAGCACTAATAGCAAAGTACAAAACCCCCCAGAAAACAACTAATGCTGGTGAGTGGAGAGACTGGAACCCTCATACACTGCTGGTGGGACTATAAAGTGGGCAACCACTGTGGAAATTTGTACAACACTTCTTAAAAAAGCTGGAAATAGAAATACCATATGATCCAACAATCCCACTACTAGGTATATATCCTAGAGATATAAGAGCTGTGACACAAAGAGACACGTGCATAACCTTATTCATTACAGCACTATTCACAACAGCAAAAAGATGGAAACAACCTAAATGTCCATCAGTGGAGGAATGGATTGACAAACTATGGTACATACACACAATGGAATACTACACAGCATTAAAGAACAATGATGAATCTGTGAAACATCTCATAACCTAGACAAACTTAGAGCTCATTATGCTGAGTGAAGTCAGTCAATCACAAAAAGACAAATTGTATGTGAGACCACTACTGTAAAAAGTCAAGAAAAAGATTTCATAAAAAAAAAGAAAAAGAAATATTCTTTGATGGGTACCAGAGGTGGGTGGGGAAGGGAGGCTAAATGACTAACTAGAAGGTAGGCACATATTAACTTGGATGAAGGAAAAATAAAACCCAAAACAATACCAAAAAAAGAATATTAACCTATAAATTATTATATGTTACTTACCACCACTGGGAAACTGTGGAAAAATAGTACAGAACATCATCTCAGACTTATCCTACCAGGGGTAAGAAAGCAGAAGGAAGGAAGGAAGGAAGGAAGGAAGAAAAGCAATAGATGAGGGGAGATTGTCCAACCTTCCTTCCTAGGAGTGGCTGGTGGGTTTGAACCACCAAGTCCTAAATCTGTGGGTCAGGCATCAGTCAGGAAGATTTTTCTCAATCACATGGTTATAGGGGCTGACAAACCCAAATCATCAGGACAGAGGACAGTCTGCTAGCTCACAAGGCTGAAGAAGCTGGTGAATTAGGTCAGACAATAGGCTACTGGCTCCAGTCTCAAGAACCTGAGGTCACATGAATCTGACCAGAGCAAGCAAGATAACTTTTCCAGAGCATTTATTTATATATTGGATGCAGTCCATACCCTCAAGGAAACTAAGGACAGTGGCTAAAGTCACATACTCTAGTAAAGTGGTGACTTAAGATACATCTCACCCTAATCCAGCCATAATTAACATAATGGACAACTCTCTCCAAAATGGGACAATAACCACAACCAGGGAGGCTAGGGTTTACATTACTTCACAAAACAAAGAACTATGGCTCGAAGGGCTATATTAAGTAATTCACTGCATCACAGAGCTCCTTTTCATATTTCCACCACAGGAATTTACCTATTTATTTTCCATATGAACTTGTCCTTACAGTGGCTGGAGAAAGTGCCACATAGGTGGCTGGGTTTAGGGAAAAGTTGGGCAGGCAGACAGTCAATCAAAAGGACAGAGTCCTTGTAACTTGTGTGTTTTGACCTGGCTCAGCATGGCCAGGGATGAGACAATCTGGCCTCAATTTGCCATGAATAAGGATGTGCCATGCGGGCAGCTGGTGACAAGGAATGGAGGTATGGGAAAGTGAAGACTGGATGGATCTATCTCTAGTTGGGAACTGGATTCATGCTGATCCTTTAAAAAAAAATTATTGTGCTTTGAGTGCAAATTTCAAAGCAAATTTGTTTTGCGTTCAACAGTTCATGCACATTTGATTTTGTGCCCCAATTACCATCCCCAACCATAAAAAACTCTCCTTCCCTCCCATTTCTGCATCTATCCTCTCCCTCTGCCCTTCTTAACTATGCATTCCTGTCTGTCCAGCTTTCCCTCTATGTAAATGCTGCCTGTCTGGTATCTCATGGCTGATTGATTTAAGGGGTGTATCTCCCTAGAGTAGGTAGGTGCATCACCCTGGAGTAGGTGTTCTGCATATAGGTATTTCTACTGTTGGGCCGAGAGCCAGTCCATGGCTGAAGGATAACCTGGGACCATAGTCTCAGGGGTCCACCAGTCACTATCCGACCAGTACTTCTGGTCATTTTTGTGTTTTTGAATTTTGTTCCACATTGTTTCTCCCACTCTATCCAAGATCTCCAGTTTTGATCCCTTTCTGAGTGGTTGGCATTGGTAGCTGGGTACCATCTAGTTTTTCTGGGCTCAGGATCATGAAGGCTGAAGTTCTTGTGATCCATCTTATTGTTGAATTAATTGTCTCCAAATGTCTTTGATTTTCTTTACTCTTCTTTGATTCAGATGAGAGGAGACCAAAAGTTGCATCTTAGATGGCTACTTGAAAACTTTTAAGACCCCAGTCGTTACTCACCAAAATAGGTTGTAGAATAAGATTTTTATGCACTATGTTGTGCCAATTGAGCATGATGTCCCCAAGACTATGGTCCCAAGTCTGCAGGCCCGGTGATCCTCTCTCTCAAGGTGTTTGGTTTTCTCTGAGAAGTTACACCAATTCTGTCTTCTGTTGCTTCTGTAATGTATGTGGCTAATTTTGTAGCACAACTGCACATATAAGATTATCTCCAGCCACATTTATCCTTGGTCTAGGGTATATTCCTGTTCGCCTACCCCTACCTGATCTTCTCACTAGTATATGCATTTATCCATAGCCTGGTGATTGGTGTTAGTGGTGATGCGGTATTGTGCATGTATGAGTATTTGCCTCTATTGTCTATCTTATGTGTATATTTCAGTGTCCTTGCTTTCCCCAAAGTCATCATGCTGAACTTTTCCCATACCATCCCTCACCTCACCCAAATCAACATGTGACCCCCAACTAGTCTGAAATTTTCCATCCTATCCCCAGTAATCAACAAAGTGATTTTCCTTCCCTAAGTAAATTTTTCCTTGACTTTTTACAATAATGGACTCATACAATATTTGTCTTTCTGCAATTGACTTATTTCACTCAGCACAATGTCCTTCAAATTCATCCACATTGTGAGATGATTCATGTATTCTTTATTATTCTTTAATGTGGCATAGTATTTCATTGTGTGAATGTACCATAGTTTGGTTATCCATTCATCTGTTGATAGGTTGTTTCATCTCTTTGCTATAGTGAATTGTGCTGTGATGAACATGGATATGCATATGTCTGTTTGTGTCTTCTTGCTCACCTCTTTAGTATATATTCTTAGTGATGGAATTGCTGGATCAAATGGTATTTCTGTTTTCAGTTTTTTAATGAAACACCACACATTTTCTATAATGGTTGTACCATTTTGCAGTCCCACCAGCAGTGTATGGGGGTTCCAATCTCTCTGCAACCTCACCAGCATTTGTTATTTTCTGTCTTGTTGAATTTTGTTATTATTGCTGGGGTGAGATGATATCTCATTTAGGAGTTCTGGTGGCCTAGTGCCCAAGGCATTTGACTGCTAACCACAAGGCTGGTGGTTCAAACCCAGCAGCCACTCCTCAGAAGGAAGATTGGGCAATCTACTTCCATAGTGATAGTACCTCAGAAACCCAAGGAGGGGTTGCTGTGAGTCAGATCTGACTTGATGGCAGTGAGAGAGAGATCTTCTTTAGTGAAGTGTCTGTTTATGTCCCTTGCCCACTTTTGAATTGTGTTGTTTGTCTTTATGGTGTTGAGGTGTTGAAGTTTTCTATAAATTTTGGAGATAAGTCTTTTTGTCAGATATGTCATCACTAAATATTTTTTTTCCAATCTGTTTGAGCTCTGGTAGTGTAGTGCCTAAGGCACTTGACTGCTAACCAGAAGAGTGGCAGTTCAAACCCATCAGCCACTCCTCGGAAGGAAGGTTGGATAATCTACTTCCGTAGTGATACTGGCTTCAGAAACCCAAGGAGGGGTCACTATGAGTTGGGTTCAACTCCACGGCACATAAGAACAAAAGCAACAATCTATTTGTTGTTGTTATGCCCCTTTGAGTTGTCTATGATTCATAGCTACCCTATGTAAAACAGAATGAAACTGAATGGTCCTGTGCCAGCCTCACAATCCTACTATACCTGAGCCCATTGCTGCAGTCACTGTGTCCATCCATCTTGTTGAAGGCCTTCCCCTTTTTCATTGACCCTCCTCTTTACAAAGCATGACATCCTCTCCAGAGAATGGTCCGTTCTGACAACATGACCAAAGTAAGCGAGATGAAGTCTGGCCATTCTTGTTTCTAAGGAGCATTTTGGCTGCACCTCATCCAGGATAGATCACTGATGCTTACCAACACTGCCCCCAGGCACTCCAACATCTGCCTGCCTGTGCCCAGCTCACTGATGCTTACCAATGCTGTCCCCAGGCTCTCTGACCCCCAGTCTGTAGATTTTCTTTCTACCATTTTGGAGAAGTCTTTCAATGTGCATGAGAATTTAATTTTTAAAAATCATCTAGCTTCTTTTCCACTTCCTGTGCATTTTGGGTTATGCTTGATAGTCTATTTATGCCATAGATTAGGGCCCCTAGATTTGCCCCTATTTTATCTTTGATGAGCTTTATAGTTTTTGGGTTTTATATTTAAGTCTTTGGTCCAACGTGAGTTCGTTTTTGTGTATGATGTGAGGTATGGGTCTTCTTTCATTTTTCTGCAAGTGGATATCCAATTTTACCAGCACCATTTGTTAAAGAGGCTATCTCTCCCCCATTCAGTGGGTGTTGGTCCATTGTCAAAGACCAGCTGTCCATAGACGGATGGGTCTATTTCTGAGTTTTTTATTCTGTTCCATTGGTCTATCTGTCTATTATTGTACCAATATCATGCTGTTTTAACTACCATGGCTGTATAGTGGGTTTTGAGATCTGGGAGTGTGAGACCTCCTACTTTGTTTCTCTTCTTCAGCAGTGCTTTGCTTAATCAAGGTCTCTTTCCTTTCCATGTGAAGTTGTTGTTGTTGTTGTTAAGTGCCGTCAAGTCGTTTCCGACTCATAGCGACCCCATGCACAGCAGAACGAAACACTGCCTGATCCCGCGCCAGCCCCACAATCCCTGCTATACTTGAGCCCATCATTGCAGCCACCGTGTCAATCCATCTCGTTGAAGGCCTCCCCCTCCCTTGCTGAC
>NW_006921912.1:548751-553300 GCF_000298275.1 Orycteropus afer afer | reverse complement strand
TTGGGGCTGAAAATTGGGAGGAAGTTAATACACAGCAGTTTGGTTTGTGCTAGGTGAAAAAAGACGCCAGACTCAAACGTATTCTATAGAGACCTTTTTATTTAAGCCTTAAATAGGACAAAGACATAACAAGACCATCATCCCAGATGAGGGAAAACTATGAGCATGTACCCAGTACAGAGGCAATGGACTCTGCCAACTCATAGCCATGGTTTTCATATCATGATAGAGATAAAAAGAAATTATCACCAGATCATGATTGGTGGCACACCAATCCATCACAGGTGGGGTTACAGGAACAGGGAAAGGCCTGTGTTTGGGATAGTATGTAATCACAACTTAAAAAAGTTTATGGATTTGTTCTGGAGTTTCTTTGTGGTGGTTGGGACATGACTCATGATCAAGCGGCCCTCTGTTACAGTTACCAAGAGCCCAAATTTTAACTTAAATTAGATAACATGGCTATTTTCCTTAAATTATTAAGGATAAGCCTAGGCAAGTCCCTTAGTTCTTTGGGTGAACATCAAACTAGTTAATTTACTTTCAATCAACCATACTTTTCCAGAAGGCCCTATTGCTGATTCAATGGTTAGCAAACATTGGGGAAATAGTATGAAGAACTCAAATGGTGTCTGAACTAATGTCAAAACTCAAAATGGAATTAGGTCTCCCACTGCAGATGCTGCCTTCCATAAACCAAGTGCTTTAGAATTTAAGTTTGATGCGTTCCCTCTTCTTGATCATGGGTTTTATTCAAAATCCTTTGATCACACTTAAGTTGGTGTGCTTTCTTTTGCATGGACTGACTGATGGCTCCTTGAGAAGACTGCCTGTTTTAGGACAAACTTTTAAGACCTAGACACTATCCTTTGTGATAGCCAGGCACCATCTAATTTCTTCATCATGCTTAACTATAGCTCTCAGACTTTAGCGATGGTCTTATGAGAGTAATTTGGAGGAGGGCCACATTGGAAGAACTGCTTGGTCTGTGCTTAGGCTACAAACCTTAAAGTGGGAGCTTAAATCCATCCATAGAATATATCTTGTGTGTATATATATATATGTTGTTGTTATGTGCCGTCGAGTCGGCCCCGACTCATAGCGACCCCTCCTTGGGTTTCCGAGGCAGTATCACTACGGAAGTAGGATTGCCCAACCTTCCTTCCGAGGAGTGGCTGGTGGGTTTGAACCGCCAGCCGTCTGGTTAGCAGGCAAGTGTCTTAGCCACTATGCTACCAGAGCTCCTATATATATATATATATATATATGACTCACTTCATGGGAACACACTAGCTTTCTGAGAAATTACATTAGAAGTAACCTTCATACAACATTTGATCACAATAGTCAATAGTATAGATTAAAATACTAATAAGAAAAAATATTTAGTTATTTTTTTTTCAGTAAAAGTTTACCTAAACAAATTAATAAAACTCAGCTGGTAACAAAACTACTTCAAGAGCGATGAGGGTGAGGTCCAAATGAATCATTTCAATCACATTCATTCACTAAGGGAAAGCTACTGGTCTACAGAATCTAAAGTCATGTAAAAAAACAATGAATATGAACATAAATAGCAAATATATCAATAATCTCTATGGAAAATGTTTACCAGCTAATAAACCCAAGTTGCCAATGTCAAACAATAAAATTTAAACAAAGTCCAATGACCTCAGGGTGAAAGGTCTTGTTCTGCAACCTTGGGGACCTTGGGAAAGCTATTGTCTGCTTCTGCCCACTAGAGCCTTCCAGCTTCAATTTTAAATTTCTAGATGCTTGTCCAAGTGAGTGCTCCAATTCCTTTAATCTATGACAAATGTATGTAAGGTTTAATGCCTTCCAGTTTGGCTATATACAGATTGGCAAGGAGAGCAAGTTTTGGTCCATTCCAATGGTTTCCTAGTGAATCCTTTAACTAATGTCTCCTCCAATATATATAATATTTTGGGGAAAATCATGCAGGTTTTAAGATCAAAAACCTTTCTCACTTATGAAAAATATTTCAACATCTTTGCAAAAAATCTAAAGTCCTGGTAGCCAAAGATATGAGACCTCTTAAATGACCAAAAGCAGAAGAAAAACATTCAATTAAGGGCTGTCAAAGATATATGATTAGGGGGTCTTCAGTTAAGCTATTTAAAACATACTAAGTGTTCTTATTCAGGGCAAAGCTGCCACTCCCTTGTTTACCCACCAACAGTCATAGATCACTTTCTCAGAAACAGAAGTGCAGCCTAAAATAGAATGGAATTTGAGCCAAGCCTTGTGTCAGTCATTTTAGTTAGGCCAAGTGTCCCAGTTTTGAGGTGTCTTCACACATTTTTCCCTCCTCTGATTCTGAATTTCTGTAGAAATTCTTTCATCATCATTATAAAAGTGTCATATAAGTCTTTAGAAGACACCATATAATTGTCTTCTCCCACTTGGGCATTCTGCCTCTGTGATTCTAAATTAGGGTAAGTACAGAGCATGGTTACATTGGAGGAACCATTTGGTTACCCAAAAGGCTGACTCAAGGTGAGGTTGATGTCTTCTAATAACCTAGTTTTTATACAATTTTCTGTATAGCAAGGGGTGGTGGTGACAGTTTGATTATAAATAGCATTAGACAGCTATTTCATGCAACAATGTTTTGACATTCTGCAAAACCTCAGATTACATATATATTTTTTAACTGTTCTTTGTGATTTGGATAGAAGCTTACAAAGCAGATTCATTTTACATTCAACACTTTATACACATTATTTATTTATTTTTTTTGTGACACTGGTTACATTCCTTGAAGTGTAGCAACTCTTCCACTTCCTTGTGGTTACCCTTTCTCTGTGTCCTTTTTGCCTATGCATTCCTGTCTGCCTGCCTTTCACCCCCTGCAAATACTGCCTTTCTCCCCATGCAAATACTGCCTTTCCGATCTTCCATGGTTGATTGTTCTAAGGAGTGCGGTGCATCTCCCTGGTGTAGATGTTTAGGTTGTAGTCCTATCTACTGTTTGGCTATGAGTGAAGCCACAGGAATCAGTTCAATTCCAGGCCTGAAGAGTGAGTAGGGGTGATAGTCTCAGGGGTTTCATCAGTCTCAGTCAGACCACTAAGACTGGTCTTTTTTTTTTTTTTTTTATGATTTTGAGTTTTGTTCCACGTTTTTCTCTCTCTATCCAGATCTCCTGCACTAATCTCTTTCTGAGTAGTTGACATTGGAAGCCAGGCATTATCTAATTCTTTGGGTCTTAGGGTCATATAGGCTGAGGTTCTCCTGGTTCATTAGTTCTTTGGACTATTTTCATGTGTCTTTGATTTCCTTCATTCTTCTTTGCTGCAGACAAGGAGAGTGTTGCATCTTAAATGTCTGCTCGCAAGTTTTTAAGACCCTAATTAAATATAGAACAATACTTTAATATACTGTGTTGTGCCAGTTGAGCTTGATGTCCCCTGTGTCAGGTTATATATTAATGTAAAAATAATAATGTTTGTCTGTTAAGACTCAAAACTGTTCCTTCGGAGACTTAGCAGGAAATCCAATGCTAATGTGTTTTGTAAAATCATAGCTTGAACTTTAGACATTTCTCTAGTTATGGTATTTATAACTTTGCTAAGCTTACCAATAAAAATTTCTAATTTGAGTTATAAGAGTGATAACCACTTAAAGTCCAATTATTTCCTTTATTATAAGAATGAGCTATTTCAGTAACTAATAGCACTATGTCAACTACAAAATAATCTATGGTAAGAATTTTTTTCTCTCTTAACTTTTCTAAATTTTTTTTTTTTTAACCTTTATTGTAGTGAAAACATGCACATCAAGACATTCACCAACATAACTTCCACATTTACAGCTAAGGGATATTGATGACATTTTTCATGTTGTACCACCACTGTTGCTATTCTTTTCTAAAATATTCCACCATTAGTATAAATCAATGCCCCGCAAACAAAAGCTTCCCCTTCCCCCTCCTTCCTACTCCTGGTAACCACTAAAAATCTTTGTTGTGTGTGTGTGTGTGTGTATATATATATATATACACACACACACACACACACATAACAACAACCATCTACACACACACACACATATATACACACACACACCAAAGATTTGAAGGAAGGTTGGGCAATCTACTTCTGTAGCCATACCACCTCGGAAACCCAAGGAGGGGTCGCTATGCATCAGATTAGACTCCATGGCAGTGTGTTTGGTTTATATATGTATACACCTAAAAAGCTAAAAAAACCCCACCAAAACTCATTGCCATCAAGTTGGTCCTGACTCATAGTGACCCCTCCTTGGGTTTCTGAGTTGCTATTGTTAGGGAAGTAGATTGCCCAACCTTCCTTCAAAGGAGTGGCTGGTGGGTTTGAACCACCAGCCTTCTGATTAGCAGTCAAATGCCCTAGGCACTATGCCACCAGAGCTCCCATATGTATACATATGTATGTACGTATACATATACATGTGTCTATACATATATATGTATATGTATGTATACATGTATATGTATGTATATATATGTGTGTGTGTATCTATATATAATGTATACATATATATGTAT
>NW_006921912.1:547111-548651 GCF_000298275.1 Orycteropus afer afer | reverse complement strand
TATATTTATTATATATGCATTTACATATGTATATATATAATTTTTTAACCTATCTAGGAATATTTGCTCCCTTCCCCCCCATCCCTGCTAATCAACAAAGACTTTCCTTCCATGTATAAACCTTTCCTTGACTTTTTTTTTTAATTTAAATTTTTATTGTGATTTGAGTGAAAGTTTACAGAGAAAATTCATACACATTTTGTTTCATGACATTGACTACAATCCCCACAGTGTAACAGCTCCCTTTCTACTTCCTCCCTGTAGTTACTTCTTCCTTGTGAGCTTCTTTTCTATCTTTCCCCTTGAGCCTCCTCCCTGTGCAAATACTGCCCTTCTGTTCTCCCATGATTGATCATTCTAAGAATGTATCTACCCGGTATAAATATTCACCCTATATGCCTGTCTATTGTTTGGCTAGAAGCCATGGGAGTCAGTTCAATTCCAGACCTGAAGGTTAACTAGGGGCCATAGTCTCAGGGATCTCACCAGGCTCTGTCAGACCACTAAACCTGGTCTTTTAATTTTTTTTTTTTTTTTTAATGATTTTGAGTTTTGTTCCATTGTTCTCCCACTTTATCCGGGATCTTCTACACTGATCCCTTTCTGAGTGGTTGATGGTGTTAGCTGGGAACCATCTAGTGCTTCTGGTCTCATGATCATATAGGCTGAGGTTCACATGGTCCACTAATCCCTTCGACTAATTGTTTCCATGTGTCTTTGATTTTCTTCATTCTTCTTTGTTTTGGACTAGGATAGACCCATTGTTGCATATAGACAGCTACTTGCAAGCTTTCAAGGCCCCAGTTGCTACTCAGCAAAGTAGGACATAGAACAACATTGTGGCAGTTAAGGTTGTATGTCAGCTTGTCTGGGCCTGGTTTTGAGTGTCTGAGCAGCTGGATGCAGCATTGGCCATAATGAGACTGGTAATCAAACCCATGGTGGAATCTACTGTAAGCGGCTGAGTAGTTAGCTGCCTTCAGGATGTGGTATGCTCCCAGTATGTAAGGAGAGGCTTTAGGAATGGTCTCAAGCTTTTGGCACACTTGAATCCTGAATATAGCTGAGTCATTATTCAACAGCCTGCCATGCTGTCTGCTGATCTTGGAACTCTTAATGGACTTGAATCAATGGCCTACCACGTGGTTTGGTAATATGGGGACTGTGAGTTTTTACTTGTCAACCTTGGGTTCGTCAGCCTCAACAGTCAGCAGCTGCCTGAGTGAAGAAACCCTCCACTTAAGTGGGCTGGGAGCAAGAGGCAGAGCTGAAGCCCAAGGCTGAGGGGCTTTCACCCAGCCCCTAGAACTTGGCACTTTGAACATGGACTTCTAGCCTCCAAAACTGTAAGAGAATAAACTCCTGTTTGTTAAAGCCATCCGATTTGTGGTATATTTCTGTTAGAGCAGCACTAGAGGTAAGCAAAACAAATGTTTTTTGTGTAGTATGTTATACCACTTGTCTTCTGCTACCATGGCCCCAAGCCCATAGGTCCAACAACTCACTCCATCAGGATGGTTGACTGTACCCAAGAAGTTAC
>NW_006921912.1:544286-545640 GCF_000298275.1 Orycteropus afer afer | reverse complement strand
CTTGATGTCCCTTGGGACTATGGTCCTGAACCCACAGGTTCAACTACTCACTCCCTCTGGGTAGCTGGCTGTGACCAAGAAGTGACTACAAACTTGTTCCTTGTCAGCTCTACTATACACCTGGGAATTCTTATAGAACATACAAATACACTTGTAGAACCATTGTCTGTCAACCCTACACATGGTCTTGGGTACACTCCCTGTTGCATAGACATACTTAATAGTTCAGCCTGTCTGCCCATCTATCTACCCATATACCTGTGCCTTTACTGACAATGCAGTACTATATGCGCAAAAGGGTTCAACTTTGTTGTCTGCATGTCCCATGTACCTCCCTGTCTTCCTCTTCCTCATTGCCACCATGTTGATCAGTCACATTTGGTACATTGCCCTTCTCTTCACCCAAATCAATACTTATCTCTACCTATCTAACAGTGTTCCCTTTCCCCACCCCCACCCCTGGTAACCAACAAAGAAAATTTCCTTCCATATATAAACTGTTCCTTGACTTTTCCAATAACACACTAATACAATATTTGTCCTTCTGTGATTGACTTATTTCGTTCAGCATAATGTCCTCTAAGTTCATTCATGTTATGCGGTGTTTTGCAGATTCTATGTTACTCTTTAGGGTTGCATAGTATTCCATTTTGTGTATGTACCATAGATTGGTTATCCATTCCTCAGTTGATGGACACTTAGGTTGTTTCCATCTTTTGGCTATTGTAAATAGTGCTGTGATGAATATGGGTGTGCATATGTCTGTTCTTGTCATGGCTCTCACTTCTTTAGGATATATACCTAGTAAAGGAATGCCTGGGTCAAATGGTATTTCTATTTCCAACTTTTTAAGGAATTGCCATACTGCTTTCCACAGTGATTGTACCATTTTACAGTCCCACGAGTAGTGTATGAGAGTCGCAAGATCTCCACATCCTTGCCAGCATTTGTTATTTTCTATCTTGTTGAACTTTGCTGCTAGTACTGGGGCAAGATGTTATCTCATTGCTGTTTTGATTTGCATCTCTTGGAAGGAAGATGGGGCAATCTACTACTGTAGTGATATTGCCTCAGAAACCCAAGGAAGGGTCGCTATGAGTTGGGTCCAACTCGATGGCACATAACAACAACAACAACAATTGTTAATTGGCGAAGAACAAGGCTCCAGGAATTGACATAATACCGATTGAGATATTTCAACAAACAGATGCTGCATTGGAGGCACTCACTTGGTTATGCCAAGAGATTTGGAAGACAGCCACCAGGCCAACTGACTGGAAGAGATCCACATTTGTACCCATTCCGAAGAAAGGTGATCCCACAGAATGTGGAAATTATAGAACAATATCATTAA
>NW_006921912.1:531408-543668 GCF_000298275.1 Orycteropus afer afer | reverse complement strand
CATCACAATAAATGGAGAGAAGATTGAGGTTGTCAAAGAATTCACGTTGCTTGGTTCTACAATTGATGCCAATGGAAGCAGCAGTCAGGACATTAGACAACATGTAGCATTGGGAAGGTCAACCATGAAGGAACTATTTCAAGTGCTGAGGAGCAAGGATGTCTCCTTGAGGACAAAGGTGAGCCTAACACAAGCCCATGATATTTCCAATCACCTCATATGCATGTGAGAGCTGGACAATGAATAAGGAAGACCGAAGGAGAGTTGATGCTTCTAAGTTGTGGTGTTGGCGAAGAATGCTGAAAGTATCGTGGACTGCTAAAAGAACTAACGGATCTGTTCCTGGAGGAAGTGCACCCAAAGTGCTCCTTGGAAGCAAGACTGCCCAGACTTTGTCTCATCTATTTTGGCCATGTTGTTAGAAGGGACCATTCCCTGGAGAAAGATGTCATGCTTGGTAGGGTGGAAGTCAATGAAAGAGGGGGAGGCCTTCAATGAGATGGATTGATATGGTGGCTGCGATTATGGGCTCAAGTGTAGCAGGGATCATGGAGCTGGCGCAGGATTGGGCAGTGTTTCATTCTGCTGTGCGTGGGGTCGCTATGAGTTAGAAATGACTCGACAGCACCTAACAACAACAACAATTGTATTGATCACGAGCATTTCTTCATGTTTGTTGGCTGCCTGAATATCCTCCTTGGTGAAGTGTCTATTCATGTCTTCTATCCATTTTTAATTGGATTATTTGTCTTTTTGTTGTTGAGGTGTTGGAGTTTTCTTTAAAATTTAGAGGTAAGTCCCTTGTCAGATATGTCATTGCCAATTATTTTTTCCCAATGTGTAGTATGTTAGGCTGGGTTCTCTAGAGAAGCAAAACCAGGAAAGCTTATATATATAGAGAGAGAGAGAAAGAGAAATTTACCTTAGGAAAATGGCTCATGCACTAATAGAAGGTGGCAAGTCCCAAGATCTTGGATCCAACGTCAACCTGGAGGCTTCTCCTGACTCACACAGCTGCAAGGGCTGAGGAGTGCAAGGTTGGCAGGCAGTATACTGGCTGTTGACTCCAACAAATGATGAATCCAAGATCTCCTGACCGAATAGTGGATTGTTCGCTCACAGACAGTTGTGGGCAGCACAACAGAATCCCGATCCACAGAAGAATGCCTCTTTTCCCAGGATGTTGATAAATATACTGGAAGCAAGCCACATCCCTAGGGAAACTCCTTTTCAGTGAATTGGCTGCTCAAAACATATACATCTGATCCCACCATGGGAACAACCCATATCATAATTGCTTAAACCACACAGAATTGTGGTCCAGCCAAGTTGACACACAGCTCCAACTATCACATGTAGGTTCTCTTTTGACTCTTTTGGACAAGTCTTTGGAAGCACATAAAAATTTAATTTTTATAAGGTCCAATTCATCTAGTTTCTCTTCTGCTGTTTGTGTATTTTGGGTTATGCTTGATAGTCTGTTTATGCCATATATTAGGGCCCCTAAATTTACCCCTAGTTTTCCCTTGAGGAGCTCTATAGTTTTACGTTTCACATTTAAGTCTTTGATCCATCTGGAGTTAGTTTTTGTGTACGGTGTGAGGTACAGATCTTGTTTCATTTTTCTGCAAATGGATCTCCAGTTTTGCCAGCACCATTTATGAAACAAACATTCTCTTCCCCATTTATTGGATTTCAGCCCTTTGTTAAAGATCAGGTGACCATAGATCGATGGATCTATTTCTGGGTTCTCAATTCTATTCCAATGGTCTATGTGTCTGTCATTGTACCAATACCAGGCAGTTTTGACTACTGTGGTTATATAGTAGGTTTTGAGATCTGGCAGCATGAGACCTCCTACTTTGTTGTTCTTCTTCAGTTGTGCTTTGCTTATCCAAGGTCTCTTTCCTTTCTGTATAAAGTTAGTGATTGTTTTTTCCATATTCTGAAAAAATATTGATGGGATCTGAATTGGGATTGCATTGAATGTATAGATTGCTTTGGGTCTAATTGACATTTTCACAATGTTCAACCTTCCTATCCAGGAGCATGGTATGTTCTTCCATTTATGTAGATCTCTTATGGTTTCTTGAAGTAATTTTTTTTATAGTGTTCTTTGAACAGGTCTTTGGTGTCCCTGGTAAGATGTATTTCCAAGTATTTAATTTTTTTGGTAGCTATTGTAACTAGTATTGATTTCCTTATATCTTTTTTCAGCAATCTCTGAAATTCAATTGATATTTGGATGCTGATCTTATATCCAGCCACTATGCCAAATCTGTCTATTAGTTCCAGAAGATTTTTGACTGAGACTATCTAGGTTTTTTTGACTGAGATTATCTAGGTATGGGATCATATGATCAACAAATAGGGATAGATTGACTTCTTCCTTACCTATTTGGATGCCTTTGATTTCCCTTTCTTGCCTTACATTAGGCCATAAAGCAAGCCTAGGCTAGGACGTCCAGTATGATGTTGAGTAGAAGTGGTGATAGAGAGCATCCTTGTCTGGTTTCTGTTCACAAGGGGAATGGTTTCAGTCTCTCTCCATTGAGAATAGTGTTGCCTGTTGGTTTTACATAGATGCCCTTTATTATGTTGAGGAATGTCCCTTCTATTCCTATTTTACTGAGAGTTTTAACCAAGAATGGGTGTTGGATTTTATCAAATGTCTTTTCTGCATCAATTGATATGACCATGTGGTTCTTCTCCTTTGTTTTATTTATGTGGTGGATGATGTTGATTGTTTTTCTAATGTTGAACCATCCTTGCATATCTGATATGAACCCCATTTGGTCATAATGAGTGATTTTCTTGATATGTTGTTGGACTCTATTGGGTAGGATTTTGTTGAAGATTTTTGCATCTATATTCATCAGGGATATTGGTCTGTAGTTTTCCTTTTGAGTAATGTCTTTGCTTGGTTTTGGTATCAAGGTTATGCTTGCTTCATAAAATGAGTTAGGGAGGATTCCATCCTTTTCTGTGTTTTGGAACAGTTTGAGTAGGATTGGTGTCAGTTCTTTTCTGAATGTTTGGAAGAATTCTCCAGTGAAACCGTCTGGGCCAGGACTTTTTTTGTTGGTAATTTTCTTATTACCAGTTCAATTTCTTCTTTTGTTATGGATCTGTTCAAGTTTTCCACATCAGTGTGTGTTAGTTTAGGTAAGTAGTGTGTTTCTAGAAATCTGTCCATTTTTTCCAGATTTTCAAATTTGTTGGAATACAGTTCTTCATAGTATCCTGATATTATCCTTTTAATTTCAGTTGGTTCTGTTGTGATGTCATCCATTTTGTTTTTTATTCATGTTATCTGTATTCTTTCCCTCTTGTCCTTTGTAAAATTTGCCAGTGGTTTGTAAATTTTATTAATCTTTTCAAAAAACTAACTTCTTGTCTTGTTCATTTTTTCTTTGTCTTTTTATTTTCTGTTTCATTGATTTCTGCTCAAATCTTGATTATTTCCTTTCTTCTGGTGACTCTGGGCTTTTCTTGCTGTTTTATTTCTAATTGTTGGAGATGTTGGTTAAAAGTGTTGATTTTGGCTCTTTCTTCTTTTTTGATGTGTGCATTTATTGCTATCAACTGGTCTTTGATCACTGCTTTTGCTGTGTCTTAAAGATTTTGGTATGTTGTGTTTTCATTCTCATTTGATTCAATGAATTTTTGAATTCCAATTTTTATTTCTCTTATCCAGTCTTTCTTAAGGAGGGTGTTGTTCAGTTTCCATGTGTTTATTCTCTTCCCATTGATCTTCCTATTGTTGATTTCTAATTTGATAGCATTTTGATCTGAGAAGATGCTTTGCAGTATTTCAATGTTTTTAAATTTATTAAGGCTTGCTTTATGGCCTAACATATGGTCTATCCTGAAGAATGTTCCATGTGCACTGGAAAAGAATGTATATTGTGCTGTTGTTGGGTGAAGTGCTCTGTAGATGTCTATAAGTTCAAATTGGTGGATTGTATTATTTATCTCTCCTACATCATTGTGGTGAATTGCTTGATGTGGCCCTTCTAGCCATTGTCCTCCATTCTGTGATGTATAGTAAATCCTATTATTCATGCCTGTTTGGCGTAGTGTGGTAGGTAAGGTCGGGTGTCAACTTGCCTGGGCAGCTGGTAATAATCACTCCCTATAATGACTGGCAGTGGGGGTTCTTTGGTGGAATTTGCCTAGAACTGCTGATTGTTAAAGCCATCCACTTGGGTTATTTCTGTCAGAGCAACATAGGTGGAATGTATCTTGAGTCCTGCCTTGCTGGAGGGTGTAATTCAAATCACCACCCTTAGCTTCCTTGAGGGTATACCTATGAATCTCCTGGGAAGGTTTGCCCTCCTCTTGCTCCAGTTCTGTGTTTTGGCTCATCCTTATCTCACCCCTGTATTTGGGACAGCAGCCATCATCTGATCTGCTTGTTGTTCAAGGTTCATCAAACCCTGAGAATTGGGAGGATCCTCCAGACCCATTCACAGACCTGGGACTCTCCAGCCTGCCAGCTTCCACCACTACTACATGAGGCGATCTCTTGGGTGTCTGTGAGTTCTGTGAGGCATTACAGTGAAATACAGAACCCTAAGGCAGGGGAAATTACTGGGAGGAGGAGGAGGAGTTAATATCTGAAATGATGGAGTGGCATGGTAGTTTGGACATTTGGGACATCTTTAACCTTTGCCTCATGGAGACCGGCCTTGTGCTGAACTTTCTGAGAGATATTGTTCAAGCAATTGGTGTCAGAATGATGGGATTCACTTCAACAGTCCAGACTGACTGGAATATGTGGTTTTGAGAGAAAGGAGATGTTAGAGCTCCATTGGAACTCAATGACCACACCACACACCAGGGTACCCAACAGGAGATTTTATTAAAGAGGTGAAAGGGCACCTGCACCGAGGAAGGACAGAAAAAGAAGAAGAGGAAGAAGAGGAGAAGAAGAAAGAAACAGAAGAAGAAAGAAAGAGGAAGAAGGGAAGAAGAGAGGAGGAGCAGGGGAGAGGGTAGTCTTATATAGACCTGGGGTTAGGAGGTTGTACATCAGAGCTGGGGGAAGAGGTCTTAACCTATCAGAGGCTATGTTACCTTTTAAAATTCTCACCTTGCAGGAAGCTCAGTTTCAACTTCCTTTAACTGATTTATGACCTTGGGTGGGACAGCAGGGAATGAAGAAGAACCCGGAAGAGCTATGCAAGATGGCGTGGCATATCTCTAACAGTAGATAAATGGGAAAGTAAGAAACCTTAGGCTTCTGGATGGGATAAAAGACACTCATGGATTGAAGCAGCTCTTTTTTTGAGATCTGCCACCCTAGGCAAAAGCTATTCATGGGATTTAGGAGAGGTGGATCTAACTCCTGAGGAATTGGCTAGTTGTATATATATGGAAATACAGAATGACGAGGAAAAGGCGAGACTTAAAATTCCATGGTTGCTGTTATCAGCAATAGCTGCAATTGTAGGGAAGAAGAATGTAGAGCTGGGTTGTAGCATTGAATCAAGCTCAGATCCAGTTCAATTAGAGCTATGACCCCTAGTTTCAGGGCCTACTCAGAAAGAAAAAATAGTGTCAGAACAACAGGCAGTACCGGTACTAACACTGGTCACCAAAAAGGTAGTCCAGGAAAGGAACGGGCAAAGCCAAGAACCTATTGAAAGCAGAGGGTATAGTGTGTAAGAGCTGCTTCAGTTTGTAGACGGGTATCGTCAGCTTCCTGAGCAACCTTTATTAAAATGGATTGTGAGAGTGACTAATTTAGGGGTGGTGTCTTTAGTTTTGAATACTGCAGAGTGGAAGAGTATGTTTGGACTGATGCAAGACCCACGACTCACTATGGAACAGCCACAAATGTTGATCCAAGATCCATTTACTGGGCAGGTTAACACAGAGGGGGCAGCCAGTCTGTTGGAATGGATAAAATTTGCAGTCAGGTTTGTGAATTCTGAGAAGGGAAACTGCCCGTCTTCCCCTCTAAATACCCCATGGAACACTCCAGAGGAAGCAACTAATGTGCTGCTTATGCAAGCCATGCTGGGATGACGTTATAGTGATTGGGATATTCACCCAATGAGAATGCCCCTTACACAGGTCATAGCAGATATGGCAATCAAGGGGCCCCCTTCTACATGGGCACCCATGTAACTGCTGTTGCAAATCAAAGCAACTATTTGAGAAGCTGTTTCAGGTCTGTTAGCACAACTTCCCTGCATGGGTCTTATAAATGCAAGAAGCATAAGAGTGATTAAGAAGAGAATGGAAAGGGACAATAGGGAAAGAACTTATCTCAGCAGGGTGGAGATTTTTCGATGGTTGTTAAGGAATGGGATGAATATAGCAGACATCCATGGAGTTGAGACAAGGGTGCTGATGCAGCACTATAGGAGATCAGGTGGACTAATGGAAACTCCTGCTGGTCCCCCTACCTTAAGTTCTTTCTGTTCACTCCACTCAGGGGGAATTTAATAAGAACGCCCACTTGAGACCAGTTGAAGTAAAGACTCAGCTAATTGATGAAGCCAGAGACTGACAGGGGGGCCAGGGTCTTCTAGTCCAGCCCTGAGCAGGGGACCTGAGGCCATATGCACATGTGTAGGTTAAATGGCCTGGGGGTGGAAAAGAGATTTCTTGGGACTCCTGGACACAGGAGCCCAATGTACCGTCATCCCAAAACCTGTCAATGAAATGTTGAAGGGTCCTAAGGTTAGACCAGGGGTATTTGGGGATGCAACAGTTGATGGAACTAAGTTGATGAAAGTTTGGATGAAAATTGGAAGATTTAAACAGTTGTTGTATGAAGTAGTTGCATCTCTTTTACTGTATGGATATTATGTCTAATTGGAGAAATCTCCCTCTACCTGATATTGTAAACCTGAAGGCGTGTAAGTCTGTCCTTAGGCCAGTATTGATTGGATATGCTAAATGGGAACCATTAGAATTGCCTGAACCCACTCAGGTTGTTAACTTGACACAGTATAGGATACCTGGTGGACAGAAGGAAATTAGTGCTTTGATTAAAGACATGCTAAAGGCTGGAGTATTGGTGCCAACAAATTTTCTGTATAGCAGCCTTATATGACCTGTGAAAAAGGCAGATTGTTCATGGAGACTGACAGTAGAATACCGAGGCCTAAATAAAGTAGTGCCACTGGTGGCTTCAGCTGTTCCAGATATGATATTGGTGGTGCAGAAAATACAACAGACCAAAGGAGACTGGTACTTGGTGATTGATCTTGCAAATGCCTTTTTCTCCATACCAATTTCAGAAAAAGTCAGTCACAGTTTGCTTTCACATGGGAAGGCTCTCAGTTTATTTTCAGAGTTTTGCCCCAGGGTTATTTGAACTCATCAGCTTACTGTCATGGCTTGGTTAGGAGAGACTTAGATTTGGTGCAGATTTCAAGTATGGTGACACATTACATTGATGACATTATGTTGATATCAAACACAGAAGAACAGGCTAGGGCAGATTTGAAAACAGTGGTGGCCCACATGACCAATAGAGGCTGGTTAATAAATCCAGCAAAAATCTGGGGCCCTGCCCAAACAGTGAAATTCTTGGGAATAACTTGGGCAGGAGCCACCCGTGACATTCCCCAGGTAACCAAAAATAAGTTGCTGTCACTAACTACCCCCAAAACTAAGTAGGAAGTCCAATGTTTAATTGGTTTATTTGGATTCTGGACAACACATATTCCACACGTGCATATATTGCTGGCTCCTATCCATCAAGCCACTAGGAGGAAAAGTACATTTGAATGGGGGCTGGAACAACAGCAGGCTATGTCTGAAATACAGAAAGCGGTCTCACTGTCCTTGCCTTTATGTCCTTATAATCCACATTCAGACATAATTTTGGAGGTGTATGCTACAAGTGCTTATGCACACTGGAGCTTATGGCAAAAACCTGAGAATTCTGCCCTACGACGACCACTGGGATTTTGGACTAGAAAGTTTCCAGATGCTGCAGCACGATACACGCCATTTGAAAAGCAATTGTTTGCCTGCTATTGGGCATTAATTAAGACTACTTCAATGACAGAAGGGCATAAAATTATTATGAGACCTGAAATATCCATAATATTTTGGGTGATGTCAGAGTAATACTCTAATAAGGAAGGTGGTGCCCAAAACAGTTCCATAATAAAATGGAAATGGTTTATTCAAGAACAAGCAACTGGAGGGATGCAAGGAGGCACCCATCGTATCCATGAGCAGGTAGCCTCCTTTCTTATAGGTCCTACCCTGGAACCACCCGAGGAGCTGCCAGAACCCATTGCCACATGAACAGTGTCCCATGAACAACTTTCTGTGGATCAACAGAAGGCTGCTTGGTTCACAGATAGCAACTCCAGGGTACGTGGACAATTGACAGGGAAACCTGCTGCATTAAGACCAGAAGATGGAAAGATCCTTACTGAAGAAGGTAAAAACAGGTCAACCCAATGGGCTGAACTACCTGCTGTCTTCTTAGCTGTCATGGAAGAATTGGGCAATGGTGAGAGCCCATATGTTTGGATTTTCGCTGATTCATGGGCCAGTTGCCAATGGCCTGGCTATATGGTCAGGCAAATGGGTGATGGACAATTGGACTATTAAGGGGACCCCTGTGTGGGGCATGGACCTATGGGAAGCACTCTGGGAGTTCAGAGGATGCATTAGAGTAAGCCATGTCGATGCCCATCAGAAGAATTCCCTTCCTGGATCAGAAGGTGATTGGAATCAGCAAGTGGATATGTTGGTACGCTCCCTTGATGTGGCCAATTGGGTTCACGAGATGAGTGGACATGGGGGTGCTGTAGCAATGCAGAGATGGGCTGAATTGAGGCACATCCCTCTTGCACCCTCTGAGGCACAAAATGCTAATTGCAACTGTTCTGTCTGTCAGCAACACAGACAGAGGTTACAGATGGCTATGGGGCAGATTCCCCGGGGGGATGGCCCTGCACATAGCTGGCAAGTCAATTATATAGGACCAATGACACCAGTGGCTCCAAGTGTTTATAAATGGGTCCTTACAGGAATATATACTCTGGACTGGGCTTTGATTGTCCTGTGACAGATGCAAATGCCAAAAACACCATTAAAGGATTGGAACAAAAGATATTGTACCAATTTGGGCCACCAAGTTATATTTCCTCAGACCAAGGAATGCACTTTTCATCCCGTAGGGTGCAGCAGTGGGCCCAAAACATCATATTCAGTGGACATACCAGGTTGTATATCATCCTCAAAATAATGGCTTGATAGAGAACTTGAATAGGCAATTGAAATATTTGTTGTCTAAAACTGGGGGAGATAAAGGCCTAAAGGGCTGGCTCACACACCTTCATGAATGTGTGCTCACACTCAACATGAGGGGGGCGAAGGGAGGATCACCACTCAACAGATTCCTATGCTTTTCTGGATGGTCTAGGGAAGAAGGGGTGGGGAGGATGCTGATGCCACTGTACAATTTTCCCCCACATCACCTAATGTTGCTTTCTTCCTGCCAGAAGCTGTGGTCCCTGGACCTGGGATGCAGCTGTGGGTGCCAGAGTCTGGGGTGATCCCTAAGCAAGAAACTGTTTCTATACCTCTGAAACTGTATGCCAGAATTCCCAGGCATGGATTGTACCTTCTCCCCATTTGGCCAAACTAGGGTTGACAGTGAATACTACCATCTTGCCCAGTGATTGAGATAACCCACTAGTTTTGTACCTGTGCAACCATACCCAGCATGAATGGGAGTAGACTGAGGAGGAAACACTTGCTAGACTGATCTTGCTACCAGCAATCTGGATAGGCACAACAGCTGAACTTGATGTCACCTTCCAAGGTGGGAAAGTCTGGGTAAAAATAAATGACAAATGAAAGGAAGGAGAAATAATAGCTGAAGGTAAAGGAATGAATAAATGGACTATGCAGTGGGTGAAATCCAACATTATGCTGATACCTAAAGATAGACTCAGAACAAGGGAATAATATTATCTCAGTTAAATATTATCAGATGCCATAGAGGATGATAATGAGAAAAACTTTGGAGCAGATGGCCAAATACAGCAGAACTGAATGGCTGGTATCTGAATAATCTCACCCTTAGGATTCTTTGCCTTACTGAAAGACTAATTGTTAATGACCTTGGGGCCAGTAATATGATTGGGAGGGACAAATTAATCTTTCAAGTATGAAAGGGCTAATGGCTAGAAGAGCCAGGGAGTGCAATGCAGTGAATTGCTTGATGTGGCCCTTTTAGCCATTGTCCTCCATCCATTCTGTGATGTATTTTAAATCCTATTATCCATTCCTGTTGTGTGATGTGGTAGTTAAGGTTGGGTGTCAACTTGGCTGGGCAGCTGGTAGTAATAATTCCCTATAATAACTGGCAATAGGCTCTGTGGTGGGATTTGCCTTGAGCAACTAAGTAGCTGCTGATTGTTGAAGTCATCCACTCGGGTTATTTCTGTTGGAGCAACACAGGTGGAATGTATCTTGAGTCCTGACTTGCTGGCTGGTATAATTCAAATCACCACCCTTAGCTTCCTGGAAGGTATACCTGCGAATCTCCTGGGATGGTTTGCCCTCCTCTTGTTCCAGTTCTGTGTTTTGGCTCATCCTCATCTCACCCCTGGATTTGGGACAGCAGCCATCATCTGATCTGCTTGCTGTTCGAGGTTCATCAAACCCCAAGAATTGGGAGGATCCTCCAGACCCACTCACAGGTCTGGGACTCGCCAGCTTGCCAGCCTCCCCCACTACTATGTGAGACAATCCCTTGAGTGCTGGGAGTTCTGTGAGGCGTTAGAGTGAAATACAGAACCCTAAGATGGGGAAAATTACTGGGAGGAGGAGGAGGAGGAGAAGTTACTGTCTGAAATGATGGAGTGTCACAGTAGTTTGGACATTTGGGACATCTTTAACCTTCACCTCATGGGGACTGGCCTTGTGCTGATCTTTCTGAGAGAGATTGTTCAAGCAATCATTGTTGAGTTTCTTTCCAGTTGTTCTTTCATTGAAAGTGGTGTATTAAAGTCTCCCACTATGACTGTGGAGTCATCTATTTGCCTCTTCAACTCTTAAAGTCTGATTTATGTACTTTGGGGGCTTTCATTGGGTCCATAGATATTGATTATGGTTATATCTTCTTGTTCAATTGATCCTTTAATCATAATATAATGTCCTTCCTTGTTTTCTATGGTGGTTTTTGTCTTAAAGTCAATTTGATCAGATATTAATATTGCCACTCCTGCTCTTTTACAGATGCCATTTCTTTGATATATCTTTTTCAAACCTTTGATTTTTAGTCTATTTTTGTTTTTGTCTCTAATGTGTGTCTCTTAGACAGCATATTGATGGGTTTTGTTTTCTTATCCAATCTGTAACTCTCCATCTCTGGAGTGGTGTATTTAATCCATTGACAGTCAGTGTAATTATCAACAAGTATGAATTGGTTGCTGTCATTTTATCATGTGTGTTTTCATGATATCCCTGGTTTCTTTATTCCATATTATTTTCTGTGCTGAACTCATTATGTTTATGAATTGTGTTATCATTTCCTTTGTTGCTGTTGTTTTAGTATTTGCTGAATATTTGTGCTTGCCCTCTTTTTTTTAAATTTTTATTTCACTTTTCATTGTCATGTGACGGTTTATAATTTTTCTTTGGGGTGATTTATAATATTCTCTCTGAGTTTAGAATAGTCCATTCTATCTTGCAACTCTCTTAACTTCCTCACCATTTAGAAGTTCTGTAACTATACAGTATTTTCCCTCTTTTTGGTTTGTAGTTGTCCTCATTTGCTCATTGAAGTCTCTGGTTCCCTGTTTACAATCTTGTAAGCTTATTTTACTTTGGATATGTCCATAGTTGTGGTTTCTGGGTTATGTCTTCTTGCGTATTAATGGTCGGTTGGTGTTTGCTATTTTTGGTTCTCTGTTCAAAGGACTTCCTTTAGCATCTCTTGTAAGATTGCTCTGGTTTTAACAAATTCCCTTAGTTTCTGCTTATCTGGAAATCTCCTAATTTCACCACCATATTTGAAGGACAGTATTGTGGGTTGAAAAATTTTCTCTTTTAGGGTTTTATATATACCATCCCATTGCCTTCTCGCTTCCATGGTTTCTGCTGAGAAATCAGAGCTTATTCTTACTGGTTGTCCCTTGTAAGTAACTTTTTGTTTTTCCTATGCTGTTTTCCCACCAGCCACTCCTCGGAAGGAAGGTTGGGCAATCCTACTTCCATAGTGATACTGCCTCGGAAACCCAAGGAGGGGTCGCTATGAGTCGGGGCTG
>NW_006921912.1:527737-530548 GCF_000298275.1 Orycteropus afer afer | reverse complement strand
CCACTCAGTTAGACAAAAATAACAATTGAATAACCATCAAAAAAGTAAAAGTAAATGGACAAAAAACACATCATGTAATCACACAGGAATAATAACCAAAAAAAGAGAAAAAAGCAAAAACAAAACAAGACAAAAAACACCGCAATATCTGGGGAGAGGGCAATAAAAGAACAAAGGTAGAGAACAAGAATAATGAAGGGAAAAAATGGGGAAAACACAAAAAGAAAAACAAGGAACAGGGTTAACCATGAGAAAGAAAAAAAATTGGAACCAGAACACGGAAAAGAAAAAAAGCTGAAATATAGAATCTGGGAAGGGAAGAATAAGGAATAATAGTAAAAAAGGACAAAAGTAATAATAAAAGTAGTAGTTTTAAGACAAACAAAAACAAACAAACTAAAAAAAAAAAAAAAGGGAAAAAAGTCGGGGCAGGGTGGGGCAGGGTTGGGCAGGACACCCAGGCTCCATCTGAGCACACAGACCGGGATGGAATTCCTGCTAGCCTAGAAGGTGGGTGGGAATGAGGGATGGCTACACTTCCATTCACCAAGAGGGTGGGAGATATAAGAGTGACAAGGGGAATGTCGCACCCTTTCAGTAGTCTGTGTCTGGAATGTCCTTGTGGTTCTCAGCAAGTGGAGCCTGTTCTTCTGTCCCTGGAATCTTGGAGAATGCTGTCGCTTTAAATATCCAAAATTGTCAAGCCACTTGTAAACATTCAAAATGGCTATGCCCTCTGGACAGGCAAAGGTACACAGCTCAGCCTGCCTTCCTCTTCACTGCTTCCACTTTCATTCCCCGATCACCAGAGCAGTCCTCCATGCAGTCCCTGGATAGCAGTGCTGATTTTTAGGTTAATTCTTAGGTCCTACCACCACTCGGCAATATCCAAGCTATCTGTGCTGTCAGGATGCAAAAACGGCAAGGAGGCCACATCTTCTGACCTCCTGTAATACCACAAGAGGAAGGCAGAATCACCATCAATAGCACAAGGCCTATTACTGCAAGGCCAGACATGCTGCCTCCCTCCAGTCCTTTCACCAACCATTCCTCCCAAAGCACCCACCACCTCTCTCCTGGGTTTGCTAATTTGCTGCAGTGGCCACACAGAGCTCACAGATAATGTGGTTTATTAGGGAAGTACCGCAGGCTACAATTCAAGTTTAGGAAAAATGCTCAGTCTCTCTCCCAGCCCACCGTCCCTTGGCCAACAATCTCTCACAGTCTCTTTCCCAGCAGTGCTGGTTCCTCGGTGTCTCACTCAGCAATGCATGTCTCTTGCGTCTCTTTCCTAGCAACGCATGTCTCAGGAGCATGTGTCTCTTTCAGCAGCACGTCTTCCTCAACCAGCAGTCAGAGAGAGTTCTTCCTCTAGGAGGCCTCCTTTTGAGCCTGGCATAGTGGCCAAACTAGCTAATCATAGCATCAGAACTCTAAGCACATGAGAGAGAGTGGGAACCTCCCAGAATATTGTATTGTGCCATGCCCAACAGAAATAACCCAGGTGGATAGCATTTACAATCAGGAACTCCTCAGTTGCTCATTCCACCACCGAGTTTACAATGACTTATGGGTAGAAAAGCCAAACTAAGTAATTTACTACACTGCACAGGATCACTGCCAGACCGCAGCTCCGTATGTCTCCTTTTATGGTGTTTTCATGCAAATTCTTCTGCTAGTTGGAGTTTAGTCCACTTCTGTATCCTCCCTTCAAAGCTCAGGGGTCCAGGATTATCTTCTGTATCTGTGTTAATTGGTTCCCCTTTTCTTTGTTGAAGAGAGTCTGTGCAGTCTTTCTGCCTATTCCACCATCTTACCAGAATTTCTTTACATTATTCTTTAGTGTTGCATAGTATTCCACTATGTGTATGTTCCACAGTGGTTGTACCATTTTATAATGTCATTAGCAGTGTATGAGAGTCCTAGTCTCTCCATGTCCTCACCAGCATTTGTTATTTTCTGTCTTGTTGAGCTTTGCTATTAGTGCTGAGCTGAGATGGTGTATCTCATTGTTGTTTTGATTTCCATCTCTCTAATAGCTAATGATCATGAACATTTCTTCATGTGTTTGTTGGCTACCTGAATATCTTCTTTGGTGAAGTGTCTGTTCATGTCTTCTGCCCATTTTTTAATTGGATTATTTGTCTTTTTTTATTGAGGTGTTGGAGTTTTCTATAAATTTTAGAGATAAGTCCTTTGTCAGATATGTCATTGCCAAATATTTTTTTTTTTCCAGTCTGTAAGGTCTCTTTTTATTCTTTGGAGAAGTCTTTTGATGCACGTAAGAATTTAATTTTTAGCAGGTCTCAATCATCTACTTTGTCTTCTGCTGTCTGTGCACCTTGGGTTATGCTTGATAGTCCCTTTATGCCGTAAATCAGGGCCCTTAAGTTTCCCCCTATTTTTTCTTTGATGAACTTTATATTAGCTTTCACATTTAAGTCTTTGATCCATCTAGAGTTAGTTTTCGTGTATGGTGAGTGGATCTTGTTTCATTTTTCTGCACATGGATAACCAGCTTTGCCAGCACCATTTGTTAAAGAGACTGTTCCTTCCCCATTATTCTGGTTACCTAGTGCCACTCTGACAAGAAATATACCACAAATGGGATAGCCTTAACAATCAGGAGTTTATTCTTACAATTTGGAGGCTTTAAGTCCAAGTTCAAAGTGCCAGGCTCTAGGGGCTGGGTGAAAGCTTCTCAACCTTGGGGTCCAGCTCTGCCTCCTGCTCCTGGCCCACTGGAGCTAGAGGCGTTTCTTCACTCAAACAGCTGCTGGCTGCTGAGGCTGGAAGCCCCAAGGTTGACAA
>NW_006921912.1:504679-505339 GCF_000298275.1 Orycteropus afer afer | reverse complement strand
GAAGTATTATTCCCTCTGATAGGTTAGTTGCTGTTGTTGTGTGCTGCTTGAATTCCTTGGTTTTTAAGGTAGAATGTTTTATGGTCTTATTATGAGTATCTCTTTCCTATTTGGTTTTAGAGTTGATATCACATACCTGGTTTTGTTGATCTCTGTCGTGGGTTCTCTATTGGTAGGACTTCTTTAAGCATTTCTTGTAGGGTTGGTCTGGTTTTCACAAAGTCTCTTAATTTATGTTTATCTGAGAATGCCTTGATTTCACCCTCATATTTTATGGATAATTTGGCTGGATATAGGATTCTTGGTTGGATGTTTTTTTTTTCCTTCAGAGTTTTATATATGTCATCCCATTGCCTTCTTGCCTGCATGGTTTCCGCTGAGTAATCAGAGCTGAGCCTAACTGTTTGATTATTATAAGTAATATTTCTTTTTTCCCGGGCAGCTCTCAAAACTTTTTCTTTGACTTTGATTTTAGAAAGTTTGATTATAATATGCCTTGGCGTCTTTCTTTTAAGGTCAATCTTGTGTGGGGTTCTTGGACAAATATCTTTTTTTCCTTCATGATACGGGGGGAGTTTTCTGCTAGCAGGTCTTCCACAATTTTTGTGGTGGTCTTTTTTGCTTCTTGTTCTGGAATTCCAATGAGTCTTATATTGTTTT
>NW_006921912.1:500578-503943 GCF_000298275.1 Orycteropus afer afer | reverse complement strand
GGTGGAGTCACTGTGTGGAATGTGGATATGTGTTTCTGTTTGTCGTAAAGAGGGTTTAGAAGCAGGAGGTTTTATGGTAATTGGCTGAATATGGTTTCTTCTATTGAATGAGTGAAGTTATTGGTGGAGAAGGTGGGAGCAGAAGAAGGAAAGCTTGGCGTTGCTAGGGTTGGTTTCTAGGGGTTTGCACCAGCTGTTATTGATGACTTAGTTATTTACAAGTCCACGGCTCAATCTCAAGAAAGATTCCTGTTGTTAGGGAGTTGCTACTTTCCGCCAGGCTCAAGCACACTCAAAGACCCCCTTCCGAGTCCTCTTGGTGCCAAAAAGCCGATCCAAGGCAAATTCCTGGGACCGCACTCAGCCACAGCTTCCTCTCTCTCCCCACCCCATCTGCCTACAGCACCGGCACAATCTGCCCAGACCGCAAATGGCACCATTGCAATCTGCCCAGATGGCAAATGGCTCGAGAGTTTGTCCGTGATACCGGCCACCTGCGGTGCCAAAGATGTGCACCATTTCAGCTGTGCTGGAGTCAGGAGTGTACCTGCTAGTAATCTGTGGTCCCGATATCAGTGACAAAGATAAGCACAGATCTCTCAATGTCTACCAGGCTGACCCAAGCCCACTCAGAGACCCACTGAGGGGGGAGCAAGCTCACCCTCCTGGAGCACCAGTGAGCTCTCCGCTTGGGTTTCAGTGGTGCTGCACACACCCATTTGCACTTAGGCGACCCAAGTTACTGATAAAATCAGGTGCTGGAGGCAGATCCTTGGGGCTGTTTGCTGGGATGTTGGTGTGGTTGCTGGTATGCTGATATAGGGTGTCTTCTTTCTTGGCTCACAGAGATCTCAGGTGGCCGCTCTCGCCTGCCAGTCAGTGACTGCCCCAGGGAAGTTTCCAAAGGCCTCTCTTGGCTGCCCATCTGTCCTCTGCCAGGTAGATCTTTCTTAAATAATCTCCCTGTGCCTTTCCTCTAATTCTGCTCTTCTGTGTTTGGTGCACTCTGATTCAGTGAGCTGTTCAGAGCATCAAAATCCCTAATTCAAACTGCTGTACCTAGTTTTTCAAGCACTAAGATGCTAGAGGGAAATAGTGTGGTGCTTACTGATGAGATTCCATTTTGGATCCTCTCCATCCATCTTCTTTTGATGTTTCCTGGATCATTCAATATTTTCCCCATAGAATTTTCAATACCGCAATTCGAGGCTTAATTTTTTTCCTCAGTTCTTTCAGCTTGAGGAATGCTGAATGTGTTCTTCTCTTTTGGTTTTCTAACTCCAGGTCTCTACACATTTCATTATAATAATTGACTTTGTCTCCTTTAGGTGCTTTTTGAAATCTTTTGTTCAGCTCTTTTATCTTGTCATTTCTTCCATATGCTTTAGGTACTCTCTGTTCAAGGGCAAGTTTCAGAGTCTTTTCTGACATCCATTTTGATCTTTTCTTCCTTTCCTGTCTTTTAAATTACCTTTTGCTTTCTTCATGGATGATGTGCTTGATGTCATCCTACAATTCATCTCATTTTCAGTCATTGGTGTTTAATGCATCAAATTTATTCTTTGGATGGTCTCAAAATTTTGGAGGGATATGATCAAGGTCATATTTTGGCTCTTGTGGACTTATTTTAATTGTCTTCAGCTTCAACTTGAACTTGTAAATAAGCAGTTAATGGTGTGTTTCACAATCAGCTCCTGGCCTTGTTTTGGCTGAAGATATTGAGCCTCTCCATCGCCTCTTGCCACAGATGTAGTCAATCTGATTCCTGTGTACTCCATCTGGTGAAGTCCACATGTATAGCCACCATTTGTATTGTTGAAAAAAGGTATTTGCAATGAATAACTTGTTGGCCTTGCAAAATTATATCATGCAATCTCCAGTGTCATTTCTATCACCAAGGCCATATTTTCCAACTACTGGTTATTCTTCTTTGTTTCCAAATTTTGCATTCCAATCAACGGTGATAATCAACACATCCTGATTGCATTTTTGGTCAATTTCAGACCGCAGAAGTTTGTAAAAATCATTAATTTTTTCATCTTTGGCTTTGGTGGTTGGTTTGTACATTTGAATAATAGTAGTATTAACTGGTCTTCCTCTTATATGTATGGATATTATCCTATCACTAACAGCATTGTACTTCAGGATAGATCTTGATACATTCTTTGTGATGATGAATGCCATGCTATTCTACTGCAATTTATAATTCCTGGCATAGGAGATCACATGATCATCTGATTCAAAATGGCCAAAATCAGTCAGTTTCAGGTCACTAATGCCTAGGATATCAATCTTTAAGAATTACATTTCATTTTTGACAACTTAAAATTTTCCTAGATTCATACTTTGTACATTCCATGTTCTAATTATTAATAGATGTTTTCAGCTATGTCTTCTCATCTGAGATTGCCACCTAAGCAAATGAGGGCCCCAAAAGCTTTACTCTATCCACATCATTAAGGTCAGCTCTACTCCGAGGGGGCAGGACTTCTCTACTCATATTTTGAGTGCCTTCCGACCTGAAGGGCTCATCTTCAGACACTATATCACACAATGTTTCAGGGCTATTCATAAAGTTTTCCAGTAAAATATCAGACAGTGTTTCACTGCTATTCATAAGATTTTCACTGGCCAATTCTTTGAGAAGTGGATGGCCTCTTCCCTTTTCTGAGTCTGTCTCAGCCTGGAAGCTCTGCTGAAGCCTGTCCACCATGGGTGATCCTGCTGGCATTTGAATCACCAGTGGCATAGCCTCCAGTCTCACAGAAACACTCAAGCCACCACAGTATAACAAACTGACAGAGAAGTTTGTCTCCCTTGGGTGTTCAAACTACTCTGCTCATTTCCTGGTCTCCCTGTCCTTCTCGCTTACCTGGCCTGCCTCCATGCACAAAAACTACTGCCTTCCATTGGTCCTGGGGCTGGCTTACCATGCCCTGCCTTCACACACACAAACTCCCATCTTCCACTCATGGAAGTTTTCTTTGTATAGGTATTTTATGTTGCTGGTAAGATTTAGTTCCAAGTATTTTATCTTTTTGGTAGCTATTGTAAATGGTATTGATTTCCTTATTTCCTTTTCAGAGACTTCTTTGCTGGTGTAGAGGTAGCCAATTGATTTTTTTTTTTTTTTATGTTGATCTTGTATCCTGCCACTATGCTAAATCTTTCAATAAGGTCTAGGAGTTTTCTTGCTTAGTCTTTTGCATTTTCTATGTATAGGATCATATAATCTGCAAATAGGGATAGTTTTACTTCTACTTTACCAATTTGGATTCATTTCCCTCTCTTGCTTTGTTGCCTTGGCTAGGACTTCCAATACAATTTTGAATAGAAGTGGAGATAGAAGTCATCTGTTCCTGAGG
>NW_006921912.1:497794-500478 GCF_000298275.1 Orycteropus afer afer | reverse complement strand
CACTTACTTGACTGCTAACCAGAAGGCTGGTGGTTCAAAGCCACCAGCCACTCCTCGGAAGGAAGATGGGGCAATATACTTCCATAGTGATACTGCCTCGGAAACCTCAGGAGGGGTCGCTATGAGTCTGGTCCGACTTGACGGCACATAACAACAACAACATAGTAAATGGTATTGATTTCCTTATTTCTTTTTCAGAAATCTCTTTGTGGTTTACAGGAATCCAACTGATTTTTGGATGTTGATCTCTATGCTAAATCTCTCAATTAGTTCAGTAGATTTTTGACTGAGTCTCTTGGGTTTTGTATGTATAGGATCAGTAAATAAGGATAGTTTGACCTCTTCCTTACCAATATGGATGCTTTTGATTTTCTTTTCTTGCCTTATTGCACTGGCTAGGACTTCCAATACAATGTTGAATAGAAATGGTGATAGAGGGCATCCTTGTCTGGTTCCTGTTTGCAAGGGGAATAGTTTCCATCTCTCTCCATTGCGAATAATGTTGGCTGTTGGTTTTGCATAGATGCCCTTTATTATGTTGAGGAATGTCCCTTCTATTCCTATTTTGCTGAGAATTTCAATCAGGAATGGGGCTGGATTTTTTCAAATGCCTTTGCTGCATAAATTGATATTATCATGTGGTTCTTTCCCCTTGTTTTATATATGTGGTGGATGATGTTAATTATTTTTTTTTAATGTTGAACCATCCTTGCACACCTGATATGAACTCCACTTGGTCATAATGAATTATTTTTTTGATATGCTGTTGGAGTGTATTGGCTAGGATTTTGTTGAAGATTTTTGCATCTATATTCATGAAGGATATTGGTCTGTAGTTTTCCTTTTTAGTGATGTCTTTGCCTGGTTTTGGTATCAAGGTTATGCTTGCTTCCTAAAATGAGTTTGGGAAGATTCCATCCTGTTGTATGTTTTGGAACAGTTTGAGTAGGATTGATGTTAGTTCTTCTCTGAATGTTTGGTAGAATTCTCCAGTGAAACCCTCTGGGCCTAGACTTTTTTTGTTGGTAATTTTTTTATGAACTGCCCAATTTCTTCTTTTGTTATGGGTGTGTTCAGCTTTTCCACCTCTGTCTGTGTTAGTTTAGGTAAGTAATGTTTTTCTAGAAATCTGTCTATTTCTCCCAGATTTTCAAATTTTTTGGAGCACAGTTCTTCATAGTATTTGGATATTATCCTTTGTATTTCAGTTGGTTCTTTTGTGATGTTGTCCATTTCATTTCTTATTTTTGTTATTTGTGTCTCTTCCTGTTTTCCTTTGTTAAATTTGCCAGTGGTTGGTCAATTTTATTAATCTTTGAAAAAAACTAACTTCTCGTCTTGCAGATTTTTTCTATTGTCTTTCTATTTTCTCTTTCATTGATTTCTGCTCAAATCTTTATTATTTCCTTTCTTCTGGTGACAGCTGGCTTTTCTTGCTGTTCCTTTTCTAATTGTTGGGGATGTTGGTTTAAAGTGTTGATTTTGGCTCTTTCTGCTTTTCTGATGTGTGCATTTATTGCTATAAATTGGCATCTGATCATTGCTTTTGCTGTGTCCCGAAGATTTTGGTATGTTGTGTTTTCATTCTCATGTGATTCAAGGAACTTTTTAATTTCATTTTTTATTTCTTCTATTACCCAGTCATTCTTAAGGAAGGCGTTGTTCAGTTTCCATGTGTTTACTCTTTTTCCATTGATCTTCCCATAGTTGATTTCTAATTTTATAACATTGTGATCTGAGAAGACGCTTTGCAGTATTTCAATGTTTTTAAATTTATTAAGGCTTGCTTTATGGCCTAACATAAGATCCATCCTGAAGAATGTTCCATGTGCACTGGAAAAGAATGTATATTGTGTTGTTTTTGGGTGAAGTGCTCTGTAGATGTCTATAAGGTCAAGTTGGTGGATTGTATTGTTTATCTCTTCTCCATCTTTGTTGAGTTTCTTTCCGGTTTTTCTATCTTTCATTGAAAGTGGTGTATTAAAGTCACCTAATGTGACTGTGGAGTCATCTATTTGTCTTTTCAATTCTGCTAAAATCTGATTTATTTTGTGGCTCTTTCATTGGGACCAAAAATATCTATTATGGTTATATCTTCTTGTTCAATTGATCCTTTAGTCATTATATAATGTCCTTTATGGTGGTTTTTGTCTTAAAGTGAAGTTGATCAGAAATTAATATTATCACTCCTGCTTTTTTTCAGTTGCCATTTGCTTGATAAATATATTTCCAAGTTTTGATTTTTAGTCTATTTTTGTCTTTGTCTCTAAGGTGTGTCTCTTGTAGACTGCATGTTGATGGGTTATGTTTTCTTATCCAGTCTACAACTCTCTGTGTCTTGAGTGGTACATTTAATCCATTGACATTCAGTGTAATTATCAACACGTATGAATTGGTTGCTGTCATTTTGTTATGTATTTTTTTCTTGGTGTTCCTGGTTTATTTGTTCCATATAATATTTTGTGCTAAGCTCATTTTGTTTATGAATCATGTTATCATTTCCTTTGTTGCTATTGTTTTAGTATTTGCTTTGGGCTTGTTGTCTCTTTTATTGTGATGTGAAGGTTTATCATTTTTCTTTGAGGTTGCCCTCTGATTTATAATTTTCTCAAAGGAAGACTGAAAAATCTACTTCTGTAGAGAGACCACCTCAGAAACCCAAGGAGGGATTGTTATGAGTTGGA
>NW_006921912.1:493382-497694 GCF_000298275.1 Orycteropus afer afer | reverse complement strand
TTTTTTTTTTTTTAATCAGGGATGGGTGTTGGATTTTATCAAATGCTTTTCTTCATCCATTGATATGATCATGTGATTCTTTTCCTTGATTTTACTTATGTGTTGGATTATGTTGAGTGTTTTTCTAATGTTGAACCATCCTCGCATACCTAGTATGAATCCCACTAATCATGATGTATTATTTTTTTCATATGTTGTTGGAGTCTGTTGGCTAGATTTTTGTTGAAGATTTTTATATCTATGTTCATGAGAGATATTGGTCTGTAGTTTTCCTTTCTAGGGGTGTCTTTGCCTGGTTTTGGTATCAGGGTTATGCTTGCTTCATCAAATGAATTTGAGAGAATTTCATCCTTTTCTATGTTCTGGAATCAACTTATAACGACCCCTCCTTGGGTTTCTGAGACAGTATCACTACAGGAGTAGATTGCCCAATCTTCCTTCCAAGGAGTGGGTGGTGGGTTTGAACCACCAGCCTTCTGGTTAGCAGTCAAGTGCCTTAGCCACTATGCCACCAGAGCTCCCCCCATTTTTTTTTTTTTAAGTGAGTTTCAGCATCCTTTTCTATTTTCTGGAATCAATTGATATCAGCTTTTCTCTGAATGTTTGGTAGAATTCTTCAATGAAAACATTTATACCAGGACTTTTTTTGTTGGAAAGTTTTTTGATCATCTGCTCAATTTCTTCTTTTTGTGGGTTTGTTCAATTTTTCTGCCTCAGTCTATGTTAGTTTAGGGAAGTAGTGTGTTTCTGGAAATCTGTTCATTTCTTCTAGGAGCTCTGGTAGCGTAGTGCCTAAGGCATTTGACTGCTAACCAGAAGGCTGGTGGTTCAAATCTATCAGCCACTCCTTGGAAAGAAGGCTGGGCAATCTGCTTCTGTAGTGATACCACCTAGGTTTTCAAATTTGTTGGAGTACAGTTCTTCATAGTATCATGATATAATCCTTTTTATTTCAGTTTGTTCTGTTGTGACATCGTCCTTTCCATTTCTTATTTGTGTTATTTGCATCTTCTCTTTCTTTTCCTTTGTTAGGCTTTCCAGTGCTTTGTCAATTTTTTAATCTTTTCAAAGAACCAACTTCTAGTCTTATTGATTTTTTCTATTATCTTTCTATTTTCTGTTTGAATCTTTATTATTTCTTTTCTTGTGGTGACTCTAGGCTTTCTTTTTTTCTTTTTCTTTTCTTCTTCTTTTTTTTTTTTTTTTGGTGTTCTCTTTCTAATTGTTGGAGATTTAGGTTTAAATGTTGATTTTACTCCTATCTTCTCTTTTGATGTGAGTATCTATTGCCATAAATTGTCCTCTAATCACTGCTTTTGCTCTGTCCCAAAGACTTTGGTATGTTGAGTTTTCAGTCTTATTTGATTCAAGGACTTTGTTAATTTCATTTTTTACTTCTTCTATTATCCAGTTGTTTTTGAGGAGGGTATCATTCAGCTTCCATGCATTTGTTCTTTTTTCCACTGGGCTTCATAGTGTTGATTTCTAATTTTATAGCACTGTGATCTGAGAAGGTATTTCAACGTTTTGAAATTTATTCAGCCTTGCTTTGTGGCCCAACATATGGTCTATCCTGGAGAATGTACCCTGAGCACTGGAAAAGGATTCATTCATATTGTGCTGTTTGTTGGGTGAAGGCTCTAAAGATATCTATAAGATCAAGTTGATTGATTGTATTGTTTAGTTCTTCTGTGTTTTTGTTGAGTTTCTTTCCAGTAGTACCTTTGATTGAAAGTGGTGTACTAAAATCTCCTCCTACTACTATGGAGTCATCTGTTTTTCTTTTCAATTTTGTTAAAGTCTGATTTATGTATTTTGGGGTTCTTTCATTGCGTCGGTCCATGGATATTTGTTATGGTTATGTTCTCTTGTTCAATTGATCCTTTAATCATTATATAGTGTCTTCCTTATCTCTTATGGTGATTTTTGTCTTAAAGTCAATTTTATCAGAAATTAATATTTCTATTCCTGCTCTTTTTTGATTGCCATTTACTTGATATATCTTTTTCTAACCTTTTATTTTTAGCCCATTTTTGTCTTTGTGTCTATGGTGAGTCTCTTGTAGAGAGCATACTGATGGATCATGCTTTCTTATTGAGTCTGTAACTCTCTATATCTTGAGTGGCGCATTTAGTCCATTTATATTCAGTGAAATTATAAAAAAATATGAATTTACTGATGTCATTTTCTTATGTGTTTTTTTTTTTTTTTTCTTCATGGTGTTGCTGATTTCTTGTTCCATATACTTTTCTGTGCTGAGCTTATTTTGTTCATTAATTTTGTATCATTTCCTTTTTTGCTATTTTCTTAGTATGTGCTAAATATTTTTACCTTTCCCTTTTTTATTTTGATGTAAAAGTTTATAATTTTTCTTTGAGATTATCCTGTGGTTTTAATTTTTTTTCTCAAGTTTAGAACAGTCTGCTATATCTCACTATTGTCTTGACTTCTTCACAATTTGGAAGTACTGTACCAACACTATTTATTCCCTCTTTCTGGTTTATAGTTGTCTTTATTTAGCAATGAATGTCTCTGGTTCCATGTTTACAGTCTTGTAAGATTTATTTTACTTTGGATACTCCTACAACTGTGTTCATTTTTGGAATATGTCATCATGTCTATTAATCATCAGTTGTTGACTGCTTTTGTTGGTTATCTGTCTGAAGGACTTCCTTTAGCATCTCTTGAAAGATTGGTGTGGTTTTCACAAATTCTCTTAGTTTCTGTTTATCTGGAAATGTCCTAATTTCACCACCATATTTGAGAGACAATTTTGCTGAGTATACAATTCTTGGTTGCCAAATTTTTTCTTTCAGGGTTTTATTTATATCATCCCATTGCCTTCCTGCCTGCATGGTTTCTTCCAAGAGATCCAAGCTTAGTCTTGTTGGTTGACCTTTGTAGGTAACTTTTCTTTTCTTTCTTTTTTAAAATTTTTATTGAGATTTGGGTGAAAGTTTACAGAACAAACTCACTTTCCATACAGCAGCTCACACACATGTTGTCTCATGACATTGACTACAATTTACCCCAATGCAACAGCTCTTCTCCCACTTTCTTCCCAGTAGTTACCTCTTCCCTGTGCCCATCCCTCCATGCACTCCTGCCCCCTGAGCTGTCTCCCTGTGTATACACAACCCTTTATTCTCCCATGATTGATCCCTCTGAGGAGTGTATCTACTTATTGTAAATGTTCAGTTCATATGCCTGTCTTTTGTTTGTCTGGAGGCCACAGGAGTGTGTTCAATTCCAGACCTGAAAGACAGCCATGGGCCTTAGTCTCATCAGGCTCTATCAGACCTTTTTTTTTTTCCAAATGATTTTGAGTTTTGTTCCACATTATTCTCCCACTCTATTCAGTATCACCTACAGAGATTCCCCTCCAAGTGGTTGACAGTGGTAGCCAGGCACCATCTAGTTCTTCTGGTTTAATAATCATATAGGCTGAGGATCGCATGGTGCACCAGTCACTTGGACTAATTGTTTCCATGTGTCTTTGGTTTTCTTTATTCTTCTTTGCTCTGGATGAGGAGAGATCCATTGTTGCATCTAGATGGCCAGTTGCAAGCTTTTAAGATCCCAGTTGCTACTCACCAAAGTAGGAGGTGGAACAATGTTTTTGTGTAGTATGTTATGTCAGTTGAGCTTGATGTCCCCTGAGACTATGATCCCAAGCCCACAGGTCCAACTACTTGCTCCCTCTGGATAGTTGGCTGTGGCCAAGAAGTGACTACAACCTTCTCCCTTGTCAGCTCTTCTATATACATGGGAATTCTTTTTTTTTTTTTTTTTACTAGTACTAGACACCAGCCAGCCAGTCCTTGGAAGGAAGGTTGGACAATCTACTTCTGTAGTGATACTCTCTTGGAAACCCAAGAAGGGGTTGCTATGAGTCAGGTCCAACTCTATGGCACATGACAACAACAACAACAACAACAACAGACAACTTTATTTCTTAATAAAAAATCAGAATAAAAAAATCTGTTGCCATTGAGTCAACCCTGACTCATAGCAACCCTATAGGACAGAGAAGAACTTCTCCATAGGGTTTCTAAGGCTGTAATCTTTATGGAGGAGCCCTGGTGGTACAGTGGTTAAAGCATTCAACTGTTAACAAAAGGTTAGTGGTTTGAACCCACCAACTGCTCTGCCAGAGAAAGATGTGGCAGTCTGATTCTGTAAACATTGACAGCCTTGGAAACTTTATAGGGGCAGTTCTACTCTGTCCTGTAGGGTTGCCTTAAGTCAGAATTGACTCAGTAGCAGTGAGTTTATTTTTTGGGGTTTATTTTATTTTATTTTTTTTGTAAAT
>NW_006921912.1:479836-486991 GCF_000298275.1 Orycteropus afer afer | reverse complement strand
TTTTTTTTTTTTTTTTGAGTTTATATGGTAACAAAGTGACAACAGCAACTCAAAAGATTAGATAAGAACATTAGGGGACAATGAGTTTATGTTAATGGGGGAGGAATAACTCAGTAAAGAAAGCTGAAAATAGTTGTACAACTCAAAGGATGTAATCAATGTCACTGAATTGTATATGCACAAAAGTTTGAATTGGTATATGTTTTGTTGTGTAAATTCTCAACAACAAAAGAAATAACATTAATAAATGCTAATATACTCAGAGACAACCACAAAAAATAACTTAAAAGTAACTAGAAAATTTGAAATATCATTATGAATAAATCCACCAGAAATAAAACAAACAATCTCTCAAGAGATGGACAACAGAGAAGGCCATAACATTGGAGTTGTATTAGTTCTCTAGTGCTGCTATAAATACCATGAGTGGGTGGCTTTAACAAACAGGGATTTATTTTCTTAGAGTTTCTCACGCCACTGAGTTGAATCCGATTCACAGTGACCCCTCCTTGGATTTCTGAGGTGTTATCCTAAGTTAGTAGATTGCCTAGTCTTCTTTCCAAGGAGTGGCTGGTGGGTTTGAACTGCCAGCCTTCTGGTTAACAGCCAAATGGTTTAGGCACTACACCACTCCAAATTCAAAGTGCTGGCTGTAGGGGCTGGGTGAAGGCCCTTCGACCTTGAGCTTCAGCTCTGTCTCCTGTTCCAGGCCCACTAGAGCTGGAGGTCTTTTCTGACTCATGAAAGTGCTGCCTGCTGAGGCTAACAAACCCAAGATCAACAAATAAAATGACACAGTCCCAAGATTAGCAGACAGCACAGGAGGACACTAGCTCAAATTGAGGAACAAACTCAAGATCAGCAGGCAACATGGCAGGCCACTGATGACAATTTTGCCAAATGCAGGATACAGATATGCCAAAAGCTAGAGACCTTTCTCAAAGCTTCTTCTTATCTAGAAGCAAGCCACACCCCAGAGGCAGCTACTATGCTATTTGTAGCAGATTCTACCATGGAGCTTACCAATCTCATCATGAAGAATAAGTACATCCAGCTGCCCAGCCACTCAAAACTACAGCCTAGCCAAGTTGACACAACCTTAACTACCACAGGAGGCATTATTGACTCCTGTTTTTCTCACACAATCTATATCCTATATTAACAAATTTTATCAATTTTATTGTCAAGACATATACAACATTTGTCCTTTAACCACCTCCAGTGACATCCCTTATCAAAATCACTCTCATCTCTCACCTGGAAGTAGGGGCAGATTACCCAATAAGCAAAGTAAGCATGGGCTTACTTATGCTTACTTACTAATCTGTAGTGAACAATTTCACTTGTTTTCACCACAGCAAAGATTCTGCTTAAAGGCATGGCAGACATCTGTCTCATAATCCCACAGCAACTTCCTACAGAATCAAAGTCACTCTTAAAATTTACAGTCTACAACAGGGAGATTCCAGTAAGGAAGATTAGCACAGGCTTACTTATGCTTACTTATCAATCTGTAGTGAACTATTTCACATGGTTCTCACCATATCAAAGATCATAAGTAAGCACAAGTAAGCCCATGCTTACCTTGCTTATTGGGTAATCCGC
The DNA here is from genome assembly GCF_000298275.1 of Orycteropus afer afer. NCBI lineage: Eukaryota > Metazoa > Chordata > Mammalia > Tubulidentata > Orycteropodidae > Orycteropus > Orycteropus afer. The sequence continues at coordinate 485,386 of NW_006921912.1, read as the reverse complement.
TCCTGCCTGAGCTTGGCTGGGCTGAAGTAGCTTCTTGATTTTGCAACCCAAAAAATGCTGGGATCCAGCCCTGGAGTGATGCAGATAACAGTCCACACCAGAGTTCAAGGAGAAGAAGAGGTGCACCAACAATTAGGAGGTGTACCAACGAAAGACAGGTAAGGTCTCAGTGACCCCAAAAAACACCTGCTCAACTCAGCATTTCTTACACTCAGGGGTTCTTATACTAAAGGAAAAGAGACATAGCACGTATGCAGGATTGGTTAACAATTTTCCAAAAGTTAGGGAGGGCAATGGTATTTAAGAAAGGAATGTTTCCTGAGAGTTCCTTGCAGTCAGGTAACACTTCAGAGGCTCCACCAGTGTTTGTCAAAGTATAGGTGGAGGTGGCCAATCCTAAGTCTGGCCCAGGACTCTTTATTAACACAGATGGTCCTGTTTTAGATCACAGAGTGTAGCAGGAACTGAAAACTGTATCTTAGAGAGAGAACAAGTTAATTATAGCATACAGTTGAAGCCAAGTTTTAAAGAAATAGCATCATAACTAAAAATATGGAGTCTTAGTCTAACAATATGGAGTCAGGCCTAACAAGCAAAAATCTTTATCCATAGTCTCTCTGCTTACAGACTTGCTTTTTTCCTCCCATCCCTGCCATAGTTTATTCTCCACAGCTGCAGCCAGAGTACTTCTTTTAAAACAAAAGCAGACCAGGTAATTCCTCTGCTCAACATTTCCCGTTAGATTCCTGTTTAAGGAGCTCTGGTGGTGTAGTGGGTAAAGCATTAGTGATGCTAACCAGGAGAGCAGAGGCTCAAACCCGCCAGCTGCTCCACAGAAGGAGGATGAAACAATCTACTTCTGTAAAGATTTAAAGCCTTGGAAATGCAATGTGGGGGTCACTATGAGTCAGAATCTATTTGATGGGTTTGAGTTTTTATTTTTTATTTTTTTGGTATACTTGAGTAAGGAGCTCTGGTGGTGCAATGGTTACAACATTTGTCTGCTAACTAAAAGGCTGGTGGTTTGAACTGACCATCCACTCTGTTGGGAAAAGATGAGCAGTCTGCTTCTGTAAAGATTTACAGCCTTAGAAACCCAATGGGGGTTGCAATGAGTAGGAATTTACTTGATGGCAGTGGGTTTAGTTTTGGTTACGTTCTGAATAGGCCTGGGGTCCCATTATCTCTCTGATCTACTCTGCCCCACTCCAGCAGCTCTTGGCCTCCTTGCTGTTCTCCAGAACCCCCAGCGAAGTTCTACTTCAGAACAGTGAAACTTGTTGTTCTCTGTGCCTGGAAAATTCTTAAAAAACAAAACAAAACAAAACAAAACAAAACCTCACTGCCGTTGAGTCGGATCCAACTCAGAGTGACCCCTCCTTGGGTTTCTGAGGCAGTATCACTACAGAAGTAGATTGCCCAGTCTTCCTTATGAGGAGAAGCTGGTGAGTTTGAACTGCCAGACTTCTGATTAGCAGTCAAATGCCTTAGGTACTGTAGCCTCAAGTCTCACTCTCTCACTTCCTCAGTTCTCTACTGAAATATCACCTTTAAAATGAAGTCTTCACCCAAGACACTATAGCAAGATAATACTACCCCAGCTAGTTTTTGTCACCTCTACTAAAGAATCTCATGAGCGTCTGTGTGCCAGTCTTAACAACTCTATTTGATAAAGTGTTGGATGATATATCAGATTCAGTTTTCAAGTTTTCTTTATATTACCAATTATATATAAAGTAGCAAACATGAAGAGGCAGTCACATTTGTACCTTTATCTTTTCAATACCATGTAACATCATTATGCAAAGATTTTTAAAATATTACCAAAAATTCATCCCACCAATGTATATTAGCATCTATATATATAAATGGTTTACTATGAGTTTATGAGGAGCTCTGGTAGTGAGTGAACCTGTACCCACAAAAGCCAAAATCTCTTTAAGAATCTGTGAGCATAGTTTAATTTCCAAGGTCCTCACCATGGGCATGCCAGGTAGATGGGTGAAAATCAGGAGTCAATAGTGAACCATAGGCCACGGTAACTAGAAATGCAGCTGACGTGCTTCCTTATTGGGTTATCTGAGTCATAAACAAGGTCACTTAAGAACACGGTTTACCTAACTTCTAATCAGGTTACAGAGGGAATTGAGTTAGTAAATTAATCCAAGGTCAAATTTATTTTTAAGGAAGGGGGAAAAAAAACCCAAAACACCCACCTTGTTGATCTTTGGTTAACTTCTTTAACATAGAGGACAAAAAGATAACTTAATTTACACATGATCATAGATCTCATATTGCCTATTAGACATTGATGTGCCTTTCATCCCTTAACTAATTAGACAATAATTTTTGTAAAAATATTTGTTCAGAACGCATCTTCAGAAAAGATTAGAAAAAATAGGCAAGTTTCTACAAAAAAAATGAATGGCAATATTTAACACACCATACCAAATATCATTAAACAACAACTTTAACATATCACATCGCATTATAAAATAATTTTTAAATACTTTTTGATAATTGTATGAGAGCATAAATTCTAAAGCACTTGGTTTGTGGAAGGCTGTAGTCTATAGTGGGAGCCCTAAATCCATTTTGAGTCTTGACATAAATTCAGACTCTATTTAAGTTCTTTGTGTTACGTTAACAATGTGGCTATGCTTAGAAAAGTCTGGGGCAAGCCCAGAGAGGAACAGTTTGCCCTCAGGAAGAGTGTAGATGAAAGATTATGCAGAAAAGTGCTTACAGAAAGAACTAGGGAACTTCCATGTCCTTAATTATTTACAGAAAATAGTCAATCAGATGCTTGTTATCTGATTTAAGTTAAATATTGAGGTGCTGATATTGTTTTGTAATCACCTTGTGACTGACTCATGGTTGCATGATTATGACTCATACTCTGCCTACCATGAAGCCAGGTAATTAAAACCCCAGAACCAATTGTGTAAACTTTTTAACCTGCAGTTATATTCATATCCCAATCATGGTCCTTTCCCCACTTCTGTAGCCCCACCTGGAACAGCAATGAATTGATCTGCCACCAGGCATGACCTTGTGATGATTTCCTTTGTTCTCTACAGTATATAATGGACACCATGACCATGATTCAGTGGATTCCATGGGCCTCTGTACTGGATACATGTTGATGGTTTCCTTCATCTGGATTATTATCTATCTGTTTAAGGCTTTATAAAAGGGTCTCTATATAACATTTTTTGAAATTGGAGTCTTTTTCCTTAGCACACAATAGGGTGCCATTTTAGACATCTCAGACTTGGTGTGGAAGCCACACTGGAAGATGGCCCCCAATGATGCTTGCCTTATTTGAAGAACATAAATGGTTGCTATGGTTTTTGAATTTCAGGCAGGAGTATACTCTAATTGATATATCAAGCAACAGCATGGTAGCTGATGGGATTTTAATGTCCTCTATGTTGAGGAAGACCACCAAAGAGAAATGTCAAAGAGAAATATTAATAAAATATATTTTCATTTTAGGGTTTTTCATAACCATGAAATCAAATGTTAATGTAAAATTTCTTGACCAAATCCTGCCATTGGGTTTTCTACCCAAAGTTGCTAATCTTTTCTTTAGGAAACCAGGTTTACTTAATTTGAATTTCAAAAGATATCATGGCTACAGGCCCAGAAGACCAAATTTGTAGGTCAAAGACCAATTTGTGGCCAGGTATCAGCTGATGTCAGTAAAAGGAGGAGAGCAGGTTCAATTGCTCATGTTAAGATGAACCAATGGTTGATTTTTTAGTCTCCTCCCTCCTTTTTTTATAAGCATCAGTATAGCTAGTTTACTTCAAGTTAGTTGCTTTTTTTGTTTTGATTTGTTTTTTTTCTGGAATCGGAATGGTCTCCCTATATGTATACAGAATAAAAGCTCAGAATAAATTTAATGTTTCAATTTCTTTGAGTTTTGATTATTTTTAACAGAAGTAAGGCTTGGAACTGGGCCAGAGAAGGCCTGCAGGAAGTTAATAATAAATCGCCCACCAGGCCTGGGACACCCAGACTTGGTCTGTTTCAAGCGTCTTGAAATTATGACAACAGATATCCCTTACTGTGGTCATTTAAATGACTGACGTTAATAAAAATACGTAGAAAGAAGAAAGGATGGGGAATTGCTCATGCAGGATACTGCCTCCTTGGAACAAATCTAAAGTTTTAGAAGCCTTCCTTTGGTATGCAGTAAAATCTTCCTGTACATATTATAATTCTAAGAAATTGTTCTGAGGTTTCAGTGTGAAAATTTACTGTAGGATGACAGGATGGTGCAGAAGCCTGTGAAGCCATCCAGTGTCCAAGGGAAAATGTGTCAGCTTATTGAGCTATTCCAAGTGTGGAACAGAGGTATGGGAGGGTGACCTAGGGTACGGAAAGGATTAGGAGAAGAGACATCAAAGAGAAGGATATAAGAGAGAATGAGAGCTGCTACCTCAAGGATGCTGTCCTCTGAAAAACTGGTAGGGAGAAAGAAGGAAGGAAACTAAACACTTGGGTTTCATCTGTAAAATGGGGATGATAATTTTACCTTGTTTACTTTATTGGGTTGTTTTATCAAGATTCTATCTGATGATATAAGTGAAAAATGCATATATTATTATATAGGTGGTTCTCTACTTTTCTACATACTCTGACCCTGAAAATGTATATGCAAGTTAAACTAATAAAATTGGCTTATTTGTTAGAATTAGGTTTCTTTCCCAAGATAACTAGAAATATTATAAAATTCCCAATTAAACTTCATCATGTGGACACCATAGTCAATAATATGTTTATTTTCAGCATTTCAAGCACTTTCTTTAAATTTAATTATTTCTACAATTGTTCACAAAGTAACCTGGGTTTTAAGTCCAATGAGCATCTGATTGAAACTCTAAATTTCTTGCTTTTGCTGCACTTAATTGGTTTTCATTTGTATGTCCAGTACCTGGTTTATGGGACCTACAACTTGTTTTTCTGGTACCATAATGTTGCAAACAGTAGACGTAAAATAGAGTACTTTTTCAAATATTCTTACAAACACTGCTGAGATGACAAATAAGGTGTTGCTGGTTGGTGGCACCACCTTATGACAGCTGGAAATATTCATTTGTCAGTTGATGCATCAAAGTCTGAATCCAGCTTATTAAAAGAGATCAGAGGAGTCAGCACATAATGTACAAAAGTCCAGCTTGATCAATAGTTAAATATAGGATGCAGAGGCCTGCAGTTAAATCAGTTTGAGTGTGAGTTTTGTCAACCAGCAATCTGACAAAACTTAAAAAAATTAAAAAGATTAATATGAGACATGATGGTCAGAACTAAATTCCTGGAACTTCTTGGATATGTAAACAACCTAGCTGAGCCTAGTTTACAATAGTGGTCTCATATAATGTTTATCCTTTTGTAAATGACATAAGGCCTTCTATATAGTAGGAAGGAGCTCTGCTAGCATAGTCCCTAAGGCACTTGACTGCTAACCAGAAGGCTGGCAGTTCAAACCCACCAGCCACTCCTTGGAAGGAAGTTTGGGCAATCTACTTCTGTAGTGATACT
>NW_006921912.1:478975-479736 GCF_000298275.1 Orycteropus afer afer | reverse complement strand
TCCACCTCCCTCCTTTTTTTTTTTTTTTTTTTTTAGTTTGAGTTTTCTTCTACATTGTTCTCCCTCTCTATCCAGGATCTCCTACATAGATCCCTCTCCAAGTGGTTAACAGTGGTAGCCTGTCACCATTTAGTTCTTCTGGTCTATAGTCATAGAAGCTGCGGATCGCGTGGTGTACCAGTCACTAGGACTAATTGTTTCCATGAATCTTTGGTTTTCTTCATTGTTCTTTGCTCTGGAGAAGGAGAGACCCATTGTTGCATCTAGATGGCTGCTTGCAAGCTTGTAAGATCCCAGTCACAACTTGCTAAAGTAGGAGGTGGAACAATGTTTTGTTTAGTATGTTATGCCAATTGAGTTTGATGTCCCCTGTGACTATGGTCCCGAGCCCACAGGTTCAACTACTTGGTCCCTCTGGGTAGCTGGCTATGACCAAGAAGTGACTACAACCTTGTCCCTTGTCAGCTCTACTATACACCTGGGAATTCTTACACAACATACAAATATACTTGTAGAACCATTGTCTGCCAATCCTATACATGGTCTTGGGTACACTCCTTGCTATTTGGACATACCTAATGGTTCAGCCTGTCCACCCATCTATCCACACCTATAGCCATGTTTTCCTTCACTGAAAACACAGTACTCTATGTGCAAAAGGGTTCTTCTTTCTTGTTTGCACCTCCTATGTACCTCTCTGTCTTCCTCTTCCTCATTGCCACCATGTTATACCTGGGAATTCTTATGTTGTTGTTGTTGTT
>NW_006921912.1:474947-478230 GCF_000298275.1 Orycteropus afer afer | reverse complement strand
AATCCACCAGCCACTACTTGGAAGGAAGATGGGGCAATCTACTTCTGTAGTGATACTGCCTCAGAAACCCAAGGAGGGGTCACTATGAGTCAGGTCCAACTCCACGGCACATAACAACAACAACAACATGAAGAACTGTACTCCAACACATTTGAAAATCTGGAAGAAATAGAAAGATTTCTAGAAACATACTACTTACGAAAACTAACACAGACTGAGGTGGAAAAGTTGAACAGACCCAAAGCAAAAGAAGAAATTGAACGGGTCATAAAAAAATTGTTGTTGTTCTTAGGTGCCATCGAGTTGTCTCCGACTCATATCGACCCTATGCACAGCAGAATGAAACACACCCGGTCCTGAGCCAGCTCCATGATTCTTGCTATACTTGAGCCCTCTCTGCTGCCACTGTGTCAATCCATCTCGTTGAAGGCCTGCCCCTCTTTCGTCAACCCTCCACCTTACCAAGCATGACATCCTTCTCTAGGAAATGGTCCCCTCTGACAACATGACCAAAGTATGTGAGACGAAGTCTGGCTATTCTCACCTCCAAGGAGCATTCTGACTGTACTTCCTCCAGGACAGGCCTGTTAGTTCTTTTAGTAGTCCATGGCACTTTTAGCATTCTTTGCCAACACCACAGCTCAAAAGCATCAACTCTTCTTCGGTCCTCCTTATTCATTGTCCAGCTCTCACATCCATATGAGGTGATTGAAAATATTATGGCTTGTGTCAGGCTCACCTTAGTCCTCAAGGAGTCATCTTTCCTCTTTACACTTGAAAGAAGTCCTTTGCAGCCAATTTGCCCAGTGCTATACATCGTCTGATGTCCTGACTGCTGCTTCCATTGTTGTCGACTGTAGAACCAAGCAATGTGAAGTCTTTGACAATTTCAATCTTTTCTCCATTTATCATAATGCTGCTTATAGGTCCAGTTGTGAGGATTTTTGTTTTCTTTATATTGAGATATAATCCATACTGCAGACTGTATTCTTCAATCTTCATCAGTAAGTGCTTCAAGTCATCCTCAATTTCAGTAAGCAAAGTTGTGTTGTCAGTGTATTGCAGATTGTTAATGATTCTTCCTCCAATTGTGATGCCACATTCTTCTTCATATAGTCCAGCCTCTCAGATTATTTGCCCAGCATACAGATTGAATAAGTATGGTGAAAGGATACAACCCTGACACACTTCCTTCTTGATTTTAAACCATGTAGCGTTCCCTTTTTCTGTTCTAATGGTAGCCTCTTGGTCTATGTACAGGTTCCTCATGAGTACAGTTAAGTGTTCTGGAATTCCCATTCTTCTCAATGTTAACCACAATTTGTTATGATCTACACAATCAAATGGTTTTGCATAGTCAATAAAACACAACTAAACATTTTTCTGGTATTCTTTGCTTTGAACCAAGATCCATCTGACATCAGCAATGATATCCCTCTTTCGATGTATTCTTCTGAAACCAGCTTGTATTTCTGGAAGTTCTCTGTCAATATACTGTTTCAACCATTTTTGAATTATCTTCAGTAAGATTTTACTTTCATGTGATATTAATGATATTGTTTGATAATATCCACATTCTGTGGGATCACCTTTCTTTGGAATGAGTATAAATATGAATCTCTTCCAGCCAATTGGGCATAGAATTGTCTTCCAAATCTCTTGGCATAACCAAGTGAGTGCCTCCGGTGGGGCATTCATTTGTTGAAACATCTCAATGGGTATTCTGTCAATTCTTGGACCCTTGTTCTTCACTAGTTCCTTCAGTGCAGCTTTGACTTCTTTCTTCAATACCATTGGTTCTTGAACATAGGCCACCTTCTGAAATGCATGAAGATCGACCAGTTATTTTTGGAACAGTGACTCTTTGTATTCCTTCCATCTCTTTTGATGCTTCCTGCATCATTCAATATTTTTCCCATAGTATCTTTCAATATTGCAACTCGAGGCTTAAATTATTTCCCCCAGTTCTTTGAGCTTGTGAAATGCCAAGCATGTTCTTTCCTTTTGGCTTTCTAATTCCAGGTCTTTGCACATTTCATTATAGCAATTGGCTTTGTCTGCTCACGCTGCTCTTTGAAATCTTCTGTTCACCTCTTTTATCTTGTCATTTCCTCCATTTCCTTTAGCTACTCTTTGCTCAAGGGCAAGTTTCAGAGTCTCTTCTGTCATCCATTTTGGCCTTTTCTTCTTTTCTCATCTTTCTAATGACCTCTTGCTTTCTTCATGGATGATGTTCTTGATGTCATCCAACAATTCTTCTGGTTTTCGGTCATTGGTGTTCAATACATCAAATCTATTCTTTAGGTGGTCTCTAAATTCAGGAAGGATGTATTAAAGGTCATATTTTGGCTCTTGTGGACTTGTTTTAATTGTCTTCAACCTCAAGTTGAACTTGCACATGAGCAGTTGATGGTCTGTTCCACAATCAGCGCCTGATCTTGTTTTGGCTGAAGACATCGAGCTTTTCCATCTCCTCTTGCCACATATGTAGTCAATCTGATTCCTGTGTAGTCAATCTGATGAACTCCATGTGTACAGCTGCTGTGTGTGTTGTTGAGAAAAGGTATTTGTAATGAATAAATCATTGGTCTTGCAAAATTCTGTCATGCGACCAAATTTCTGTCACAAGACCAAATTTTCCAACTACTGGTGATTCTTCTTTGTTTTCAACTTTTGCATTCCAATCATCAGTGATAATCAACACATTTGATTGCATGTTCAGTCAATTTCAGACTGCAGAAATTGATAACAATCTTCAATTCCTCATCTTTGATTTTGGTGGTTGGTGCATAAATTTGAATAATAGTAATATTGACAGGTCTTCCTTGTAAGTGTATGGCTATTATCCTATCATTGACAGCATTGTACTTCAGGATAGATCTTGAAACATCCTTTGCTATGATGAATGCCATGCCATTCCTCTTCAATTTGTAATTCTTGGCATGTAGATCATATGGTTGTCTGATTAAAAATGGCCAAAACCAGTCCATTTCAGCTCATTAATGCCTAGGATATTGATCTTTGTGTGTTCCATTTCATTTTTGACAACTTCCAGGGTTCCTCGATTTATATTTTGTACATTCCATGTTCTGATTATTAATGGATATTTGCAGCTGTTTCTCCTCAATTTGAGTCATGCCACATCAACACATGGAAGTCCTGAAAGACATACTTTATCCACATCATTAAGTTTGGTTCTACTCTGATGAGGCAGCTCTTTCCCAGTCCTATACTGAGTGCTTTCTGACCAAAGGGACTCGTCTTCCTGCACTGGGTGGACAAT
>NW_006921912.1:473848-474642 GCF_000298275.1 Orycteropus afer afer | reverse complement strand
AAAAAAAAAAAAAAAAAAAAATTACCAAAAAAAAGCTTTGGTCCAGACAGTTTCACCAGAGAATTCTACCAAATGTTCAGAGGAGAGCTGACATCAATCCTACTCAAACTATTCCAGAATATAAAAAAGAATGGGATTCTCCCAAATTCATTTTTTGAAGCAAGCATTACCTTGATACCAAAACCAGGCAAAGACATCACTGAAAAAGAAAACTATAGACCAATATCTCATGAATATAGATGCAAAAATCTTCAACAAAATCCTAGCCAATAGACTCCAACAACGTATCCAAAAAAATAATATGTTATGACCAAGTGGGGTTCATACCAGGTATGCAAGGATGGTTCAACATTAGGAAAACAATCAGCGTCATCCACCACATAAATAAAACAAAGAAAAAGAACCACATGATCATATCAATTGATGCAGAAAAGGCGATTTGATCAAATCCAACACCCAATCCTGACAAAAAACTCTCAGAAAAATAGGAAAAGAAGAGACATAATTATTCAACATATTAAAAGGCATATATGCAAAACTAACAGACAACATTATTCTCAGTGGAGAGAGACTGAAACCATTCCCCTTGTGAACAGGAACCAGATAAGGATGTCTTCTATCACCACTTCTATTCAACTTTGTATTGGAAGTCCTAGCCAGGGCCATAAGGCAAGAAAGGGAAATCAAAGGCATCCAAATTGGTAAGGAGGAAGTAAAACTATCCCTATTTGCTAATAATATTATCCTATACATAGAAAACCCAAGAGACTCAGCAAAGAAACTACTGGAACTAA
>NW_006921912.1:470234-473748 GCF_000298275.1 Orycteropus afer afer | reverse complement strand
ATCTACTTCTGTAGTGATACTGCCTCGGAAACCCAAGGAGGGGTTGCTATGAGTTGGGTCGACTTGATGGCACATAACAACAACAACAACAACAACATATAGTAGGAGTTCAAAATTGTTTTCCAAATGCCTGCAAAAAATGTCTATATATAATCCTAAAGAAGTGAGAGGCAGAACAAGAACAGATATATGCACAAACACGTTCATCACACTGCTATTTACAATAGCAAAAAGATGGAAACAACCTATTTGCCCATCAACAGAAGAATGGATAACCAAACTATGGTACATATACACAATGGAATACTAAGCAACACTAAAGAATAATGTAGAATCTGCAAAACACCGCATATCATGGATGAACTTGGAGGACATTATGCTGAGTGAAATAAGTCAATCACAAAAGGACAAATATAGCTTTAGTTCATTATTGTAAAAACTCAAGGAAAGGTTTATATATGAAGGAAACTTTCTTTGTTGGTTACCAGGCATGGAAGGGATAACTTAAAAAAAAAAAAGTGCATTGACCCATGTCATGTTAGTTTTGTGTATTTCACTGTATATAAATTATATTTCAATAAAATGTATTTTTTAAAAAGTCTATATATGTAACAAACATTTGCCATTTCCACATTTTTACATATACGATTCAGTGACTTTAATTACATTAATCATTTTGTGCAGCCATCAGCACTATTCATTTCCAAATTTTCCATCACCCTTAGCAGAAGCTCAGTGCCCATAAGCAATGAGACCTTTGCTTCTGCAGAAAAAGTGGTGACTTTGTAGATCTATGAAGGTAAGTCTAAGGCCAAGTTAAGTGGTAGAGAAGGAAGTTCTCCTGCATAATAAAATGAAGAAAATTAAGATTCCAAGGAGATTTGTGATTCTAGGAACCACCACTTTTCTGTTAATTTGTTGTCCTTTGGCTTGTGTGTTCCGATAATGCTGGAAACGATGCCACTAGTGTTTCAAATACCAGCAGGGTCACCCATGGTAGACAAGTTTCAGTGAAACTTCAAGTAAGACAGACTAGGCCAAGTTCACTTCTGAAAAACATTGGCCACTGAAAACTTTATGATTATCAGGGAAACATTGTTTGATATAGTGTTTCTTGTTTCTTTTTGTTTGTTTTAAAATTCTTCCTGTTTTTAAATTTTTTCTTCTTCCTTTTAATTTTTATTCTTTCTTCCTTTCCCATGTTCTGGTTATTGGCTTTTTCTCTATTGCTCTTTCCTGGTTCCCACTTTTTTTTTCTTTCCTTCTTGTGGTTCTCTCCATCCCTTGGTTTTCTTTTTGCATCTTCCAAGTTTTTCCTTCATTACTCTCTTCCTCTTCCTCTTTTTTTTATCTCCCCCTCCCCAGATATTGTGGCTCTCTCTCTCTCTTTTTCTATTCACATTTCTTTTGCCTTTATAAAGTAATTATTTAAATATTTTGTTTCACTTATTGCCTTTCCTCTTTTTTTCTTTTCTTTCTCTTTGGTGATTGTTTCTGTGTCTTTATGTGGTGTGTGTTTTTTTTTGTCCTCTTGCTTTTAAATTTTTGGTGTTTTTTTTGATGCTTGTTTTTCTCTGAGTGGGAGACAGCAACTGTGCCCATACAACCCAATTATACCTGCACCTCCTGCAGCCCCACTTACTGAGTGAAGGACATTCCTTGCTTCTGCATTAACTGGTTTATGCCTAAATCACTCTTAACTGCTCTTCACAAACAGTTAACAGAGATCTGTGCAGACACTCTCATTCTCTACTACATCCACCAAGAGACAGGTGGTGAGTATAGAAGTGCTGCCAACTAGCAAATAGAGGAGCACAGTACCCTGCTTATTCAGATACATCCAAGCAAAATAAAGGAAACAAAAATCTTGGGCAAATCACTCCAACACACAATCACCATTTAAATATAAATACAAAAATGTCATAATGTCTTGGAGATAATAGACCATCACAGTCCACAGAAAGAAGCAAGAAAAAGCAGTAGAAACAAGGGACCAAGATACAGACTCAGAACACATCCCTACAAAGCAGCACTAGAACTCCCTCATAAGGAATTAGAAAGAATTATATTTAACTACCTTCAATTGATTGAGAGAGAGAGATCAAGGAAAACACAGACAAAATCCTAGAAACAAATGAAAAATAAGAAATGATACAAAATCTAGATAGAAATCCAGAAGATTAATACTGAATTTTCAGAAACAGGTAACACATTGAATGGACAATGGAGTAGAATCAAAACAATGGAAGATAGAATTAGTAGGATTGAAGACAAATAACTCAATACTTCTTTGGAAAGGGATCAGTCAGGAAAAAGATAAAAACAAAATGAAGAAATCCTAAGATGCATGTGGGATACAATTAAAAGAAGTAAACTACATGTAATCAGAATCCCAGAACAGGAATATAACAAATAAAACCACAGAGAAAATAGAGGAAGATTTGTTGGAAGAGAATTTCCCTGATGTGATGAAAGACAAGAATATATCCATTCAAGAAGTCCAATGAATGCCAAACAGGACAGACTCAAAAAAAAAAAAAAAAAAAAAAAAAATCACCATGACATATCATCACCAAACTCACCAAAGCCGAAGACAAAGAATCATGAAAGCCGCATGGGAAAAATGAAAAGTTACCTACAAAGGGCAACCAATAAGACTAAACTCTGATTTCTCAGCAGAAACCATGCAGGTGAGTATACAAGGAGGGTATATATAAAACCCTGAAAGAGAAAAATTTCCAACCAAGAATTATATACAGCAAAATTGTCCCTCAAATATCGTGGTGAAATTAGGACATTTCCAGATAAGCAGAAATTAAGGGAATTTGTTAAAACAAGATCAACCTTACAAGAGATGCTAAAAGAAGTCCTTTAGACAGAGAACCAAGAGCAGCAAACAATAACCAACCATTAGCACACATGATGACATAACCCAGATACCAACTCAGTTATGGAATTATCCAAAGTGAAAAAGCTTACAAGATTGTAAACAGGAAACCAGAGACATCAATTGGCAAATGAGGACTACTACAAACCAGAAAGAGGGAAAAAATGGTGTAGTTACAGAACTAAATTGTGAGGAAGTCAAGACAATTGCAAAATAGAATGGACTGTTCTAAACTCTGTGAGAAAAGTGATAGACATTCACAACACAATAAAAAAGAGGACAAGCACAATTATTTAGCAAAATACTAAAACAATAGCAATGAAGGAAGTGATAGCATGATTCATAAACAAAATGAGCTCAGCACAGAAAATTGTATGGAACAAGGAAATGAGGAACACCAAGAAAAAACACATAACAAAATGACAGCAACCAATCATACTTGTCAATAATCATACTGAATGTTAATGGATTAAATGCAACTTAAGAGATGGAGAGTTGCAGACTGGATAAGAAAACAAAACCCATCAATATGCTGTCTACAAGAGACACACCTTAGAGACAAAGACAAAAATAGACTAAAAATCAAAGGTTGGAAAAAGATATATCAAGAAAATGGCAATAAAAAAG
>NW_006921912.1:453370-470134 GCF_000298275.1 Orycteropus afer afer | reverse complement strand
CAATCCCAATGCAGATCCCATCAACATTTTTTAAGGATATGGAAAAACCAATCACTAACTTTATGTGGAAAGGAAAGAGACCTTGGATAAGCAAAGCACTATTGAAGCAGAAGAACAAAGTAGGAGGTATTACACTCCCAGATCAATAGTCAAAATAGCATGGTATTGGTACAATGACAGACACATAGACCAGAGGAATAGAACCCGGAAATAGATCCATTGATCTATGGTCAGCTGATCTTTGAAAAGGGCTGAAATCCATTAAATGGGGAAGAGATTTTAACAAATGGTGCTGGCAAAACTGGATATCCATCTGCAGAAAAATGAAATAAGATCTGTACTTCATACCATACACAAAAACGAACTCCAGATGGATCAAAGACTTAAATGTGAAACCTAAAACTGTAAAGTTTCTCAAGGAAAAACTTGGTGCAAATGTAGGGGCCCTTATATATGGCATAAATAGTTTATCAAATATAGCCCCAAATGTAAAAACAGCAAAAGATAAACTAGTTGAATAAACTCACTGCCACTGAGTCAGATCCAAATCATAGTGACCCCTCCTTGGGTTTCCAAGGTAGTATCACTATGGAAGTAAATTTCCCAACCTTCCTTCCAAGGAGTGGCTTGTGGGTTTGAACTGCCAGTCTTCTGGTTAGCAGTGAAATGCCTTCAGCACTATGCTACCAGAGCTCCCAACCTTCTAAAAAACTAAATTCTTATGTGCTTCAAAAATACTTCTCCAAAAGATTAAAAAGAGAACCTTCAGATTGGGACTAAATATTTGACACTGACATATCTGAGAAGGGACTTATCTCTAAAATTTATAGAAAACTCCAACATCTCAACACCAAAAAGAAAAACAATCTAATTACTAAAAAGGAAGAAGACATGAACAGACACTTCATGAAAGAGGATATTCAGGCAGCCAACAAGCACATGAAGAAATGTTCACAACCATGTGCCATTGTTGTTGTTGTTATGTGCCATCGAGTCAAACCCGACTCATAGCGACCCCTCCTTGGGTTTCCGAGACAGTATCACTACGGAAGTAGGATTGCCCAACCTTCCTTCCGAGGAATGGCTGGTGGGTTTGAACCGCCAGCCATTAGAGAGATGCAAATCAAAACAACAATAAGATACTATCTTACTCTGGCACTAATAGCAAAGTTCAACAAGACAGAAAATAACAAATGCTGGCAAAGAAGTGGAGAGATTGGGACTCTCATACACTGCTGGTGGGACTGTCAAATGATACAATCACTGTGGAAAATAGTATGACAATTCCTTAAAAATTCAGAATTAGAAATACCATTTGACCCAGCAATTCCATTACTAGGTATATATCCTAAAGAAGTGAGAGCCAGGTCAAGAACAGATATATGCACACCCATGTTCTTCACAGCATTATTTACAATAGCAAAAAGATGGAAACAACCTAGGTGCCCATCAGCAGAAGGATGGATAACCAAACTATTGTACATAGATACCATGGAATACTATGCAACTCTAAAGAATAACATAGAATCTGCAAAACACCACATAACATGGATGAACTTGGAAGACATCATGATGAGTGAAATAAGTCAATCACAGGACAAATTATATTAGTCTGTAATTGTGAAAAGTCAAGGAAAGGTTTATACATGGAAGGAAACTTTCTTTGTTGATTACCAGGGGTGGGAGTGGAGTGGAGGGAACACTGCTAGATAGGTAGAGACAAGTATTGATTTGAGTGAAGGGAACAGCAATGCACCAAATGTGAGTGATCAACACAGTGGCATTGAGGAAGAGGAAAACATTGAGAGGTACATGTCAGGTACAGATAACAAAGATGAACCCTTTTGCACATAAAGTACTGAATTGTCAGTGATGACAAATATATCTTGACAGGCCTAATGATTAGGTATGTTTAGTCAGGGGGGAGTGTGACCATGACCATGTATAGGATTGGTAGATGATGTTTCTACAAGTGTATTTCTATGTTCTGTAAGAATGTCCAAGTATATAATACAGCTGACAACTACAAGGTTATGGTGACTTCTTGGCCACAGCCAGCTACCCAGAGGGAGAGAGTAGTTGAACTTGTGGGCTTGGGACCATGGTCACAGGGGACATCAAGCTCAATTGGGATAACATACTACACAAAAACATTGTTCCACATCCTACTTTGGTGGGTAGTTATGGGGATCTTAAAAGCTTGCAAGCAGCCATCTATATGCAATGATATGTCTCTCCTCATCTAGTGCAAAGAACTAAGAAAACCAATCATGCATGGAAACAATTAGTCCAAGGGATTGGTAGACAATGTGATCCTCAGCTTATATGACCATGAGACCAGAAGAACTAGATGGTGACTGGCCACCACTGTCAACCTCTCAGAGGGCAATCTGTGTAGGAAATCTTGGAAAGAGTGGGAGAACAATGTGAAATAAAACTAAAAATTATATATATGTAAAAAGGCCAGATTTGCTGGTCTGATAGAGGCTGGTGAACCCCCTGAGACTATGGCCCCTAGCTGCCCTTCAGGTATAGAATTGAATTCCTGTGACTTCAGGTCAAATAAAAGAGTAGCATATGGGCTGAATATTTACATCAGCTGGATACACTCCTTGGAGAGATCACTCATGGGAGAACAGAAGGGCAGTATATGCATAGGGAGACTGCTTGGAGGCAGAAGTATATGGGAAGGAAGGACAAAAGGAAGAGGTAAATATAAGGAGGAAGTGGGAAGAGAGCTGTTACATTGTGCAAAATTGCAGTCAATGTCATGAGACAAAATGTGTATGAACTGATGTATGGAAAATGAAATTCTTCCATAAACTTTCACCCAAATCATAAATTATTTTTAAAAAATAATATTAAAAAAAAGGATTCTGAAGTACAACGCTATCAGTGATAGGATAATATCCATACATCTACAAAGAAGACCAGTTAACACTACTGTTATTCAAATTTATGCACCAATCAAAGCCAAAGATGAGGAAGTTGAAGACTTTTAACAACTTCTGTAGTCTGAAGTTGACCAAACATGCAATCAAGATGTGTTAATTATCACTGGTGATTTGAATACAAAAGTTAGAAACAAAGAGGAATCACAGGTAGTTTGAAAATATGGTCTTGGTGATCAAAATAAACCTGGAGATTGAATGATAGAATTTTGCAAGACCAACGACTTATTCATTGCAAATACCTTTTCTTCAACAACACAAATGGTGGCTATACTCATGGACTTCACTAGATGGAGTACATAGGAGTCAGATTGACTACATCTGTGACAGGAGGCGATGGAGAAGCTCAGTATCTTCAGCCAAAACAAGGGCAGGCGCTGACTGTGGAACAAAACATCAACTGCTCATATGCAAGTTCAAGTTGAAGTTGAAGACAATTAAAACAAGTCCATGAGAGCCAAAATATGACCTTGACAATATCCCTCCTGAATTTAGAGACCATCTAAAGAATAGATTTTAGGCCCTGAACACCAATGACTTAAAACCAGAGGAATTGTGGGATGACATCAAGAATATCATCCATTAAGAAAGCAAAAGATCTTTAAAAAAGATAGGAAAAGTAAAAAAGATCAAAATGGATGTCAGAAGATACTCTGAAACATGCCCTTGAATGCAGAGTAGCTAAAGTAGATGGAAGAGGTGACAAGATAAAAGAGCTGGACAGAAGATTTCAAAAAGTAGCTCAAGAAGACAAAGTCAATTATTATAATGAAATTTCCAAACATTTGGAGTTAGAAAACCAAAAGGGAAGAAGATGCTTGGCATTCCTCAAGCTGAAAGAATTGAAGAAAAAAATTAAGCCCAAGTTGCAATATTGAGGATTCAATGGGCAAAATATTGAATGATGCAGGAAACATCAAAAGAAGATGGAAGGAATACAGAGTTACTATACCAAAAAGAATTGGTCAATGTTCATCCATTTCAGGAGGTGGCATATGTTCAAGAACCAATGGTATGGAAGGAAGAAGTCAAAGCTGCACTGTAGGAATTGGTGAAAAACAGGTCTCCAGGAATTGATGGAATACCCACTGAGATGTTTCAACAAACGGATGCCTCACTGGAGGCACTCACTCAGTTATGCCAAGAAATTTGGAAGACCCCTGGCCAACTGACTGGAAGAGATCCATATTTGCACCCATTCCAAAGAAAGGTGATCCCACAGAATGTGGAAATTATCGAACAATATCATTAATATCACATGCAAGTAAGGTCTTACTGAAGATAATTCAAAAACGGTTGCAGCAGTATATTGACAGAGAACTTCCAGTAATTCAAGCTGTATTCAGAAGAGGACATGGAACAAGGGATATCATTGCTGATGTCAGATGGATCTTGGCTGAAAGCAAAGAATACCAGAAAGATGTTTACTTGTGTTTTATTGAGTATGCAAAAGCATTTGATTGTGTGGATCATAGCAAATTATGGATAATATTGAGAAGAAGGGGAATTCCAAAACACTTAATTGTACCTGTGAGGAACCTGTACATAGGCCAGGAGGCTGTTGTTCGAGCAGAACAAGGGAATACTGCATGGTTTAAAATCAGGATTGGAGCACATCAGAGTTGTATCCTTTCACCTTACTTATTCAATCTGTATGCTGAGCAAATCATCTGAGAAGTTGGACTACATGATGAAGAGTATGCCATCAGGATTGGAGGAGGGCTCATTAACAGTCTACAATATGCAGACAATACAATTTTGCTTGCTGAAATTGAGGATGACTTGAAGCACTTACTGATGAAGATTGAACATTACAGTCTGCAGTATGTATTACACCTCAGTATAAAGAAAATAGAAATTCTCGTAACTGGACCATTAAGCAGTATCACAATAAATGGAGAAAAGATTGAGGTTCTGAAAGACTTCATATTTCTTGGTTCTACAATCAACACTAATGGAAACAATAGTCAAGGCATCAGATGACGTATTGCTTTGAGGAAATCTGCTGCAAAAACCCTCTTTCAAGTGCTGAAGAACAAGGATGTCTCTTTGAAGACTAAGGTGTGCCTAACCCAAGCCATAGTATTTTCAGTTGCCTCATATGCATGTAAGAGCTGGACAATGAATAAAGAAGACCGAAGAAGAGTTGATGCTTTTGATCTGTGGTGTTGACAAAGAATACTGAAAATTCTATGGACTGCTAAAAGAACTAACAAATCTGTCCTGGAAGAAGTGCAGCCGGAATGCTCCTTGGAAGTGAGAGTGGCCAGACTTCATCTTATCTATGAAGGATACTGTTCTGGTTACCTAGTGCCGGTCTAACAAGAAAATACCACAAATGGGATGGCTTGAACAAACAGGGGTTTATTCTTACAATTTGGAGGCTTTAAGTCCAAGTTCAAAGTGTCAGGTTCTAGATGAAAGCCTCTAAACCTTGGGGTTCAGCTCTGCCTCTTGCTCACAGCCCACTGGAGCTAGAGGCTTTTCTTCATTCAGACAGCTGCTGGTTGCTGAGATTGACAAAGCCAAGGTTGACAAGCAAAAAGGCACAGGTCCCGATGTTACCAAACCACACAGCAGGCCATTAATTTAAGTTCATTGAAAGTCCCAAGGTTGGCAGAGCAAGGCAGGCTGCTGAACAACGACATGGCTACATTCAGGGTTCAAGTGTGTCGTAAGCTAATGACCATTCCCAAAAGCTGTTTCTTATATATGGAAACAGACCACATACCCTGAAGCTGCTGCTTAGCCCCTCACAGTAGATTCCACCATGGAGTTGATTACCAGTCTCATCATGGGGAATACTACTACATCCAGTCGCCCAGCCACTCAACCACACCCAGCCAAGCTGACACACAAACGTAACCACCACAGATATCATGCTTGGTAAAGTGGCGGGTCAACGAAAAAGAGGGAGGTTCTCAAGAAGATGGATTGACACAGTAGCTGCAACAGTGGGCTCAGGTATAGCAAGGATCATGAAGATGGCACAGGACCAGGAAATATTTTGTTCTACTGTACATCAGGTCACCATGAGTTGGAAATGACTTGACAGCACCTAACAACAACAACAACAACAACACCTTTGAAAACCACAAATGGTTGGCAAAACTTATCTTAGTCCCTTTGCCTTTTTAGCATGGGAGTGGACCGTTAAGCCACTTCCGTTAATGCTGTTATGCATCTAGCCAGTGCTCGAGCATCCATGAAATGACTTTATTCTCACTGGAAACAGAGCTACAGGCAAAGGCCCTGTTTATGAAGGTTGTCAGCACCTTATCCAGTGTCACCACCTTACTTCAAGCCACCATGCATACACTTCTGGTTCAGTGTGGAGCAAGTAAACAGGCCTCTCCTGTGCTTCAGCTTCCCCAGAATTGATTGGCATCTGTGATGGTTAAGTTTGTGTCAACTTGGCTGAGACTGGTTGAGTGGCTGGGGAGCTGGTGGTAGTTATTCTCCATGATGAGAATTGCAATGAACTCCATGGTGGGGACCTACCACAAGTAGCTAAGTAGCTGCTTTAGGAATGTGGGCTGCTTCTCATATATAAGAAACAGCTTTTGGAAAGGTATCTAGCATATTGCATGTTTGGACCCTGCATGTAGCCGTGTCATTGTTCAGCAGCCTGCCATGCTCTGCCGACCATGGGACTTACAATGGACTTGAATTAATGGCCTGCTGTGTAGTTTGGTAACATTGGGACTGTGCTATTTTATTTGTTGACCTTGGGCTTGTTAGCCTCGCTGAATGAAAAGATGCCTCTAGCTTCAGTGAGCTGGGAGCAAAAGACAGAGCTGAAGCCCAAGGTTGAGGGGCTTTCACCCAGCCCCTAGAGCCTGGCACTTGGAACTCGGACTTCTAGCCCCACAAACTGTAATAGAATAAACTCCTGTTTGTTAAGGCCATCTGATTTGTGGTATATTTCTGTCAGAGCAGCACTAGGTAACCAGAACAGCATCCTTTCCTCTCTCTTAAACATGTCGTCTTCTTCACGTTCCTCTGATATAACTTAAACACTGAGTTCATTTTTCTTTCATTTTTGGTGTAGTGACTTACTTAATATGGTCCTTTTAGCCACAATCTTCGTAACTCCTACACAATGCTTGTTGGAACTATGCAAATAAGGTATTTGAAAATTGTTTTGGTTAAAGTTGTGTGCCAACTTGGCTGTGACATGATTTTCAGTGTCTTGGCATTTATGTAATTGTCCTCTGTTTTATGATCTGATGTAATTATTCTTCATTTTGTTATGTGTTGCAAATCCTAGCCTCTATACCTGTGGTTATGGTCCCATTTGGGAGTGAGTTGTCTGTTCTGCTCATGATGCAAGATTAGGGTGGATCTATCTGCCTTACTAAAGGGTGTGACTCAAGCCACCACCCTGACCCCAGTCATCACCCTTACCACCCTTGTTCAAGTCATACCTTTGCACTACCTTGATCAAGTAAGGGGAGTTTTCTTGAGGGTATGGTCCCCCATACCACTCGAGAAAATTCTTGCTCTTGCTCTGGATCTTGCTTCCAGCTCATCATCATCTGATTGCCAGTTCTTGGCATGTGAGCCAGTAGCCTATTGTTTGACCTGATTTTCCAGCTTCCACAGCCTTGTAAGTCAGCAACCATCTGACCTGATGATTTGGGTTTGTCAGTCCCTGTAAAGATGTGAGTCAGGAGAAGCCTTCAGCCTGATGCCTGACTCACAGATTTGGGATTTTCCAGGTTCCACAACCATGTGAACAATTTCCTCAATGGTTCATGAGTTCTATGAGATGTTACAGTAAACTATGGAACCCAAAGATGGAAGAGAGAGTACTGAGGGAAGGAGTAGTAGTTGATGTTAGAGATAATGAAGTGGTACAACAGTTTGGAAAAGTAGAATGTTTGGGATATCTTTAACCTCTGACTCAATGGACAGCTTTATGCTGATCCTTCTAAAAGAAATTATTCACATTCTTTTCCTTTCTCCCTCCCTTCCTTCTTTCATTGAGATATAATTGACATACCACAAAATTCACTCTTTTATAGTGCACATTTCAAGTGTATTATTATTATTATTTTGTAAGTTCACAAAGTTATTGTTAACTGCTATCTATTTGACCCCCTGGCTTATGGTGACCCTATTCACAATGAAACAAAATGCTGCCTGGTCCTGCACCATCTCCATGATTGGTTGCAGACCACTGTGATAGCAGAGGTTTTTCGTTGGTTGGTTTTCAGAAGTAGATTGCCAAGCATTTCTTCCTAGTCTGTTTTAGCTAGGAAGCTCTACTGAAACCTGTTCAGCATCACAGAAACATGCAAGCCTCCACTGGCAGATGAGGAGTGGCTGTGTGCCTTGGTCAGGAATCAAACCTGGGTTTTCCACATGTAAGGCAGGAATTCTACCAGTGAACCACCACTATGCAATCCAGATCCAGATATCAACAATTTTTTTTTAAGGATATGGAAAAAGCAATTACTAACTTCAAATGGAAAGGAAAGAGACCTTGGATAAGCAGAGCACTTCTAAAGAAGAAGAAAAAAGTGGGAGGTCTCACACTCCCAGACATTAAGAACTAGTATACATCCACAGTAGTCAAACAGCATGGTATTGGTACAATGATAGACAGACAGACCAATGGAACAGAATCAAAAGTCCAGCTATAGGCCCATCCATCTATGGAGAGCTGATCTTTGACAAATGTCCCAACCCCATTAAATGGGGAAGAGACAGTCTCTTTAAGAAATGCTGCTGGCAAAACTGGATATCCACTTGCAGAAAAATGAAATAAGACCTATACCTCACCCCATAAACAAAAGCAAACTCAAGTTGGATCAAAGACTTAAATGTAAAGCCCAAAACTATAAAACTCATCAAAGATAAAATAGGGGCAAATCTGGGGGCCCTAATTTATGGCATAAATAGACTATCAGGCATAACCCATAATGCACAGGCAGAGGAAGAGAAGCTAGATGACTGGGATCTTTTAAAAATTAAATTGTTATGTGCATTGAAATACTTCTTCAACAGGATAAAAAGAGAACCTACAGATTGGGGGAAAATATTAGCCTATGACATATCTGATAAAAGTCTTACCTCCAAAATGTATAGAAAACTTCAACACCTCAACACCAAAAAGACAAACAACCCAATTCACAAATGGGCAAAAGACTTGAACAGATACTTCACCAAAGATGGTATACTGGTGGCCAACAAACACATGAGGAATTGCTCACAATCATCAGAGATATGCAAATCAAAACGATGATGAGATATCATCTCACCTCAGCAATAATAGCCAAGTTCAACAGGACAGAAAATAACAAATGCTGGCGAGGTTGTGGAGAGATTGGAACTCTTGTGCACTGCTGGTTGGATTGTAAAATGGTACAACCATTGTGGCATACAGTATGGCATTTCCTTAAAAAACTGAAAATAGAAATACCATTTGACCCAGCAATCCATTACTAGGAATATATCCTAAAGAGGTGAGAGACAGCACGCAAACAGACACATGTACACCTATGTTCATTGCAGCACAATTCACTATAGCAAAGAGATGGAAACAATCTAAATGCCCATCAACAGATGAGTGGATAATCAAATTATGGTACATGCATACAATGGAATATGCTACATTAATGAACAATGAGGGATATGCATATCATCTCACAACATGGATGAGCCTGGAGGACATTATGCTGAGTGAAATAAGTCAAATGCAGAAGGACAAGTACTGTATAAACTCATTACTATAAAAAGACAAAGAAGGATTTGCTTGTGAAAGGGGACTCACGTTGTAGGTTACCGGGTGGGGAGGGATTAATTTTAGGCTAGTTGTGGCCCACATGCTGACATGGGTAAAGGGAGGGATATATGCAAAGAGTCTGTGACCACCATGATAACATTAGGAAAAGGGAGGACACTGAATTGTGCACATAGTAGGTAGACCACCGATGCTAATACCAACCAGTGTACCCACAATACTGCACTACCATTAACACAAAACACCAGGCTACAGATAAACACATAAACACCTGAGAACATCAGATGGGAGTCAGTGAACAGGAGTATACTCTAGACCAAGGATAGATTCAGCTGAGGCTAATCTTGCACAGATACCAGTGATACAAAATACTTGCAATCCTTACAGAAACAATAGAAGGCAGACACAGAGCAATCCCTCACAGACATGGAGACACTATGGGAGAGAGATCCAACAGATCTACTATCTCAGGACCATAGTACTGGGGGGACACTAGACTCAGTTGGCACAACAAAGTACATAAAAGCCTTGTTCTTCATCCTACATTGGTGAGTAGTGACTAGGGTCTTCAAAGCTTTCAAGTGGTTATCTAAGATGCAGCTAATGGTCTTCTATCGTCAGAAGTGAAGAAGAGTGCAAAAAAACCAAGGCATTTGGAAGCAATCAGCCCTAGGACATGGTAGTCATCAAGACCAGAAGAACTAGATGATGCCTGGCTGCTAATGCCAACCACTCAGGAAAGGATCAAAACTGGGAATCCTGAATAAAGTAGGAGGAAAAAAGGTGGAACAAAATCCAAAAACTAAATAATGACCAGAATTACTGATCGGATGGAGTCTGGTGAGACCCTCAATACTATGGCCCTGGAATACATTCTGTACCTGGAATAAAACTCATTCCTAGGGGCTGGCTCTCGCCCAATAGTTAACAAGATGTATATGCAGACTATTCAACCCAGGGTGACGCACCCACATTGTTGTTGTTGTTGTTATGTGCCGTCGAGTCGGCCCCGACTCATAGCGACCCCTCCTTGGGTTTCCGAGGCAGTATCACTACGGAAGTAGGATTGCCCAACCTTCCTTCCGAGGAGTGGCTGGTGGGTTTGAACCGCCAGCCTTCTGGTTAGCAGTCAAGTGCTTTAGCCACTATGCTACCCCACATACTCTATGAAAATATATCCCTTAGAGCAATCGACCATGGGGCACCAGGGGGGCAAATTCACATGGAGGAAATGCAAGACAAGCAGGAGTGCATAACTATGAGGGGAACAGCAGGAGGGTTATTGGACAGGGAAGGGAGGAGAATGATTAGGGTTGGGCATGGTACAAATGTACACGTAACTTTGAATGTAAAGCAAACTCTTAAAATAATAATAATAAAAAAAGCAAACAAACAAAATACATTGTATTGGAAGTCCTGGCCAGGGCAATAAGACAAGAAAGAGAAATAAAATGCATCCAAATTGTCAAAGAGGAAGTAAAACTGTCTCTATTTGTAGATGACATGATCCTATACATAGAAGACCCAAGAGACTCAACAAAAAAATCACTGGAACTAACAGAGTTCAGCAAAGTGGCAGGATACAAAGTCAACATGCAAAAATCAGTTGGATTCTTCTACGTCAACAAAGAGTCCTCTGAAAAGGAAATAAGGGAAACAATACCATTTACAATAGCTATCAAAAAAATAAAATATCTAGGTATAAATCTTACAGGAGACACAAAAGACCTATACAAATAAAACTATAAAACACTACTACAAGAAGCTATAAGGGATCTACATAAATAGAAGAAGCTGCCTTGTTCAGGGGTAGGAAGACTGAATACTGTGAATACCTAAAGCAATCTACACATTTAATGCAATCCCGATCCAAATACCATCAAGATTTTTTAAAGATATGGAGAAACCAATTACAACCTTCATATGGAAATGAAAGAGATTTGGATAAGCAAAGTACTACTGAAGAAGAAAAACAAAGTGGGAGGTCTCTCACTCCTGGATTTCAAAACCTACTATACAGCTACAGTTGTTAAAAAAAAAAAAAAGCATGGTATTGGTACAATGATAGATGGATAGACCAATGGAACAGAATAAAAAAACCCAGACATAGACCCATCCCTGTATGGACAGCTGATCTTTGATAAAGGACCAAAACCCATTAAATGGGAAAGAGATAGCCTCTTTCACAAATGGTGCTGGCAAAATTCAATATGCACCTGCAGAAAAGTAAAATAAGACCATACCTCCTCACCCCATACACAAAAACAAACTCAAGTTGGTTCAGAGACTTAAATGTAAAGCCCAAAACTATAAAACTCATCAAAGATAAAATAGAGGTGAATCTGGGGGCCCTAATTTATGGCATAAATAGACTATCAGGCATAACCCAGAATGCACAGGTAGAGGAAGAGAAGCTAGATGACTGGGATCTTTTAAAAATTAAATTGTTATGTGCATTGAAAGACTTCTTCAAAAGGATAAAAAAGAGAACCTACAGATTGGGAGAAAATATTTGCCTATGACATATCTGATAAAAGACTTACCTCCAAAATGTATAGAAAACTTCAACGCCTCGATGCCAAAAAGACAAAAAATCTAGTTCAAAAATGGGCAAGGAACATGAACAGGTGCTTCAGTAAAGATGATATGCTGGTGGCCAACAAACACATGAGAAATTGCTCATGATCTTTAGCCATTAGAGAGATGCAAATCAAAACAACAATGGATGTCATCTCACCCCAGCAATAATCGCAAAGTTCAACAAGACAGAGAATAACAAATGCTGGCGAGGGTGTGGAGAGATTGAAACTCTCGTGCACAGCTGGTGAGACTGTAAAATGGTATAGCCACTGTGGAAAATGGTATGATGTTTCCTTAAAAAATTGAAAATAGAACTACCATTTGATCCAAAAAACAAGCAAACTCACTGTCATCGAGTCTATTCCAACTCATATTGACCCATCCTTGGGTTACCAAGGCAGTATCTCTACGGAAGTAGATTGCCCAGTCTTCCTTCCAGTGAATGGCTGGTGGGTTTGTGTTCCATAGGGGCACCACAACAGGTCTCTTTGTACCCCAATGTCTTACAGAGTTATTAGTGGAATAATTCTTTCCATTTTTCTTACGGGCTCCTCCTAAAGCAGACTTAAGTCATTGGCAGAGGGTAGGATTCAGAATCACTCCTCTCTCCAACAACTAAGAAGGATTAATGAGTCAGGCTTTCTCTTTTTGAGCCTTCTTTTCCCTTAAGATAGGAAAAGTAGACTTGAGGCATCTTTGCCTCACTAGCTGCTAGTCAGCTGGAAGCCCCTGAAGCAATCTCATCCCTCTGTTCTGTGGGGATTTAGCAGCTGTTAGCTACCCAGAAGGAGCCCTGGTGGTTAAGCGCAGTGGTTAAATGTTCAGCTGTTAATGGAAAGGTCAGTAGTTCAAACCTGCTAGCCACTCTGCAGAAGAAATATGTGGCAGTCTGTTTTTGTAAAGATTGCAGCCTTGGAAATTCTATGCGGCAGTTCTACTCTTCCTGTATGCATTGGAATCAACTTGATGACAATGGATTTTAGTTGCTCTAACACATTTCCTTTGTGAAAACTCATACTACCACCTTCTCTGCATTCTATTTTTAATACATATTCAGGTCTTCCCCTCCATTATTTTCATCCTCTTCTCTCCAGTTGGAGTCTAAGCAGAGATACTAGGACACACAGAATGATCTAGGCTGGGAGAATAATTTAAGAGATCAAAATGTGTCTCTGATGTTTGATGTGTATGAAGTCTATTGTGAAAGGAAAAGTGGAAGCAGAGAAGTGTAGGGAAAAAAAAGATGGAGAGGGCCTATCATAAACCATCATAAAAGAAATTGGCAAAAGAGCCCTGTCAACTCAAAGTGTCCGTGGTGGGTGAATACGCCCAGGGCCCCGTCAACTTGCCCCCATTTCCTGACACTCAGAGCCAGAGAGCCATTAGGAACTTTCATCTTTTTTTTTTTTTTTTTTTTTTGTGCTTTGGGTGCAAATTTACAGAGCAAAATTAGTTTTACATTCAACAGTTCATGTGCATTTGATTTCATGTCCTGATTACCATCCCCGACCATAACAAACTCTCCTCCCTTCCCATCCCTGTGACTACCCCCTCCCTGTGCCCTTCTTAACTATGCACTCCTGTCTGTCCAGCTTGCCCTCTATGTGAATGCTGTCCCTCTGGTGCCCCATGACCGATTGCTCTAAGGGGTGTATCTCCCTAGAGTAGGTGGGTGCATTGCCTTGGGATAGGTGTTCTGCATGTAGCTCTTTCTACTGTTGGGCTGAGAGCCAATCCATAGAAGTGAGTTCAATTCTAGGCCCAAAGGGTAACCCAGGGCCATAGTCTAAGGGGTACTACTAGACTCTATCTGACCAGTAATCTGGGACATTTTTGTGTTTTTGGATTTTGTTTCACATTTTTCTTCCCACTCTATTCCAGATCTCCAGGTTTGATTGCTTTCCAAGTGGTTGGCATTGGCAGCTGGGCACCATCTAGTAGTTCTTCTGGTCTCGGGGTCCATCCTATCCTTGGATGGACCTTGTTTCCAGGTGCCTTGATTTTCTTCACTCTTCTTTGCCTCAGGTGAAAGGAGACCAATAGTTACATCTTAGATGGGTGCTTGAAAGCTTTTAAGACCCCAGTTGCTACTCACCAAAGTAGGTTGTGGAACAAGACTTTTGTGTACTGTATTTGTGTACTATATTGTGTTGTTCTGTTGTACATAGGGTTGCTATGAGTCAGAGCTGACTGAAAGGCACCTAACAACAACAACAATGTTGTGACAATTGAGCTTGGTGTCCCTCAAGACTGTGGTCCTGAGTCAGCAGGCCTGGTAATTCTCTCTCTCAAGGTGTATAGTTGTCTCTAAGAGGTTACTCCAACTCTGTCTTCTGTTGCTTCTGTAATGTGTGTGGCTAGCATAGTGCCTAAGGCACTTGATTGCTAACCAGGAGGCTGGTGGTTCAAACCCACCAGCCACTCCTCGGAAGGAAGGTTGGGCAATCCTGCTTCCGTAGTGATAACTGCCTCGGAAACCCAAGGAGGGGTCGCTAGGAGTCGGGTGGGGCAGACTCGATGGCAAATAACAACAACAACAACAGTTTTGTAGCACAAGTACGTATGTAGGATTATCTTCTAAGAAGGCAGCAGGACCCAGGAAAGCACAGCAGAGGGAGCTAAAGCTCATGCTAAAATTCATTGCAGGTGCCTTCAACTTGGCAGCATCTGGTATTTGCAATAATGCCCTTCTTTTAAAAGCTAATAGGCCTGCAATTCTTTTGAAAAACAAGAATTGTGATTTCTTAGTTTTCTAAGTTGAAGAGAAATCAGTAAGTTCAATTCACATTCTTGGTGCCTCAGTGTTTCTTCTCTTATCAAACCCTACCTCAGAAATGTCTCTCTGTCCAAACAAAAAGGTCCTTTATGACTTGTGTCCTCTCACTGTCCCCGACTTGTGAGTCAGAATCATATCTTATATTATTGAGAATGGATGGTAATATCCTCACACACTCCAGTTCTAGAAGGCTCCACTTAAGCTACTACTTGCCATGGCTTGCTTCTTTCAGTATTTTCAATCTTACACAAGAGTCATTATCTTTCAGGGAGCAAGTTCCCTTCCTGTGGAAGCAAGAGTTGTGCTGATAAAATGCACAGACTCTGCATTCTGCACCCACAGATCCTACAGAAGTGACCAGGCAGGAGATAACGACTAAGGAAACAATCCCCTGTTCCAAGGTCCCCTTGACCTGGGCTGGTAGTGTTTCTTTAATACAGAATTGGGCAGCAGGAGGCAGACTGGGCAAGAGGAATGTGGCCTGAAAAGGTAAGATCATCTCTCCTTTCTTGGATTTACATTTGGGCTACCAGGAAGGATAACCTTGGATTTAGAGCTCAGATCCCTTCTCAGTTGGAAGACACCAAACCAGTCCCATTTTCTTTATTAAGTAAAGAAGATACTGTTTTGACCCAGTAGGAGATTAAGTATATTCATCTTCCCTCCACCTGCCCCTACACTTCACATTTATATGACAATTTGCAAAGTACTTTCTTGGAGTAACCTCATTTTATAAAATAACTGTTAACTGCCCTTTTTGATTTACAGAAGAGTTGTGAAAATGTTGCAAAGAACTCCCATGTACTCTTTTTTTGGGGTGGGGGGGATGATTCTTCTTCTTTTTTTTTTTTACACATACTTTTTATTGTGTTGAAAACACACACAAGACATTTGGTGATGTAACAACTTTCCCATTTACAGCTCAGGGATATTGGTGACATTTTTCATGTTGTGCTACCATTATTGCTATCCTTTTCCAAAATATTCCACCACCATTAACATAAACTCAATACCCTGCAAACACAACCTTGCCCTTTTCCTTTCCCTCCCACCCCTGGTAACCACTAATAATCTTTGGTGTGTGTGTATATATACATATATTTCAGCCTATCTAAGAATTTTCCCTCCTCTCTCCTCTACTCCCCGCCCTTTCCTCCTTGGTAACCAACAAATAAACTTCCTTTCGTGTATAAACCTTTCCTTGACTTTTTACAATAGTGAACTAATGCAATATTTGTCCTTCTGTGATTGACTTATTTTACTCAGCATAATGCTCTCCAAGTTCATCCATGTTATGCGGTATTTTGCAGAGTCTACATTATTCTTTAGGGTTGCATAGTATTCCATTGTGCATATGTACCATGGTTTGTTTATCCATTCCTCAGTTGATGGGCACTTGGGTTGTTTCCATCTCTTTGCTACGGTGATAGTGCTGCAGTGAACATGGGTGTGCATATATCTATTTGTCTCCTGCTCTCACTTCTTTAGGATATATATCTAGTAATGTGATTGCATAATGGAAGAGCAGGAGAAAGGAGATAAAAAGCCAGGAACCCGGACAGAAGAACAGTCAGCCCCAGGGACAACTCAGGGACGCACAAAACAGCAGGGCAGAAGAGCAGGAGAAAGGGGATTAAAAGCCAGGAAGCCAGACAGAGGTACAGTCAGCCACAGGGACCCAGATGGGGGTGATATGAGAGGTCTCCAAC
>NW_006921912.1:440072-448715 GCF_000298275.1 Orycteropus afer afer | reverse complement strand
CATTTCTTAATGTGTTTGTTGGCTGCTTGAATATCTTCTTTGGTGGAGTGTCTGTTCACGTCTTCTACCAATTAATTGGATTGTTTGTCTTTTTGGTGTTGACATGTTGGATTTTTCTATAAATTTTAGAGATAAATCCTTTTTCTGATAATGTCATCGCCGACTTTTTTCCTATTCTGTAGGTTCTCTTTTTACTCTTTTGGAGAAGTCTTTTGATGCACATGAGAATTAAATTTTAGAAGGTCCCAATGATCTAGTTTATCTTCTGTTGCTTGTACATCTTGGGTTATACTTGATAGTCTATTGATGCCGTATATTAGTTCCCATACGTTTTCCCCTTTTTTTTCCTTGATGAACTTTGTAGTTTTAGGTTTCACATTTAAGTCTTTGATCCATCTGGACTTAGTTTTTGTATATGGTGTGAAGTATGGATCTTGTTTCATTTTTATGCAAATGGATATCCAGTTTTGTCAACACCGCTTGTGAAAGAGACCATCTCTTTTCCACTTAATGGATTTCGGCCCTTTGTCAAAGATCAGCCGACCATATATCGGTGGATCTATTTCTGGGTTCTCAATTCTGTTCCACTGGCCTATGTGTCTGTCATTGTACCAATACCAGGCTGTTTTGACAACTGTGGCTGTATAGTAGGTTTTGAGATTTTGGAGTGTGAGACCTCCTACTTTGTTGTTCTTCTTCAGTAATGCTTTGCTTATCTGAGGTCTCTTTCCTTTCCATATAAAGTTAGTGATTGTTTTTTCCATTTCCTTAAAGAATGTTGATGGGATCTGGATTGGGATTGGATTGAATGTATAGATTGCTTTGGGTAGAATTGACATTTTCACAATATTTAATCTTCCTATCCACAAGCATGGTATGTTCTTCCATTTATGCAGATGTCTTATGGTTTCTTGAAGTAGTGTTCCGTAGTTTTCTTTGTGTAAGTCTTTTGTGTTCCTGGTAAGATTTATTCCCAAGTATCTTAACTCTTTGGTAGTTATTGTAAATGGTATTGATTTCCTTATTTCTTTTTCAGCAATCTCTTTGCTGGTGCAGAGGAGTCTAACTGATTTTTGTGTGTTGATCTTGTATCCTGCCACTATGCTAAATCTTCTAATAAGTTCCAATAGTTTTATTGCTGAGTCTCTTGGGTTTTCTATGTATAGGATCATATCATCTGCAAATAGGATAGTTTGACTTCTTCCTACCAATCTGGATGCCTTTGATTTCCCTTTCTTGCCTTACTGCCCTGGCTATGACTTCCAATACAATGTTGAATGGAAGTGGAGATAGAGGGTATACTTGTCTGATTCCTGTTCTCAGGGGGAATGGTCTCTCTCCATTAAGAATAATGTTGGCTATTGGTTTTCATATATGCCCTTTACTGTGTTGAGGAATTTCCCTTCTATTCCTATTTTGCTGAGAGTATTCTTTCTTTCTTTCTTTTTTTTTTTAAAATCAGGAATGAATGTTGGTTTTTATCAAATGCCTTTGCTGCATCTATTGATATGATGATGTGATTTTTTTCCTTGTTTTATTCATGTGATGGTTTACATGGACTGTTTTTCTAATGTTGAACCATCCCTGCATTTAGTATGAATCCCATTTGGACATGATCCATTATTTTTTTTGATATGTTGTTGGAGTCTATTGGCTAGGATTTTGTTGAAGATTTTTGTATCTATATTCATGAGGGATATTGGTATGTAGCTTTCCTTTCTAGTGGTGTCTTTGCCTGGTTTTGGTATCAAGGTTATGCTTGCTTCTTAAAATGAATTTGGGAGTATTACATCCTTTTCTTGTTCTGGAATAGTTTGAGTAGGATTGGTGTCAGCTTTTCTCTGAATGATTGGTAGAATTCTCCAGTGAAACCATCTGTGCCAGGACTTTTTTTTGTTGGTAATTTTTTTTTTTTTTTTTTATGACCTGTTCAATTTCTTCTTTTGTTTTGGGTGTGTTCAAATTTTCTATCTTAGTCTGCATTAGTTTAGATTAAGTAGTGTGTTTCTAGAAAGCAGTCCATTTTTCTATGTTTTCAAATTTTTTGGAGCATGGTTCTTCATAGTATGCTGATATTATTCTTTTTATATCTGTTAGTTCTGTTGTGGCATCACCGCTTTCATTTCTTATTTGTGTTATTTACATCTTCTCCTTCTTTTGTTTTGTTATGTTTGACAATGGCTTGTCAATTTTATTAACTTTTGAAGCAACTTCTAGTCTTGTTGATTTTTTTTTGTTGCCTTTCTATTTTCTGTTTCATTTATTTCTTCTTGAATCTTTATTATTTATTTTCTTCTGTTGACTGTAGGCTTTTTTTGCTGCTCTTTTTCTAATTGTTTGATATGTTGGTTTAAAGTGTTGATTTTGGCTCTTTCTTCATTTTGTATATGTGCACTGATTGGTATAAATTGCCCTCTGATCACTGCTTTTGGTGTGTCCCAAAGATTTTGGTATACTGTGTTTTAATTCTCTTTTGATTAAAGGAATTTTTAATTTCTTCTATTACCCAGTCATTGTTAAGGAGGGTGTTATTCAGTTTCCATATGTTTGCTCTTTTTTTGTTGTTTTTCCTAATATTGATTTCTAATTTTATAGCATTGTGATCTCAGAAGACACTTTGCAGTATTTCAATGCTTTTAAATTTATTGAGGCCACAATATTGTGGCCTGACATATGGTCTATGCTGGAGAGTGTTCCATGTGTGCTGAAAAAGAATGTATACTGTGCTTTTGTTAGATGAAGTGTTCTGTATATGTCTATAAGGTCAAGTTTGTTGACTGTTTTGTTTAGTTCTTCTGCATCTTTGTTGAGTTTCTTTCCAGTTGTTCTATCTTTTATTAAAAGTGGTGTATTAAAATTTCCTACTATTACTGTGGAGTCATCTATTTGTCTTTTCAATTCTGTTAAAGTCTGATTTATGTATTTTGGGACTCTTTGATTGGGTCCATAGATATTTATTATGGTTATGTCCTCTTGTTCAATTGATCCTTCAATAATTATATAATATTCTTCCTTGTCTCTTATGGTTGTTTTTGTCTTAACATCCATTTTATCAGAAATCAGTATTGCCACTCCTGCCCTTTTTGGTTGCCATTTGCTTGATATATCTTTTTCCAACCTTTGATTTTTAGTTTATTTTTGTCTTTGTTTCTAAGGTGAGTCTCTTATAGACAGCATATTGATGGGTCATGTTTTCTTAACCAGTCTGCAACTCCACCTCTTGAGTGGTGCACTTAATCCATTTACATGCAGTATAATTATTGACAAGTATGGATTTACTGATGTCGTTTTGTTATTATTTATTTATTTATTTTTATGGTGTTGTTGCTATCTCTGTTCCATATAATTTTATGTGCTGAGCTCATTTTGTTAATGAATTGTGTCATCATTTCCTTTGTTGCTATTTTTTTTTTTTTTTTTTACTATTTGCTAAATATTTGTGCTTGTTCTCTTTTTTACTTTGATGTGAAGGTTTATTATTTTTCTTTGAGTTTACCCTGTGAGTTATTATTTTTTCCCAAATTCAAAAGCTGTTCTATCTCACAGTTGCCTTACTTCCTTGACATTTAGAAGTTCTGTAACTACACTGTTTATTCCCTCTTTTTGGTTTCTGTTGTTGTTGTTGTTGTTATGTGCTGTTGAGTCAGACCCGACTCATAGTGACCCCTCCTTGAGTTTCTGAGGCAGTAACACTACGGAAATAGGTTGGTCCATCTTCCTTCTGAGGAGGGGCTGGTGGGTTTGAACCGCCAGCTTCCTGGTTAGCAGTCAAGTGCTTTAGGCACTGTGTTACCAGAGCTCCTGTTGTCCTCATTAACTAGTTGATGTCTCTGGTTCCCTGTTTACAGTCTTGTAGGCTTAATTTACTTTTGGTACTTCTATAACTGGGTTGGTTTCTGGGTTATATCATCATGTGTGTTGATCATTGGCTATTGTTTGTGGTTGTTGATTCTCTGTCTGAAAGACTCCCTTTAGTATCTTTTGTAATGTTGGTCTCATATTGACAAATTCTGTTAATTTCTGCTTATCTGGAAATCTACTTTCACCCTCATATTTGAGGGACAATTTTTCTGGGTATATAATTCTTGGTTGGAAATATTTTTCATTCAGAGTTTTATGTATATTATCCTACTGCCTTCTTGCCTGCATTGTTTCTATCGAGAAATCATAGCTTAGTCCTATTGGTTGCCCTTTGTAGGTAATTTTTCATTTTTCCTATACTGTTTTCAGTATTCTTTCTTTGTTTTTGGTTTTGATCAGTTTGATGATGATATGTCTTGGTGATTTTCTTTTGGGGTCTATACTGTTTGGGGTTCATTGAACTTCTTGAATGGATATCTTCTTATCTTTCACCATATTCGGGAAATTCTGTTCCAACAAATCTATAATTTTCTCTGTCTCTTCCTGTTCTAGGATTCCAATTACACATAGATGATTCCTTGATGGAATCCTACATGAATCTTAGGGTTTCTTTTGATCTTTTTTTCTGATTGATCCCTTAATAATGTTGTATTGAGGTATTTGTCTTTAACCTCATTGATTCTGTTTTCCATTGACCAATTCTATTCCTTTTCCCATTCAATGTGTTACCTATATGTGGACTTTTAATATTAATCTGGATTTCTATTTGTTGTTTTTGTATCATTTCTATTTTTTTTGTTTATCTTGTCAATTTATTCTTGTATTGTTTTCTTAAATTGTTCTAGAGGTTTTTTTTTAATGTGTTTTTCTTTAATTTCGTCAGTGTTTTCCTTGATTTGTCTCTCAATCTGTTGGAGGTACTCAAATATAATTCTTTTGAGTTCCTTATCAGGAAGTTGCAATGCTGATTCTTCCTCAGAGATGTTTTCTGGGTTTGTATCCTGGTCCCTTGCTTTTACATTTTATCTTGTTTCTTTGTGTGGACTGTGATAGTCTTCTGATTTTGAAACATTGTTTGTTGTTGTTGTTATGTTCCGTCGAGTCAGCCCTGACTCATAGCGACCCCTCCTTGGGTTTCCGAGGCAGTGTCACTACGGAAGTAGGATTGCCTAACCTTCCTTCCGAGGAGTGGCTGGTGGGTTTGAACCACCAGCCTTCTGGTGAGCAGGCAAGTGTCTTAACCACTATGCTACCAGAGCTCCCTGAAACATTGTAGTGTTGTATTTATGTTTAATTTGTGGTTGTATGTTGATGTGATTCACTCAAGATTTTTCTCCTTTATTTTGTTTGATATAACTGTGTGAGCAAGGTACTGTGCTCCTTTATTTGCTAGTTGTTAGCACTTAGGTACTCACCACCTGTCTTCTGGTGGGTGTGATAGAGAATGAGAATGTGTGCATAGATCTCTGTTAGCTGTTCATAAACAGCAGTTGAGGGTGAGTTGACCAGCCACTCCTTGGAAGGAAGATTGGGCCATCTACTTCCATACAGATACCACCTCAGAAACACAAGAAGGTGTTACTGTGGGTGGAATTGACTCAATGGCAGTGAGTTTTTATTTTTTTAATTGTTAGAAAGTTGGTGCAAAAACAAATGGTGGCCCTCACTCAGTGGGTGAGTCTGCAAGATGCAAGAGGTGCAGGTATGTTTGGGTTGTGTATGAATGGTGGCTGGCTCCCACTCAGTTAGGCAAACAAACATACACACACACACCCAACCAGGAAAACAAAAAAAAGGAGAGAGAGAGAGAAATAAAAACTCAAACCACATAAACAAACAGGGACAATCACAAAAAAGCAATATATAAGAAGGAAAAATTTTCAAATATATTTTAAAAAGGATGAAAGAAAGACAATGAGAAAAATGAAATTAAAAAAATTCCACAATATCTGGGCAGGGAAGAAAGAGAGGAAAGAGCAAGAGGAAAAGAACAGTTAAGAAAAAATGTGAAAACTGCAAGAGGAAAAACAAGGAATGGAAAGAACCAAAAGAAAGAATAAAGAAGGGAACCAGAAAAAAGAAAGAGAAAAAACAAAACAGCAACAACAAAAACACCAAAAAACAGGAACCAGGGGCAGGAAAGAGAGAGAAAAAGGAGGAAAATAAAAAGAATAATTTAAAAACCAAACAAAACTGTAGCAGGGTGAGACATAGCACCCAGGCTCTGCCAGGGAACAGACCTATATGGAATCCCTATGAGGCAAGAAGCTGGGGGTAGGCAGGGGGGATAGCCAGACCCCTTTTCACCAAGAGGTTGCAGGGCATAAGAATAGCAAATGGAATATTGCACCTTTCCAGTTCTCAGCCTCTAGTGTGGTTACCCATGCTGTCCTCAGCAGACAGTGCCCACTTCTAGGTTACTGTTTGGGTAAGATTGTCACCTGCACACATTCAAAATGGCCATGTTCACTGCTTGCAAACATCCAAAATGTCTGTGCTCTAAGGACAGTTGCTGGCAGTCTACAGGTCTGCCTGTCCCCTTCCTCACTGTTCTCCCTTCTACTAGTCAGGCACCAAGGAAGTCCCTGCCCATGCAGTCATTATTGAACAGAACTGATTCTTTAGGTTGCTATCAGAAAATATTCAAAATGGCTGTGCCCTCAGGGCAGCTGGCAGTCCATTGCTTTGTTTGTCTCCTTACTCACGGTTTCATTCAGGTTCTTCTACTTGTTGGTATTTAATCCACTTCTTTGTCCTTCCTTTCAAAGCCCAGGGTTCCAGGATCATCTTCTGTATTGGTTGCAATTAGTTTCTCATTGTTTTGTTGTAGAGGGTCTGTGTAGCTTGTTTGCCTATTCCACCATCCTGCCAAAACTCTCATGTACTCTTTACACAAATGTCACTAATTGTTAACATTTTTTTCCCATTTGCTTTATCAGTTTCTGCTTCTCTGTATATGTATATATTTGTGTGCATGTGTATTTGTGTGTATATACAGACACTTAATTTTCCTGAACCATTTGTGAATAATTTGCATACACCATGGGCCCTTACTTTTAAAAACTTCAGGGTGTATTTCCTAAGATTAGACATTCTCTTACAGTACAGTACAGTTATTAACTTCAGTAAATTTAACACTGATTCAACATTTTTAGCCAATCTCCCAATGGTATTTCAGTTTTGTCATTTGACCCAACCATTTCCTTTATAGTATTTCTATTTCTTCCAGAATAGATCTAGTCTAGGATTTCATATTGCATTTAGTGATCATGTCTCCCTCTTTTCTTCCTATGGCTTGGCATCACTCACAGCACAGTACTGTACATGCAGTAGAGTTCATCTTTGTTGTCTGTACCTCCTATGTACCTCTCTATGTTTTCCTCTTCCTCAGTGCCACCATGTTGATCACTCACTTTTGGTACATTACCCTTCCTTTCACCCAAATCAATACTTGTCTCTACTTATCTAGCAGTGTTCCTTCCCTTCCTCTCCCATCCATGGTAACCAACAAAGAAAGTTTCCTTCCATATATAAACCTTTCCTTGACTTTTTACAATAATGAATGAATATATAATATTTGTCCTTCTGTGACTTATTTCACTCAGCATAATGTCCTCCAAGTTCATCCATGTTATGCAGTGTTTCACAGATTCTACGTTATTCTTTAGGATTCCATAGTATTCCATTGTGTGTATGCACCATAGTTTGGTTACCCATTTTCTGTTGATGAGCACTTAGGTTGTTTCCATCTCTTTGGTATTGTAAATAGTGCTTCAGTGAACATGGGTGTGCATATATCTGTTCTTGTCCTGGCTCTCACTTCTTTAGGATATGTACCTAGTAATGTAGTTTCTGGGTCAAATGGTATTTCTAATTCCAGTTTTTTAAGGAATCCACAAACTGCTTTCCACAGTGGTTATATCATTTGACAGTCCCACCATCAGTGTATGAGAGTTCCAATCTCTCCACATCCTCACCAGCATTTGTTATTTTCTGTCTTGCTGAACTTTGCTACTAGTGCAGGGGCAAGATGGTATCTCATTGTTGTTTTGATTTGCATCACTCTAATGGCTAATGATTGTGAACATTTCTTCATGTGTTTGTTGGTCCCCTGAATATCTTCTTTGATGAAGTGTTTATTTATGTCTTCTGCCCATATTTAAACTAGATAATTTATCTTTTTATTGTTGAGGTGTTGGAGTCTTCTATAAATTTAACGGATAAGCCCCTTGTCAGGTATGTCATTGCCAAATATTTTGTCCCAGTCTGTAGGTTCCCTTTTTACTCTTTTGGAGAAGCATTTATTTATTTAAAACTTTTTATTGTGATTTGGGTGAAAGTTTAGAAAGCAAATTCATTTTCCATACAGGAGTTCACATACACTTTGTCTTGTGATGTTAACTGCAATTTCCCACAATGCAACAGCTCTCTTCCCACTTCCTCCCCATAGTTACCTCTTCCTTATGTCCTTCCCTCCCATATACTCCTGCCCCCTGAGTTGTCTTCCTGTGCATACACAGCCCTTCTATTTTCCCATGATTGATCTCTCCAAGGAGTGTATCTACCTAATGTAAATGTTGAGCTCATATCCCTGTCTTCTGTTTGGCTGGAAGCCATGGGAGTGGGTTCAATTCCAGACCTGAAAGGCAGCTAGGGGCCATAGTCTCTGGGGTTCTACCAGGCTCTGGTGGAACCAGACCAGCAAACCTGGTGTGTTAGATTGGGTTCTCTAGAGAAACACAAAAAACCAGCAAAGTATATATATATATATATATATATATA
>NW_006921912.1:408118-430402 GCF_000298275.1 Orycteropus afer afer | reverse complement strand
ATGGAATGGCCTACTGAAAACACAATTATGGTGCCAGCTAGGTGGCAATACCTTGAAGGGTTGGGGCAATGTTCTCCAGGAGGCTGTATATGCTCTAAACCAGTGCCCAATATATGCTTTTGTTTCTCCAATAGCCAGGATTCATGTGGGTCCAGGAACCAAGGGGTGGAAATGGGCGTGGTACCACTCACTATTACCCCTAGTGACCCACTCAAAAAATTCTTGCTTCCTGTCCCTGCAATCCTATGCTGTGCAGGTCTGGAGATCTTAGTCCCAAAGGGAGGAACACTTCCACCTGGAGACACAATACTGATTGCATTGAACTGGAAATTAAGAATGTTACTTGGCCATTTTGGCTTCCTCATGCCGATGGATCAACAGACAAAGAAGGGCATTACTGTACTAACTGGTGTGATAGATCCTGATTACTAAGGGGAAATTGGACTGATATTACATAATGGAGGTAAAGAAGAATATGTCTGGAATGCAGGAGATTTTTTAGGACGTCTTTTAGTACTACCATGCCCTGTGATTAAGGTCAATGGAAAATTACAGCAACCCAATTCTGATATGACTGCTAATGGCCCAGACCCTTCAGGAATGAAGATTTGGGTCACCCCACCAGGCACGACCAGCTGAGGTGCTTGCTGAGGGAAAGGGAAATATAGAATGGGTGGTGGAAGAAGGTAGTTCTGAACATCAGCTACCACCACGTGACCAGTTGCAGAAATGAGGACTGTGATTGTTATATTTCTTCATTGTATATGTGCATCAAATATTTTTGTTTCTTTTTGTTACGAACTGTGAAATGTAAATGAGGTTAATGCATTTCAGTTGTACGTGTGTTAGCGTATCATGTTAGGTGCAAATATGACTTTATGTTGTGTTGTTGTTGTTGTTGTTATTTGCCATCAAGTCGAGATTATATATGGTTAAGAAGATGTGTACAACTGCCAAGTTGACAAGGGGTGGACTGTAATAGTTGGAGCTGTGTGTCAACTTGGCTGGACCACAATTCTGTGTGGTTTAAGCAATTGTGATGTGGGTTGTTCCCATGATGGGCTCAGATGAATATGTGTTGAACAACCAAGCCATTGAAAGGGAGTTTCCCTAGGGATGTGGCCTATTTCCAGTATATTTATGGAATCCTGGGAAAAGAGACACTCTTCTGTGGATCAGTATTCTGTTGTGCTGTCTACAAATGTCCGTGAGTGAACAATCCACCATTCGGCCTGGAGATCTTGGATTTGTCACTCATTGGAGTCAACAGCCAGTATACTGCCTGCCAACCTTGAACTCCTCGGCCCCTGCAGCTGTGAGAGTCATGAAAAGCCTCCAGCTTGGTGTTTGATCCAAGAACTTCGGACTTGCCAGCTTCTATAAGTGTGTGAGCCATTTTCCTAAGATAAATTTCTCTTTCTCTCTCTGTACAAGATTTACTGGTTTTGTTTCTCTAGAGAACCCAGTCTAACACAATCTCCTACATAGATTCCCCTTTGAGTGGTTGACAGTGGTAGCCAGGCACCATAGCATGGTGTATCAATCCCTTGGACTAATTTTTTTCCATACATCTTTAGTTTTCTTCATTCTTCTTTGTTCTGGATGAGGAGAGACCCATCGTTGCATCTAGATGACCGCTTGCAAACTTTTAAGATCCCAGTCACTATTCACCAAAGTAGGAGGTGGAAAAATGTTTTGCGTAGTGTGTTATGCCAATTGAGCTTGATGTCTCCTGAGACTATGGTCCCAAGCCCACAGGTTCAGCTACTCACTCCCTCAGCGTATCTGGCTATTCCCAAGAAGTGACTATAACCTTGTCCTTATCAGTTCTACTACATACCTGGAAATTCTTCCAGAACATACAAATACACTTGTAGAAACATTGTCTGCCAATCCTGTACATGGTTCCCCCTGCATAGCCATACCTGATTGTTCAGCTTGTCCACCCATCAGTCCACCAGTATATCAATGTTTGCCATCACTGACAACACAGTACTGCATGTGCAAAAGGGTTCATCTTTGTTGTCTGTACCTCCCATGCACCTCTCTATGTCTTTCTCTTCCTCAATGCCACCATGTTGATCACTCATATTTGGTACATTGCCCTTCCCTTCACCCAAATAAGTACTTGTCTCTACCTATCTAACAATGTTCCTTCCCCTCCCCTCCCACCCCTGATGACCAACAAAGAAAATGTCCTTCCATATATAAACCTTTCCTTGACTTTTTGAAATAATGGACTAATATAATATTTGTCCTTCTGTGATTGACATTTTAGACAGAATAATGTCCTCTAAGTTCATCCATGTTATGTGGTGTTTTGCAGATTCTACATTATTCTTTAGAGTTGCATAGTAGTCCATTGTGTGTATGTATCATGGTTTGGTAATCCATTCTTCTGTTGATGGCCACCTAGGTTGTTTCCATCTTTTTGCTATTGCAGACAGTGCTGTGGTGAAAATGGGTGTGCATATATCTGTTCTTGTACTGGCTCTCACTTTTTAAGGATATACCCCTAGTAATGTAATTGCTGGGTCAAATGGTATTTCTAATTCCACCTCTGTAAAGAATCACCATACTGCTTTCCACAGTGGTTGTATCATTTGACAGTCCCATCAGCAGTGTATGAGAGTCTCAATCTCTCCACATCCTCACCAGCATTTGTTATTTTCTGTCTTGTTGAACTTTGCTACTAGCGCTTCAGTGAGGTGGTATCTCATTGTTTTTGATTTGCATCTCTCTAATGGCTAATGATCATGAACATTTCTTCATGTGTTTGTTGGCCTCCTGAATATCCTATTTGGTGCAGTGTCTATTCATGTGTTCTGCTCATTTTTTAATTGGATTATTTGTCTTTTTGTTGTTGAGGTGTTGGAGTTTTGAAGAAGTCTTTGGGAGCACACAACAGTTTAATTTTTAGAATGTCCTATTCATCTAATTTATCTTCTGCTGTTTGTGCATTTTGAGTTATGCTTGCTAGTCTATTTATGCCATATATCAGGGGCCCCAGATTTGCCCTTATTTTTTCTTTGAAGAACTTTATAGTTTTAGGTTTCATATTTAAGTGTTTGATTCATTTGGAGTTAGTTATTGTGTGTGGTGTGAGGTATGGTTTTGTTTCATTTTTCTGTAAATGGATAACAGTTTTGCCAGCACCATGTTTTAAAAAGACTATCTCTTCCCTGTTTAATGGATTTAGGCTCTTTGTCAAATATCATGTGACCATAAGTTAATGGATCTATTTCTAGGTTCTCAATTCTATTCCACTGGTCTATATGTCTGTTGTTGTACCAATACTAGGCAGTTTTGACAGCTGTATCTGTATAGTAGGTTTTGAGATCTGGGAGTATGAGACCTCCTACTTTGTTCTTCATGATCATGTCTCTTTAGTCTTCTTTAATCTAGAATTACTAAGTTACTAAGCCTTTCTTTGTTCTTTAGACATTGACATTTTTGGAGAATAGAATCCCCCATTTAAATGTTCCTCCTTTTGAGTTTGTTGATTATTTCCTCATGATTAGATAATTGTTGTGAATTCCTGGCCAGAATACTCCATAAGTGCTGTTGTGTCCTTCCTAGGGGAACATGATGTTCATCTGCCCCTCATTGGTGATAGTAGTTTTCATCACCAGGGGAAGATGTTGTCTGATTTTTCCATTGTAGAGTTATTGTTCTTCACCTTACCACTAATAAGCTATCCATAAAGAGACACTTCTGAGATCACCCAGCTATGGAAGTATCCAAAGTAAATAAGCCTACAAGATTGTAAACAGGGAACCAGAGACACCAACTAACAAATGAGGACAACTACAAACCAAAAAGAAGGAAAAAACATCTGTGTTGTTACAGAACTTCTAGATGGTCGGGAAGTCAAGACAATTACAAGATACAACGGACTGTTCTAAGCTTGGGAAGAAAACTATAAATCACAGGGTAACCTAAAAAAAAAAAAAAAAAGATAAACCTTCACATCAAAATAAAAAAGAAGACCAGCATAAATATTCAGCAAATACTAAAATAATAACAATGAAGGAAGTAATAACATTCATAAACAAAACGAGCTCAGCATAGAAAATTATATGGAACAAAGAAATCGACACAATGAAAAAGCACATGACAAAAATGACAGCAACAAATTCATATCTGCTGACAATTACATATCTGGCAAGGGACTTATCTCTAAGATTGATGGAAAACACCAACGCCTCAACACCAAAGGAATTAACAATCCAATTGAAAAATGGGAAGAAGACATGAATAGACACTTCACCAAGGAAGATATTCAGGTGATCAGCTAATACATGAAAAGATGCTCACAATCATTGGCCATCAGAGAGATGTAAATCAAAACAACAATGAGATATACCATCTCACCCCAGCACTGATGGCAAGGTTTAATGACACAGAAAATAACAAATGCTGGTGGGGATGTGGAGAGATTGGGACTCTCATATACTGCTTGTGTGACTGTGAAGGGACACAACCACCATGGAAAGCAATATGGTGATTCCTTGGAAAGTTGAAATTGGAGATATCATTTGACCCAGCAATCCCATTATTAGGTACATATCCTAGAGAGGTGAGAGCCAGAATAGGAGCAGATACATGCATGCTAATGTTCATCATAGCACTATTTACAAAGCAAAAAGATGGAAACAACCTACGTGCCCATCAACAGAAGAGTGGATGACCAAACTATGGTACATACACATACTGGAATGCTATACAGCACTAAAGAATAATGTAGAGTCTGCAAAACACCACATAATATGGATGAACTTGGAGGACATTATGCTGAGTGAAATAAGTCAATCACAGAAGGACAAATACAGTATTAGTTTGTTGTTGTGGAGGGTCAAGGAAAGGTTTATATATGGAGGGAAACTTTCTTTGTTGGTTGTCAAGTGTGGGAGGGGAGGAGAGGGAACAGTGCAAGAAAAAAAAATGCATTGACCCATGTCACTTTAGTTTTGTGTATTTCACTGTACATAAATTGTATTTCAATAAAATGTATTAAAAAAAA
The DNA here is from genome assembly GCF_000298275.1 of Orycteropus afer afer. Taxonomy (NCBI): domain Eukaryota; kingdom Metazoa; phylum Chordata; class Mammalia; order Tubulidentata; family Orycteropodidae; genus Orycteropus; species Orycteropus afer. The sequence goes on along the minus strand of NW_006921912.1, from coordinate 425,379 downwards.
TTCTCCCTAGATTCAACCTCTATATATAATTTTGTCTGAACCAATAGTTTCATGATTTTCCAACTCCAACACTATCTCTACCTTTATCAATTGGCACTAGGCATTTACCATAAATGAGAGCCTTGGTTCTTCCCCATTTATTTATTCATCTATTTTCAATATGGACTCCTAGATTCCTAAAATTTTCAATGGTTTATATTTTATTAGTGTCCTGAACTATTTTGTTACTCAAATTATCTCGGATTTGGCCTATAGGAGCCACTTCCAGGTGGCTTCTGTGTTCTTGTAACATGCTTCAACATTTTTATGAGCACTTTTTGACTTTATGTCATAGAAAGAAATCCTTAGTTTATCATGTACCTTCTCTGCAACAACTCTTAAATTAGCCATTCCTTTTTAGTATGGAATAGTTTTAAAAAACATTTGGACATTAGGTGTATTCATTGGCTATTGAGCTACCTTTACTTCTAGGCCTTTTTGTGGACTCACTCAACTCACTGCCATTGAGTTAATTCCAACTCATAGCAACCCCTCTTTGGGTTTCTGAGGCAATATCTTTACAGAAGTAGATTGCCCAGTCTTCCTTCCAAAGAGTGGTTGGTGGGTTTGAACCACCAGCCTTCTGGTTAGCAGTCAAATGCCTTAGGAACTATGCCACCAGCTAGTAAACACATGTATATATAAAAGCATATACTTACATTGTTGTTTTTGTTCAGTGCCATTGAGTTGGCTCTGACTTATAGAGAACTTATGTACAATAGAATGAAACACTGCCTCACAATCCTTGCTATACTTCAGCACATTGTTGTAGCCACTGTGTCAACCCATTTTGTTGAGGGTCCCTTTTTTTGCTGACCCTCTACTTTATCATGCATGATACCATTCTCCAGGGAATAGTCCCTTCTAACAACATGACCAAAGCAGGTGGGAGGAAGTCTGGTTATTCTCACTTCCAAGGAGCATTCTGGCTGCACTTCCTCCAGGATAGATCTGTTCATTCTTCTGGCAGTCTATGGTATTTTCAGTATTATTTGCCAACACCATAATTCAAAGGCATCAATTTTTTCTTTGGTCTTATATATACTTACATACATATATATATAAACTATAGGGGAACAGGCTTTTGCAAGGCCAAATATGGCTATGTACTTGATTGCTTCTTGCTCACTTCTGTTTGCAAAGTCACTCTTATGTAATACTTGCTAGTGTGGCCTTGAGGTCCAAGGCCCTGAATCAAGCAACCTTTGTTTACCAGAGCCATACAAAGTTCTGTCTTCCTCTGGAGGGCACAGAGACTCAAGCTGACCCTGCTGTTGCCCAGGGACAAGCCTCAGTCAGTAAACCCTTAAGAACCAAAAAAAAAAAAACCCACCAAAAACAAAACAAAAAAACCTCCCTGCCATCGAGGCATTTCTGACTCCCTATGCCACCGAGCACCTTACCCCTTAATAAGCTCTTATACCACAAACAGGGAACTTCCAGCCTCTTTCTTTGGTTTCACAGCACCTTAACCAAATTTCAAGTTACAGGTCTGTATCCAGACAATTGGTGAGCCAATCAAGAGACTGAAGACATGGCTGAGAAGGGAGAGACATTCATTGGGGGTAGTCCAGGGAGCCAGAGACCTACATGTGAGAAGATTTGATCCATATGCATCTACCAGGGAACTCCTAGGTTTGCATGGACTGCTGCATGTGTATGAGGATGACTCGAAAATGCTAAGTGGCACAGCATGATTATGGGCAAGTACACACCTTCATAAGTGTGGAAAAGAGGCTAAGGGACTAGTGTTGGTGGCCAGAACAGGGGTCACAGCTCTAGGCAGTTCAGCTGGCCACTGATGTCCAATTAGCTGCAAAAACACATGTAAGGGCACTGCATGAGGAGCTATAGTTAGAAAGATATGGGCAACAGTTATGTGTGGGGCCACTACTGATGTTCTGAAGCAGGGTGAAGAGCTAGGTTTGCAAAAACAGAGATGGAGGAGGAAGCAGTTTAGAGAGAGTGAGCTACAGTGTTAGTGAGCTACAGTGTGGAAAGTGAGTAAGGGAGCCTAGCTGTTGCTGCTGCTGCCACTGCCTCCTTCTCCATAGGCTGTAACCCCAGTGGCCAGGGTTGGTGTTGCCCTAGTCTTTCCTTTTTGCTCAGGCCATGAGGACAGTGAGAATGAGCAATGGGGAAGGAGAGTGAGTGCCAGGAGGAGGTGGCCATATGGGGCAAGCACCTGTGTGTGTGACATATGGGGGATTCTACCTGCTCATCCCTTTTGCCTTCTCTTTTCTCCCTCTCCCCACTTCTCCTTTGCTTGCAATGCAGCACCCTGTTGCTGCTTGTGGCTAAAGTCAGTAAAGAAAAGCTTAACTCCCACCACAACAGAGCCAGACAGTGAATTCTTTGCTGCAGAATGAAAGCAAGGATCTTACAAGTGGGCCCACCCTCTAGCAGAGCCTACGTGCAGATCACAACTTGGAGCAACTGACTTAGGCAAAAGTGAGAAGGCTAGAGAGAAAGGGGTGTGAGCCTGAGGAAAGAGAGAGAGAGAGAGAGAAAAACAAACAAACAAACAAACAAACAAAAAAAACAACCGGGAGACTCTGTAAGTTGATTGTTTGAGAGCCCCTTGAAAGTATAGATACACAAGAAATTTAGGTCAAACTTGAAAGAATCTGAAGCCAGAGCAACACCACCCTTTGGGTCTAACTGCCTGCCGTGTGAGGAAGTGCCCCTTGCCTCCAGGTGGACTCAGAGTTCACAATAAACAAGAAACAGGCTAGCTATGATTGATCATAGTGCAGCGTGCACCCTTATCTTTGTTGTTGTTGTTGTTGTTATGTGCCATCGAGTCGGCCCCGACTCATAGCGACCCCTCCTTGGGTTTCCTAGGCAGTATCACTACGGAAGTAGGATTGCCCAACCTTCCTTCCGAGGAGTGGCTGGTGGGTTTGAACCGCCAGCCTTCTGGTTAGCAGTCAAGTGCTTTAGCCACTATGCTACCAGAGCTCCTACCCTTATCTTTAGAAACCCTTAATGGTTTCAAGGCCACCCCTTTGGCAGTTGACATTCTAGGGGTAGATTCTCCATTGAAAAATTCCAACTGCAGGTAAAAGTAGTGAAAGCAGTCCTGAATATAATGTCCCTGTTAGAAACACTGAGTAGAGGTCTGGGCTGATATTATGTTGTGTTAGACCACACTAATGCATTATTTGGGAGGTCTGGTTGTGTATTGCCTAACCCTGTCTGCTCAGGACAAGTTTGCCTTCACCTGACAGGCACAGAAATGGACATTCTTCTTATTTTTTTCCCCCAACTCTCTCACTTTATTTATTTATTTTTTAAAAAATTTATTGCGATTTGGGTGAAAGTTTACAGAGTAAATTCATTTTGCATATAGTAGTCCATACACATTTTGTTACATGACATTGACTGCAATTCTCCACAATTTAACAGCTCTCTTCCCACTCCTCCCTGTAGTTACCTCTTCCCTGTGTCCTTCTTTCCTATGCATTCCTGCCCCTGAACTATCTCCCTGTGCAAATTCTACTGTGGTAGTTCAGTTTGTGTGTCAACTTGGCTGGGTCTGGTTGAATGGCAGGCAGCTGGATGTAGTATTCCCCATGATGAGACTGGTAATCAACTCCATGGTGGAATCTACTGTGAGCAGCTAAGTAGCTGCCTTAGGGAATGTGGTCTGCTTCCTGTATATAAGCAGAAGCCTTGGGGAATGGTCTCTAGCTTATGGCACACTTGGACCCTGTATGTAGCCATGGTGTTGTTCAACAGCCTGCCATGCTCTGCCAACCTTGGGACTTACAATGGACTTAAATTAATGGTCTGCTATGTGGTTTGGTAACATAGGGACTGTGCCATTTTATTTGTTGACCTGGGACTTGTTAGCCTCAGCAGCCAGTAGCTGCCTGAGTGAAGAGATGCCTCTAGCTTCAGTGGGCCAGGAGCAAGAGGCAAAGCTGAAGCCCAAGGTCAAGGGGCTTTCACACAGCTCCTAGAGCCTGGCACTTTGAACTTGGACTTAAAGCCTCCAAACTGTGGGAGAATAAACTCCTGTTTGTTAAGGCCATCCCATTTGTAGTATATTCTTGTTAGAGTGACACTAGGTAACCAGAACAACTACCCTTCTGTTCTCCTATGACAGAAGTGGATATTCTTGGCAGCACCCCAGGGGCATCTACCTAGCTCTACCATTTGCCATGGTGTGGTTGCAGGGACTCTGTTTTCTTTGCCTGCTACTGTCCATTGGTTTCATTATATTGATGACATCATGTTAACAGCATATTTCTCTGTCACAGTAGTGTCTAGATAGTCTAGTCACCCACCTAGAAGAGAGAGGATGGGCTGTGAACTCCCAAAAGATGCAGGGGCCAAGAACATTGGTAAAATTCCTAGGGGTCGTCTAGTTGAGTAAGACTCATATGTTGCCTGAGGCCATAGTTGATAAGATACAAGCTTACTCCATTCCTAAACCAAAAAACCAAACTTGCTGCCATTGAGTTGGATCTGACTCACAGCAATCTCTCCTTGGATTTCTGAGGCAGTATCACTATGGAAGTAGATTGTCCCATCTTCCTTCCAAGGAGTGGCTGGTGGGTTTGAACTGCCAGCCTTCTGGTTAGCAGTCAAATGCCTTAGGCACTATGCCACCAGAACTCCACCCCTGGGAAACCAAAATAAGTGCAGGCCTTTGGGGGTCTTGTAGGGTACTGGAGAGTATTGGGACTGGAGCAAAGGACAGCAGGAAGCTTTTGAGAGAGCAAAGGTGTTGGTTGTGCATGTGAAAGTATTTGGCATGATCCAGGAAGGGCTGCCCTTCAGATTAGATGTAAGCAACACCGTGGATAGCTTTGGCTGGGCTTTGTGGAAAGATCAGGATGGAACTAAAGTCCCCCTAGGATTTTAGTGCCAACTGTGGAGAGAGACAGAGAATTAGTACAGTACCATGGAAAACAATTGTTGACAGCTATAATGCTCTCCATCAAGTGAAACCTCTAACAGGAAAGGAAGTTGTAACCCTTCACACAGCTTTGCCCATTAATGGGTAGATTAATGGACTGTTTTCCAAGCTACCATCAGCTATTGCCCAGCAGCTATGCTGATCAAATGGCATGCATACATGTAACAGTATAGTGCCCTTTCTGCTAAACCCATTATCCCAAGAGTTACAAGCTGTGCTTGGTCCAGTAACATGTCAAAATGACTCCCCAGAGCAGGCTAGCATACTGCCATGGCCACTCCATTCTCTGCTAAGAGATGGGGAAGGCCTGTTGCCAGCAGACCCCTGGTACACAGGTGGCTCTAGCAAGATATGTGAAACTGGCTTAGGGCAAAGCAATCAATGAGCTGAATTAAATGCTGCATGGATAATCATCACCCATAAGCCCTGGATCCTTTGTACAGACAGTTGGGTGGTAGTTTGTGGTTAACTAGGTGAATCAGCCAAGGTCATAAGGAACAGTAGAAGATAATAGGCAAAGTCTTGTCAGGGAGTAGCAGGACATCTGGGACTACCTCCAGACCCCAGACATTGATCTAAGTTTCTCATATAGCAGGGTTCTCATATAGGCTGGGTTCACCAGATAAGCAAAACCAGGGAAGATATAGAGATTTATCTTAAGGAAATGACTCACATGTTGTAGAGGCTGGCAAGTCCCAAGTAGATGGATCAGGCATTAATCTGAAGCCATGAGGCTTCTCCTGATTCTTGCAGCTGCAGGGGCTGACTAACTCAAGACTGGCAGGTCAGAAAGCAGGCTTCTGTCTCATGGGCTGTGGAGGCTAACAAATCCCAGGATTGGCAGACAATATGGCGGGCCTCTGGCTTAGTTCCCAAGAACCAGAGGCCAGATGATGAGAGCCAGATGAAGATTCCAGAGTGAGCAAAAATCTAGAGAGCTTTGCTTGAACATCCATATATATTGCATGCAGTCCACACCCCTGAGGAAACTCCCTTTCAATTGATTAGCAGATCTCTTCATGGGGGATGACTATATCATTATATAACTGCCAAACTGCATCATAACAGCCAAACCAGAGAATCATAGCGTAGTCAGGTTACATAGCCTTTTCACCTCTTTTCCTGTCAGGAAACTAAGAAGCAGATGCTATAGCACAAGTTAGAACAGGGCATCAAGAAGGGGAAGCTGCCCACTGGATTCACCAGAAAAGTGGGCACTGTAGTGCCCAGGTTGGTTTGAAAATAGCCAAAGAGACAAACATAGCAGTGAAGTATAGTAATTTATTGATCTATAAAATTTCCCTGTGTGCTCAAGTCAACATCCAACGTGTCTGCCCTACAATCCTGTACATATACATAAGGGGACACAGTCACTGATAGAAGAGCAGATAGATTATTAGGCAAAGCTTCCCTGTTGGGGTGGGCCAAAGTGCTGCCTGAGGCTTTGTGGTTAATAAATCCAGCTCCCACTGAGACATTTAGTTCTGTCTGCTAGATTAGGAGCCCTGGGTGACTGTCTAACCATGATAGGAGTGACAGACATCACAGGCTCTGGAAGTATATCTGCTTAGGTTGTTGTCAGAACAAAGCAACATGGTCCTCCAAATGGCTTAGGACCTGGAGCCAGGAAGAGAAGCCTTTAGTTGGCACTTGTTGTGGATTACTCCACTGAAGTGGATTGGTTACTTCATCCCTCTGGAGGTGGAGGAACTAACCAGCCTAACCTAGGAAACCACTGTCTTGCTGCATGGGGGACCTCAACAGGCATGCTTCACCTGGACTGGGACAATGAGGGATGGAAGTGGGCCTCCTTTTCCGGCATACAACAAAATGAGTGACTTGACTCGTAAACTCTCAGGTGATCTCTCCAGGGCACGTGTATGGTACATTCATCCAGGCTGCCTAAGGCAGCTGCTCTTCCCACCACCCAAGGGAAGTCATGAGTGTGATCGTGATAGGACGGCAATAGTAACTCCTCTTGGTACTTATTAAAGTAATGTCTTTCCAACCTTAAGTATGTCTTACTCTATTTTCTTCCCTTTGGGGCTTCCAGTGTCTTCCTAGTGTGGGCTAACAGCTTCATCAAAGTCCACCACAAGAGCAGCTGCTGGTTCTCTGGACAACTCCCCTTTTCAAGCACTGAAGGCAGGACTTGGAACATAGAGCCTCTGGCTGCAGGCGAAATATGGGGGTGTGTTTGAATCTCTGTGACTAAGTAGGGGGTAATAGAACTGGAGATATATATATATACACACACCCCAAACCAAACTCATTGCCATCGAGTCAGTTCTGACACATAGTGACCCTTCCTTGGGTTTCTGAGGTGGTATTTCTACAGAAGTAGATTGCTCAGTCTTCCTTTGGAGGATATGTATATTCTATATGTGTATATATCCAATATGTATATGTGTGTGTGTGTGTGTGTATTATTCTATATGTGCATATATCCTATATGTATGTGAAAAAAATACACACACACACACACATATATATACACACATAGGAAAAAATAAAGTAATTTTGTCTTAAAGTATAATGTCTGGTTGTGCCAGAATGTGAAAGCTAGTAAAAGCAAAACTTGAAGGTATGTAGTAAGTTGTAGAAGGCTTGAGTGGAAGTGAATTTTATTTGCCTTGGTTTATAATACCTGAAAATAGAGTTTGAAAAGATACAATGAAATATTTTGATTTATCCATAAGATCTGAAGAAAAAATTCAAGTCTTGAGTTGCAATATTGAAGGATTCTATGTTGAAAATATTAAATGATGCAGAAAGCATCAAAAGAAGATGGGAGAAATACACAGATTCACTGTACCAAAGAGAATGTGTTGACTTTCATCCATTTCAGGAGGTGGCATATAAGCAAGAACCAGTGGTAATGAAGGATGAAGTCAAAGCTGCACTGAAGGAATTGGTAAAAAACAAGGCTCCAGGAATTGATGAAATATCCATTGAGATATTTCAAGAAATGGATGCACTGCTGGAGGCACTCACTCATTTATGTTAACCAACTGGAAGAGATCCATATTTGTGCCCATTCCAAAGAAATGTGATCCAAAAGAATGTGGCAACTATCAAACAATATCATTAATATCACAAGCAAGTAAAATTTTGCTGAAGATAATTAAAAAATGGTTGCAGCAATATATTGACAGGGAATCACCAGAAATTCAAGTTTGATTCAGAAGAGAACGTGGGATGTCATTGCTGATGTTGGAAGAATCTTGTCTGAAAGCAAAGAATACTAGCAAGATGTTTACCTGTGTTTTACTGACTTTGCAAAGACATTCAACTGTGTGGATCATATTAAATTGTGGATAATATAGAGAAAAATGAGAATTCCCGAACACTTAATTGTGCTCATGAGGAACCTGTAAGTTGACAAAGAAGCTGTCATTCAAACAGAACAAGGGGATATTGGATGGTTTAAAATCAGGGAGGGTTATGTCAGGGTTGTATCCTTTCACCATTCTTATTCACTCTGTATGCTGAGGAAATAATGTAAGACGCTCTACAGTACAATATGAAGAAGAATATGAATTCAGGATTGCAGGAATGCTCATTTATAACCTGTGATACGCAGATGACACAACCTTGTTTGCTGAAAGTGAAGATGACTTGAAGCACTTATTGATGAAGCTCACAGCCTATAGCTCAAGTCAAAATGATTTGAAGCACCTACTGAGGAAGCTCAAAGCCTATAGTAGATTATACCTCAACGCAAAGAAAATGAAAGTCCTCACAAGTGGAGTAATATGTAACGTCATGATAAATAGAGAAAAGATTGACGTTGTCAGGGATTTAATTTTACTTGGATCCACAATCAATACCCATGAAAGTAGCAGTCAAGAAATCCGAAGATGTATTGCACTGGACAAATCTGCTGCAAAAGACCTCTTTGAAGTGTTAAGGAGCAAAGATGTCACTTTGAAGACTAAGTGGGCCTAACCCAAGCAATGGTATTTTCAATCACCTTTTATGCATGTGAAAGCTGGACAGTGAACAAGGAAGACCAAAGAAGGGGATGCCTTTGAATTGTATTGGCGAAGAATACTGAAAATATCATGGACTGCCAGAAGAACAAACAAATCTGCCCTGGGAAAATGCACCTGGAATTCTCCTTGGAAGCAAGAGTGGCCAGACTTCATCTCACCTACTTTGGTCATGTTGCCAGAAAGGACTGGTCCCTGGGAAAGGATATCATGCTTGGTAAAGTAAAGGGTCAGCCAAAAAGGGGAAGATCCTCAACAAGATGGATTGACACAGTGGCTGCAATGATGAGCTCAAGTATAGCAAGGATTGTGAGGATGGCACAGTGTTTCATTCTGTTGTACATAGGGTTGCTATGAGTCAGAGCCAACTCGATGGTACCTAACAAGAAAAACAACAACATTCGTAAGATGCAAAGAAGACTGGTGAATGTTTTACTGCAAAGTGTTAAAATAGCAGTGAGATCATAGTATTAGAAAGGGGTTAAGTGAGGTGGACCAAGTGCAATGTTTTCCACTGGTATGATTACTTTTAGACTGATTTTGTTCCTTCCCTTGGCTCCATACAAGTGGTGGGATCAGTTGAACTCTGAAAGGAAGCCTTGAAAGACATCCAGGAAACCTTGTGGTTATTGACTTCTAACAACACTCAGATGTGGTGTAGTGAAGACTGAATGTTGTACCTATATACCAGACCACCACCAGAATATCATTTATTTGTTAGGCCACATGAAGAAACAGATAGAGGCCCTGGATACACCTGGATTGGTCTGCTGGGATCAGCTTCTTCTCCTCCTTTCCCTCCAGGTGGTAAGTGTTTTTGCCGGGTGTTGGTCTTTTCCTAGGTATAGGCTGTGTTTGCCTATATTGCTGCTGTAGCTTGTACTTCCAGCTGCAGCAACACTACCTGTCTCTACATACCTAGTTGTGACACATCCCCTTGGGTCCATCAGGGACCTTGTAGAAGAGGAGGACATGCCAGATTGTAAGAGCCATCCCCAAGGGGTGTACTGTAGGGAAACAGGCTTTTGTGAATCCAAATATGGCTATATTCTTGCTACTAGCTCACTTCTACTTGCTAAGTCACTCTTATATAACAATTGCTGAGGTGGCTTAGGCAGTCTAGGACGCTCGCACCACCCCTGCCTCTTCCTGGGGGCCATGGATACTCAAGTTGACCCTGTTGAGACCCAGAGACCAGCTTCTGTCAGTAAGCCTTTAATAAACTCCTATATTACAATCTTTCTTTAGTCTCATGACTCCTTAGGCACATTTCAAGTGCTGGTCCGTTCCCAGACAAAACAAACATGCATGCATATTACCATACATATGCATATTTTAGAAACATGAGTTAGAATACTAATTCCATCCCATCCTCCCCAAAATCTTGTATTAATTCATTATTTAAATTCTTTGAGTTAATTAATAACAATCATTAATTGGTAATGATCACATTTTAACTGATGAGAATACTCAGAGAATCTCTGTTGGTTAACCTCTTGGCCACTGTTTCAGTTCTCTATTGCTGCTGTAATAGAAAATAACACAAATGGATGGCTTTAACAAACAGGGATTGATTCTTACAGTTTAGGAGGCTGCAAGTCAGAGTTCAAAGTGCCACCTCTAGAGGCTGGATAAAGTCCCTTGACCTTGAGCTTCAGCTCTGCCTTTTGCTCCCAACCCACTGGAGCTGGAGGTATCTCTTAAAGCAGGCAGCTTCTGGCTGCTGAGGCTGACAAACCCAAGGTCAACAAGTAAAATGGCACAGTCCCCAAATTAGCAACACAACAGGCTACTGGTTCAAGTCCCGAAACAGTCCCAAGATTGGCAGACAACATGGCAGGCCACTCCCTGATAAACTGGCCAAATGCAGGATCCAAATGTGCCAAGAAGCTCCAGACCTTTCTCAAAGCTTCTTATACTAGAGGCAGACCACATCCCTAAGGCAGCCCCTTAGCTGCTCACAGCAGATTCTGCAACAGGGCTGATTACCAGTCTGATCATGGAGAATAACTACATCTAGCTGCCCAGCCACTCAAACCCAGGCCCAGAAGAGCTGACATACACAATCTTAACTACCACAGCCACTCTGCTTCTTTCACTGCATGTATAACCAATATTCTAAACTGAATTTTCCTATGCTTTTATAGAAGAGCTTTGGTGGCACATTGGTTAAAGCATTTGGTTGCTAACCAAAAGGTTGGTAGTTTGAACTCATCAGGTGCTCTGCTGGAGAAAGGTTTGCTGGAGGCAATTTGTTTCTGTAAAGATTTATAGACTTGGAAACTTCTGGGGGCAGTTCTGCTCTGTCCTATAGAGTTGCTTTGAGTCAGCATCAGCTTGATGGCAGTAGGTTTGGGTATGTTTATATACTTCAAGTTTTTTTTTTTTTTTTAGTTAGATATACCTCTTCTCATCTTTAACTTCTGAAAATATGTTTGGATATATTGACCCTTGATTAGTAAGTTGCTTGATTAGTAAGTATGATGTGTGTAGGTTGAAAGGAACCCTGAACATTGAAGAGTAATTATGTTGGATTCCAGAACTAAAGAGACCTCTATCCACATGATAGGGAATGAGGAGGATCTATTTCCATGCCAGAGGTTTGTGTTATTTATAGGAACATATTCTGCATCATTAACAAAGAGTGCATACAATGAAAATTGTGAAATGTTGAAAAATTGTGAAGAGGGAAACTGTGAACATGGTCTAATTGGGTGTAATTGTTGTTGTTATCTGCTGTCAAGTCAGTCCCTGACCCATGGCAACCCTATATACAATGGAATAAACCCCTGTGCACTCCATGTCTGGTCCTGAGCCATGTTCATGATTAGTTAAAGATTTGGCCATTGTGATTTGTAGGGTTTTCATTGGCAGATTTTCAAAAGTAGATTGCCAGACCTTTCTTCCTAGTCCATCTTAGTTTGGAAACTCCACTGAAACTTGCTCAATATCGTAGCAACACACAAGCAACACACTGACTGACAGGTGGTGTCTATGCATGAGGTATATTGGTCAGTAATTGAACTTAGGTTCTGGCATGGAAGGCAAGAATTCTACCACTGAACAACCACTGCCTTCGAATTAGGGGTAGAAATAGCTAGAAGAAAAAGAACAACCATCACAATAACGGGCAGACAGGGCTGGTGGCCGGAACAGGTAAGGGGAAGCCCAGGAAATGAGCTGAGTGGTTGGAACAGCTAAGGGAGAAGAACTTGTCTGTCAGTTTGTTGTACTGTACTGGCTTGTGTGTTGCTGTGAGGCTGGAGGCTGTGCCAGCAGGGATGCCCATGGTGGATCAGTTTGGTGGAGCTTCCAGACTTGGAAGAAGAAAAAGGCCATAACACTTCTCAAAGAATTGGCCAGTGAAAACCTTATGAATAGTAGTGAAACACTGTCTGATATATTATTACTGGAAAATTTTATGAATAGCCCTGAAACATTGCCTGATATAGCTCTGGAAGATGAGCCCCTTAGGTCGGAAGGCACTCTAAATATGACTGGGAAAGAGCATAATCAGAGTAGAGCCTATCTTAATGATATGGATAAAGTAGAGCTTTGGGAATCTCCATTTGCTGAAGTGGCACAACTCAATATGAAAAGAAACAGCTGCAAACATCCATTGATAATTGGAACATGGAATGTACAAAGCATGTATCCAGGAAAATTGGTGGTTGTTATTTGCTTTCGAGTCAGACCTGACTCATAGAGACTCCTCCTTGGGTTTCCAAGGCAGTATCACTACAGAAGTAGATTGCCCAACCTTCCTTCCAAGAAGTGACTTGATGCGAAACTGGCAGTTGTCAGAAATGAAATGGAAAGCATAAAGATTGATATCCTAGGCATTAGTGAGCTAAAATGGACTGGTTTTGACCATTTTGAATCAGACAACCATATGATCTACTATCCTGGGAATGACAAATAGAAGAGGAATGGTGTGGTATCATTGTCACAAAGAATGTTTCAAGATCTAGACTGAAGTACAATGTTGTCAGTGATAGAATAATACCCATATGCCTACAAGGAAAGTCAGTTAATACTACTATTATTCAAATTTATGCACCAATTACCAAAGCCAAAGGTAAGGAAATTGAAGATTTTTACCAATTTCTGCAGTCTGAAATTGACCAAACATGCAATCAAGATGTACTGATTATCACTGGTGCAAAAGTTGGAAACAAAGAGAACCACTGGTAGTTGGAAATTTTGCCCTTGGAGATAGAAATAATGTTGGAGATCACGTGACAGAATTTTGCAAGACCAGTGACTTATTCATTGCAAATAACTTTTTTTCAACAACACAAATGGCAGCTATACATGTGGACTTCACCAGATGGAGTATGCAGGAATCAGATTGACCACATCTGTGGCAAGAGGAGATGGAAAAGCTCAATATCTTCAGCCAAAACAAGGCCAGGAGCTGATTGTGGAACAGACCATCAACTACTCGTATGCAAGTTCAAGTTGAAGTTGAAGACAATTAAAACAAGAGCCACAAGAGCCAAAATATGACCTTGATTATATCCCTCCTGAATTTAGAGACCATTTAAAGAATAGATTTGATGCATTGAACACCAATGACCGAAAACCAGAGGAATTGTGAGATTACATCAAGGACATCATCCATGAAGAAAGCAAAAGGTCATTAAAAAGACAGGACAGGAGGAAAAGACCAAAATGGATGTGAGAAGAGACCCTGAAACTTACCCTTGAATGGAGAGTTGTTAGGTGCCATTGAGTCATCTCTGACTCATAGTGATCCTATGCACAGCTGAACAAAACACTGCCCAGTCTTGAGCCAGCTCCATGATTCTTGCTGTACTTGAGCCCATTGCCGCTACCACTATATCAATCCATCTCATTGAGGGCCTTCCCCTCTTTTGTCAACCCTCCACTTTACCAAGCATGACATCCTTCTCCAGGGAATGGTCCCTTCTGACAACATGACCAAAGTATGTGTGTCTGGCCATTCTTGCCTCAAAGGGGCATATGGCTGCACTTCCTCCAGGACAGACCTGCTAGTTCTTTTAGCAGTCCACGGTACTTTCTGCATTCTTTGCCAACACCACAGCTCAAAAGCATCAATTCTTCTTCAGTTTTCCTTATTCATTGCTCAGCTCTCACATGCATATGAGGTGATTGAAAATACAATAGCTTGTGTCAGGTGCACCTTAGTCCTAAAGGAGACATCTTTGCTCTTCAGCCCTTGAAAGAGGTCCTTTGCAGCTGATTTGCCCAGGGCTATACATCATCTGATGTCCTGACTGCTGCTTCCATTGGTGTCGATTATAGAACTAAGCAATGTGAAGTCTTCAACAATTTCAATCTTTTCTCCATTTATCGTAATGCTGCTTATAGGTCCAGTTGTGAGGATTTTTGTTTTCTTTATATTGAAATGTAATCCATACTGAAGATTGTATTCTTCAATCTTCATCAGTAAGTACTTCAAGTCATCCTCACTTTCAGCAAACAAAGTTGTGTTGTCAGCGTATTGCAGGTTGTTAATGATTCTTTCTCCAATCCTGATGCCATGTTCTTCTTCATATAGTCCAGCTTCTCATATTATTTGCTCGGCATACAGATTGAATAAGTATGGTGAAAGGATACAACCCTGATGCACTCCCTTCTTGATTTTAAGCCATGTAGTGTTCCCTTTTTCTGTTTGAATGACAGCCTCCTGGTCTATGTACAGGTTCCTCACGAGTACAATGAAGTGTTCTGGAATTCCCATTCTTCTCAATGTTATCCACAATTTGTTATGATGAACACAATCAAGTGCTTTTGCATAATCAATAAAACGCAAGTAAACATGTTTCTGGTATTCTTTGCTTTGAGCCAAGATCCATCTGACATCAGCAACGATACCCCTTGTTCCTTGTTCCATACCCTTTCTGAATCTAGCTTGTATTTCTGGAAGTTCTCTGTCAATATACTGCTGCAACTGTTTTTGAATTATTTTCAGTTATGATCTTACTTTCATGGGATATTAATGATATTGTTTAATAATTTCCACATTCTGTGGGATCATCTTTCTTTGGAATGGGTACAAAATGGATCTCTTCTAGTCAGTTGGCCAGGTAGCTCTCTTCCAAATCTCTTTGCATAGTCAACTGAGTGAGTGCCTCCAGCAGGGCATCTGTTTGTTGGAACATCTCAATGGGTATTCCATCAATTCCTGGAGCCTTGTTCTTCACCAATTCTTTGAGTGTAGCTTCAACTTCTTCCCTCAATACTGCTGGTTCTTGAACATATGCCACCTGCTGAAATGGATGAAGATTGACCAGTTCTTTTTGGTACAGTGACTCTGTGTATTCCTTCCATCTTTTTCTGATGCTTCCTGCAGCATTCAATGTTTTTCCCATAGAATCTTTCAATATTGAACTCGAGGCTTAAATTTTTTCCTCAGTTCTTTCAGCTTGAGAAATGCCGAGTGTGTTCTTCCCTTTTGTTTTTCTAACTCTAGGTCTTTGCACATTTCATTATAGTAATTGGTTTTGTCTAATCAAGCTTCTCTTTGAAATCTTCTGTTCAGCTCTTTTATCTTTTCATTTCTTCCATTTGCTTTGGCTACTCTTTGCTCAAGGGCAAGTTTCAGAGCCTCTTTTGATATTCATTTTGGTCTTTTCTTTCTTTCTTGTATTTTTAATGACCTCTTGCTTTTTTCATGGATGATGCTCTTGATGTCATCCCACAATTCTTCTGGTTTTCAGTCATTGGTGTTCAATGCATCAAATCTATTCTTTATGTTGTCTCTAAATTCAGGAGTGATATATTCAAGGTCATATTTTGGCTCTTGTGGATTTGTTTTAATTGTCTTCAACTTCAACTTGAACTTGCATATGAGCAGTCAATTGTTTGTTCCACAATCCACTCCTGGCCTGGTTTTGGCTGAAGATATTGAGGTTTTCTGTTACCTCTTGCCACAGATGTAGTCAATCTGATTCCTGTGTACTCCATCTGGTGAAGTCCATGTGTATAGCCACTATTTGTGTTGTTGACAAAAAGTATTTGTAATGAGTAAATCATTGGTCTTGCAAAATTCTATTACATGATCTCCAGCATTATTTCTGTCACCAAGGCCAAAGTTTCCAGCTAACAGTGATTCTTCTTTGTTTCCACCTTTTGCATTCCAATCACCAGTGATAACCAACACACCTTATTGCATGTTCAGTCAATTTCAGACTGCAGAAGTTGATACAAATCTTCAATTTACTCATCTTTGGCTTTGGTGGTTGGTGTGTAAACTTGAATAATAGTAATATTAATGGGTCTTCCTTGTAGACATATGGATATTATCCTATCCCTGACAGCATTGTACTTCAGGAAGATTTTGAAACATCCTTTGTGATGATGAATGCCATGCCATTCCTCTTTAATTTTCATTCCCAGCATAGTAGAGCATATGGTTGTCTGATTCAAATTGCTGAAATCCAGTCCATTTCAGCTCACTAATGCCTAAGATATCAATCTTTATGAGTTCCATTTCATTTTTCACAACATTCAAATTTCCTGGATTCATACTTTGCACATTCCATGTTCCTATTATTAATGGATATTTGCAGCTGTGTCTCCTCAATTTCAGTCACACCACATCAGGACATGGAGGTCTTGAAAGACTTAGTTTATCATATCATTAAGGTTGGTTCTACTCTGATGAGGCAGCTCTTTCCCAGTCCTATTTTGAATGCCTTCCAACCCAAGGGGCTCATCTTCCTGCACTGTGTCAGACGATGTTTCCAAGCTATTCATAAAGTTGTCCAGTAATGTATCAGACAGTGTTTCTCTGTTGTTGGTAAGGTTTTCCCTGGCCAGTTTTTGAGACATGGATGGCCTTTTCCTTCTTCCTAGTCTGCCTTAGTCTGTAAGCTACATTGAAACCTGTGTACCATGTGCAACTCTGCTGGCATCTGAAACACTGGTGGCATAGCCTCAAGCCTCACAGCAATGTACAGTCCCCATAGGATGACAAACTGACTGACCAGTTTGTCTCCCTTAGCTGTTGGAAACTTCTGCTCCCTCCCCTTACCTAATTCCTACCTTGAACCTGCCATTTTGTGGCCCCAGCTGCTCCCTCCCTTTCTTGGCTCTAGGGGGCTTGGGGCCTAGCCTTGCCTCCTGCCCCTTACCTGGATCCTGCCACTCCTGTGGTCCCTGGCCACTCTATTCCCTCCCTTTCCTGGCTGTAGGGGGCTTGGGGCCTAGCCTTGCTTCCTGCTGGCTCAAGTCCAAAGAACCAGAGGTCAGATGATGACAAGACAGATGCAGGATCCAGATCAAGCAAAAAAAAAAAAAAAAAAAAAAAAAAA
>NW_006921912.1:395986-408018 GCF_000298275.1 Orycteropus afer afer | reverse complement strand
AAAAAACAAAGGAGAGTAACTAAAACAAATGGAAAAAATGACAAGATAAAAGAGCTAAACAGAAGATTTCAAAGAGCAGCTCGAGATGATAAAGCCAATTATTATAGTGAAATGTGCAAAGACATGGAGTTAGAAATCCAAAAAGGAAGAACACACTCAGCATTTCTCAAGCTGAGAGAATGGAAGAGGAAATTTAAGCCTTGAGTTACAATATTGAAAGACTCTATGGACAATATATTGAATGATGCAGAAAACATCAAAAGAAGATGGAAGGAATATACAGAGTCACCAAAAAGGATTGATTGATGTTCATCCATTTCAGAAGGTGGCATATAATCAAAAACCAATGGTATTGAAGAAAGAAATTGAAGCTGCACTGATGGAAGTGGTGAAGAACAAGGCTCCAGGAATTACCGAGTTACCCATTGAGATGTTTCAACAAACAGATGCTGTACTAGAGACACTCACTCGGCTATGCCAGGAGATTTGGAAACCAACTACCTGGCCAATTGACTGGAAGAGATCCATATTTGTATCCATTCCAAAGAAAGGTGATCCCACAGAATATGGAAATTATCTAATGATATCATTAATATCACATGCAAGTAAAATCTTACTGAAGATAATTCAAAGACGTTGTAGCAGTATATTGACAGAGAACTTCCAGAAATGCAAGCTGGATTCAGAAGAGGACGTGGAACAAGGGATGTCATTGCTGATATCAGATGGACCTTGGTTCAAAGCAAAGAATACCAGAAAGATTTTTACTTGTGTTTTATTGACTATGCAGAAGCATTTGACTGTCTGGATCATAACAAATCATGGACAATATTGAGAAGAATGGGAATTCCAGAACACAATTAAGCGTACAATTAAGTACTCATGAGGAACTTGTACATAGACCCAGAGGCTGTCATTCAAATAGAACAAGGGGACACTGCGTGGTTTAAAATCAAGGAGGGAATGTGTCAGGGTTGTATCTTTTCACCATACTTATTCAATCTGTATGCTGAACAAATAATCTGAGAAGCTGGAGTATATGAAGAACACAGCATCAGGATTCGAGGAAGACTCATTAACAATCTATGTTATGCAGATGACACAACTTTGCTTGCTGAAAGTCAGGATGACCTGAAACACTTACTTATGAAGATTAAAGACTACAGTCTGTAGTATGGATTACACCTCAGTATAAGGAAAACAAAAATCCTCATAATGGGACTAATGGGTAGCATCAGGATAAATGGAGAAGAGATTGAAGTTGTCAAAGACTTCGTATTACTTGGTTCTACAGTCAGCATTAATGGAAGCAACAGTGAGGATATCAAATGTTGTATAGCAGTGGCTAAATATGCTGCAAAGTACCTTTTTCAAGTGCTGAAGAGCAAAGATGTTTCCTTGAAGACTAAGGTGTGCTTGACACAAGCCATGGTATTTTCAATAGCCTCATATGCATGTGAGAGCTGGACAATGAAAAAAGAAGACTGAAGAAGAGTTGATGCTTTTGAGTCGTGGTGTTGGCGAAGAATGCAGAAAGTACCATGGACTGCTAAAAGAACTAACAAATCCATCCTGGAAGAAGTGCAGCCAGAATGCTCCTTGGAAGTGAAAATGGCCAAACTTCATCTCACCTACTTTGGTCATGTTGTAAGAAAGGACCATTCCCTGGAGAAGGATAACATGCTTGGCAAAGTGGAGGGACAATGAAAAAGGGGAAAGCCCTCAATGAGATGGAGTGACACAGTGGATGCAATGATGGTCTTAGGCACAGCAAAGATTGTGGGGCTGGCACAGGACCAAGCAGCGTTTCATTCTGGTGTACATGAGATCACTATGAGTTGCAGACAACTTGATGGCACCTAACAACAACAACAACCACAATAACACTGACAGATATAATAGAGAAAGCTTATTAAGTATGGTCCATACTAAATTCTCAAGATTTTCTGGAGAATACATAAACAACTAAAATAATTTAACTGATGCCTCTAGTCTGCCTGTTCAAGTAGTCAGCCTGTTCAAAGATTCAGACTGACTGCCAGATGCCAACTGGCAAGTGTCACTCCAAATGTCTAAATTAGTTTAATCGTCACAAAATATCTAGATTTCTTTTTTTAATAAAAACTCCCAATAATAATGGAATAGGAGGGAAATACTTCATGTGATTCAGGGCATATATGAAAGCCAACAGCCAATCTTATACTTAATAAAGAATGATTGAGAGCTATCCTCTTGAAATTAGGGAGAAAACAAGGAGGGCCTCTCTCATCACTTCAATATTGTATTAGAAATCTTAGAGCAATAAGACAAGTTTGAAAAAAAAAGTTATTCGGATTGGAAACTAAGAAGTAAAATGATCTCTATGCATGGATAACAAGTTCCTCTATGTAGAAATCCCTAAAGAGTCTGCAAGAATACTTCTAGCACTAATAGAGAATTTTAGCAAAGTTGTAGGGTACAAGGTCAACAAACAAAAATCATTTGAGTTTCTATGCTAAACTCAAAAAAAATCATTTGAGTTTCTATGCTAAACAAAACTACTGTGAGATACCATTTCACTCCCAGTAGGTTGGCAAGATAAACTAACACTCACTCACTCACTGCCTTCAAGTTGATTCCACTCATAGCAACTCCTCCTTGGGTTTCTGAAGTGGTATCTCTATGGAAATAGATTGCTCAATCTTCCTTCCAAGGAGTGGCTGGTGGGTTTGAACCACCAGCTTTCTGGTTAGCAGTCAATGCTTTAGGCACTATGCCACCCACCAGAGCTCCCTATGCACCAGCAATGAGAAATCTGAAAGGGAAATTAGGGAAAAAATTCCATGTACAATAGCATCTAAGAGAATAAATTTAAACAGGGATGTGAAGGACTTTAACGATGAAAATTATAAAACACTGCTGAAACAGATTAAAGAAGACCTAAGTAATTGGAAAGATGTTTCACGTTCATAGATTGGAAGACTTAATATTGCTAAGTTGTCAATAATATCTAAAGCAATCTATAGATTCCATGCAATTCTGATCAAACTTCCAACAGTGTTCTTGATAGAAATGGAGAAAACAATCCTCAACTAATGGGGAATGGCAAGAGGCCCTGCAAAGCTAAAACTATGTTGAAAGAGAAGAACAAAGTAGGAAAACTCACACTTCCTAGTTTTGAAACATATATACAGCCACCAATGGAATAAAATTGAGAGTCCAGAAATAAACCCACACATCTATGGTCAACTGATTTTTGACAAAGGTGCTAAGTGTATGTAATGGGGAAAGAAGAGTCTTGTCAATAAATGGTATTGGAAAAATTAAATTTCCATGTGTAGAAAAATGAAACAGGATCCATGCATTTCTCCATACAAAAAAACAAACTCAAAATGGATTAATGACTGAAATATGGAAACTAAAACCATAAAATCCTTAGAAGGCAATGCAGAGGCAATGCTGCCAAGCCCAGCATTTAACAATGGATTATGTAATTGTCCTGGTTCCCTGGTGCCACTCTGACAGGAACATATCACAAATGGGATGGCCTTAACAAGCAGGAATTTAGTCTTACAATTTGGAGGCTTTAAGTCCAAGTTCAAAGTGTCAGGCTCTAGGGGCTGGGTGAAAGCCCCTCAACCTTCATGGATTACACTTCATGGATTACACTTCTTTAAGGTGGGGTCCAGCTCCACCTCCTGCTCCCAGTCCACTGGAGGTAGAGACATTTCTTCACTCAGACAACTGCTGGCTGCTGAGGCTGAGAAGCCCCAAGGTTGACAAGTAAAAAGGCACAGTCCTGGTGTTACCAAACCACAGAGCAGGCCATTAACTTAAATCCATTGTAAGTCCCAAGGTCGACAGAGCATAGCAGGCTGCTGAGCAGTGACAAGGCTACATGCAGGGTCCAAGCGTGCTGTAGGCTAGAGACCATTCTCAAAGCTTCTCCTTATATACAGGAAGCAGCCTACATACCCAAAGGCAGCTACTCAGCTGCTTCCAGTAGATTCCACTATGGAGTTGATTACCAGTCTCATCATGGGGAATGCAACATCCAGCTGCCCAGCCACTCAACCAGACCCAGCCAAGTTGACACAAAAACATAACCACCACAGTAATATAACAAAAGCACAGATAACAAAAGACAAAATAGATAAATGGGATCTCATAAAAATGGAAAACTTTTCTTTATCAAAAAGCTTTACCAAAAAAGTGAAAAGACAAGTTACTGGCTGGGAGAATAGCTTTAGAAACCATGTATCTTGTAAGAATCTAAAAGTCAAAATATGTATAAAATTTCAACAACTTAACAAAAAGACAAATAACCCAATCATAAAATGGGCAAAGGACTAGAATAGATATTTTACCAAAGAGGACATTCAAATAGCCACTGCACACATGAAGAGACAGTCAATGTTATTAGCTTTCAGTGAAATGCAAATCAAAACTACTGTGAGATACCGTTTCACTCCCAGTAGGCTGACAAGATAAACAAACAAACAAAAATCCCAGAAAATAACAAATGCTAATGAGAATGTGGGGAAATTGGAACACTTATCCATTGCATTAGAAATGCAAAATGGTACAGTGCAAAGTCTTGGCAACAGTGTGGCAGTTCCTCAAAAAATTATAAATAAAATTACCATAAGACCCAGCAATCACACTCCTAGGTATATACCCCAAAGACTTGAAAACAGAGACTTAAAAATAGATACTCCAACATTCTTTGAAGTGTTATTCACAACAGTCAAAATGTGGAAACAACTTTAATGCCTATCCATGGATGAACAGACAAACAAAATGTTGTACATCCATACAATGGAGTATTACTCAGCCAGTAAAAAAAAATGAAGTCTTGATACATGCCACAATATAGATGCAGCTTGAACACATTATGCTGAGTGAAATAAGTCAAGTCAGAAAAGGACCAATATTGTTTGACCTCAGTCATAGAAAAAGACAAAAAAAGGCAAATGCATAGAGAACAAAGTTTGTTAGTGGTTATCAGGGCTGGAAGGGAAGGGGAAAGGAGGTGTGATTATAACCTATGGAGTCTGAGTTTATAGTGATGGAAAAATTGCATTGACAAAAGATAGGGTAGCATACCAATTAATGTAATTGTTGCCATTAAGTATGTACACTTGTAGAAAGTTGAGTTGGCAAAAATTACATGAAAAATTTATTTACAATAGCACACACACACACACACAAGTAGTTGCTGAAGTTGCTTGTATACAACCAAACATCTCATGAGATTTGATCTCTTGGTTTGGAGGTTTAAGGTCATGCTTTCTTGGGATATCTCAATTAATTGATCTAATAATATATTTGTTGCTTCTATTGTACTTCCTGGTTTATTTTATAGTGCCTAGGGTCTTAAAAGCTTGCAAGCAGTCATCCAAGATATAATAATTGATGTCTATTCATGTAGAGCCACAGAGGAAGAAGACGAGTCAGGAATAGGAGGAGAAAACGGAATGCGTGGCTGATTGCCTCCATGAGCAACTGCTTCTTTTGCCACGAGAACAGAAGAACTTAATGGTACACAGATACCATTACTGAACATTTTTATTAAAGATTCTACAGAATCCTGATCAAAAGGAGGGAAATGAAGAACAGAATTTCAAATTCTCATGGGCTCTAGATTTTCTGGAGCCACTGGGGCTAAGTGAGCCTCTGAAACTATTGCCCTGAGATAATCTTTAAAATTTAAACCCCTTTAAGTCTTCTTAAAACCAAACAATAATTTTGCTTAACTAGTAAAGAACATCTGCCTTGAGCAGTGTGCTCTTTTAAGATATAGCTATATGGGACCAAACTAATAATAGCAATTGGAAAAATTAGACAGGAAACTTAGGGGGCAGTAAGTTTATTTTTTTCTTCTAAATTTTATTTATATAGTTGTTTTTGAGAATATATACAGCAAAAGATACACCGGTTCAACAGTTTTTACATGTACAATTTAGTGACAACAATTCAGGGCTTCAAACCAGTTGAAAACGGTTCAGTCATGGCTGACAGAGCCTACATGTTGAATAGCAACCAAATCTCTCCTGTGTGTGATTTTGACTAGAATAGGAAACCAGGCAGTGGTGCCTCACTTAAAGATGGTGCCTGACATACGTTCAAAGTGGTGTGGGCAGCCACCATCTTTGAGTGGGGCACTGTTGCCTACTTCCTACTGGGGTAAAAATCCACAGATGAAAGATTTTATTGATTACGAAATGTGCATGCTCCATTGCATGACTGAAGTGTTTTCATCTGGTTAAAAGCCCTGCACTGATTACATTTTTCAAGTTGTATAACCATTTTCAGTCTCCTTTTCTGAGTTGTTTCTCCTCCATTAACATAAACTCACTTCACCTGTGAGTTTAAGTTAATGAGGGGTGAACAGCTCTGAAAAGGAGGGTGAGAATGGCTGCACAACTTGAAGAATGTAATCAATTTCACTGAATTGTAGAAACTGTTGAATTGGTATATGTATTGCTGTGTATATTCTCAACAACAATAAAACAAAATAAATTATAAAGAAATGAATTATAATGGAACCATGCCATCAAATATTATGCAGTCATTAAAAAGAATATGGCATTCATTTATGTACTTATGTGGGAGAATCTCTAAGATTTATTTTAAGAGAAAAAACAAGATGCACAACAGTGAGTACCATTTGTGTGATATCATTTGTATTAAAAGTGGGGATATATATCTCTGTGTGTTTATACACACATGAACCATTTTTTGAAGGATATAAAAAAAAAAAAAGTGGAATACAGGCGGCTTCTAGATTGGAGGCTGGGAGTTTGGGATGAAAGAGAGATTTCTTTCTTACTACCCACTCTTCTGTACAGTTTTTTTTTTTTTTTTTTTAAACTGTGTGCATTCATTACCTATTGAAAATAAGTTGGTAAAAAAGAAAAATAGAATAGCCACATTCAGAAGATTTTTATTATGACATTCTCTCAGAAAAAAATTGGAAATAATCTAAATATCCAACAACTGAGATAATGTTAAATCAATGTTGGCACAGCTATTTAATTAAATATTAAACTTTAATTTATGATTATTATCTTTTACAAAGCCTTGTAAAAATGACATGGGAAGCAATCTTTTATGCTTTTGGCTAGTGGGGACCAGTTCATCATTATTGACTGTTCTGAATTACCTAAAGGAGTCAGGTTTATAAACTTCTTTGAATGGAAAGGCAGAGGGGGAAAAATGGTTGAAACAGGAAATCAGGAGAAGCAGAATTCAGAGAGGGAAAACACAGAAGAAAGAGAAGTGGAGAGGAAGGTAGGAAGAAAGATAGAGGCAAAAGGAGGTGGTAGCAAAAGGAGAGGAACATGGCAGGGAGGCAGCTGAATGCATGGTTAGAATAGAAACTCAGGCTTGGAGTTCCTGTGTGGGACCCACCAGCTCCTCCACAGAAGAAAGATGAGACAGTCTGCTTCTGTAGAGATTTACAGCCTTGGAAACCCAATGGGGCTCACTATGAGTTGCAATCAACTTGATGGCAGTGAGAGTTTTTGAAATTTGTTTTCTCAGATATCTAGACAAACTCTCTGCCTCTGCCCTGTGCTCTCATAGCACCTTGTGCTTTCCTGTCTCCCGACAAATAGCAAAATTTAATGAGATTGTTCCTGTCAGTCTTTCTAAACATACGGTAGCCTAACTGAAGGCAAGGAATATGTCTTACTCTTCCATGAATCTCCAACCCTCACTCTAAGTCTGGTAGTAAATATGTTTTAGGATATGGAGAAAAATTGGGAGGATTTCATTCAGCCTGGGCCTTGGGGTGGACATTTCTTATAGATTATCCTCCAGAAGAATCTTTCCCCTTGGAAAGATCTATTAAATAGAAAGTGACTCTTCACAGTTTACCAAAATATTCTCCTCTGAAAGGGCTAATCTGAAATGAAAAACTAGAATAAAACTCTGACCACTAGGAGGCAGCGCCAAGGATCAAAGCAGTAATATCTACGCAGAGACAAGGGATAACTTTGGCCTCTGGTTCATAGATTCCCATTATTATTTTTAAAAACGGGAGAGAATAAACATGAACACTAATAATCGTATTAGATTCTTCCATGTTTTTTTTTTTTCCTTATGTTTATTTATAGAGGGAGGGTAGAAAGTTAAAAACCAGAAACTGAATTATTTGGTCATTTCCTATCTCCTTTGTTATCCTTGAGCAGTGCAAATAGTTAATGCACTCAACTGCTAACCAAAACGTTGGAGGTTTCACTCCGCACAGACATATCTTGGAAAGAAGTCCTGCCAATCTACTTCTAAAAAACCAGCCATTAAAAATCCTGTGGAGCAGTTATACTCTAATGCACACGAGGTCAGCATGCCTTGGAGTCAGCTCCTTAGCAACTGCTTTTTATTTGTTACTCCCAGATCAGAGCATTCCAGGCCCTTCACAAAATGGCAGTATGGCACAAAAATGGCATTCCATCACCAGAGATAGACTAGCTTTTCAGTCTGGCAAGGATGCCAGCCTCCTTTACTTTGTATTTTTCTTTCTGTTCCTTCCACCAATCCAGCTATGCAAATAGCTCATATTTCTTAGTTACAAGGTCCCTTGTTCACAGTCCCTTAGATAAAAATGTGCTGCAATAGTACCAAAAATTAATTCATTTTACTGATTTGTTTTCTGAGGAGCTCTGGTGCTGTGGTGGTTAAGGCATTTGACTGTTAACCAAAAGGTTGGTGATTCAAACCCACTAGAGCCTCCACAGAAGAAAGATGAGACACTCAGCTTCTGTAGAGATTTGCAACCTTGGAAACCCAATGGGGCTTACTATGCATTGGAATCAACTCGACAGTAGTGAGAGTTTTTGAAATTTGTTTTCTCAGATATCTAGACAAACTCTCTTGCTTTTAATATAATGCAGCTTCTGACCCTTCCCTAATTAAGCTGTCCACAACTTCAAAGCCAAGTGTCTACTTCATAGCTGAGATTTACTCTTGAACCATCTTCTCTTCAATCTATTTATAATTTATGCTTGCTACCATTCAATGAAGGAACTCTGGTAGTGTAGTGCCTAAGGTACTTGACTGCTAACCATAAGGCTGGCAGTTCAAACCCACCAGCCACTCCTTGGAAGGAAGGTTGGGCAATCTACTTCCATAATGATACCACCTCAGAAACCCAAGGAAGGGTGGCTATGAATCGGGTCTGATTTGATGGCACATAACAATAACAACAACCATTTACTGAAGGAGCTCTGGTAGCACAGTGCCTAAGGCAACTGACTGCTAACCAGAAGGTAGGTGGTTCAAACCCATCAGCCACTCTGCAGAAGCAAGACTGGGCAATCTACTTCTGTAAAGAATTACTGCCTCAGAAACCCAATGGGGTTGCTATGAGTTAAAATTGACTTGACAGCAGTGGCCTCTTTTTTTTTTTTTTTTTTTTAATTTTTATTGTGATTTGGGTGAAAGTTTATAGAGCAAATTCACTTTCCATACAGCAGTTCACATCCACTTTGTCTCATGACATTAACTGCAATTTCCCACAATGCAACAACTCTCAATTTCCCACAATGCAACAGCTCTCTTCCCACTGTCTCCCCATAATTACCTCTTCCCTGTGTCCTTCCCTCCCATGCACTTCTGGCCCCCAAGCTGTCCCCCTGTGCTCATGCAGCCCTTCTATTCTCCCATGGTTGAGCTCTCCAAGGGATGTATCTACCTAATGTAAATGTTCAGCTCATATGCCTGTCTTTTGTTTGGCTGGAGGCCCGAGGAGGGGTTTCAATTCCAGACCTGAAGGGCAGCTAGGGGCCATAATCTCAGGGGTTTCAGGCAGTGTTTTGTTTTTCATTTTTTTTTTTACCATTTACTGAGCAGCATCAGTGGAGTCCTGAGTCAGCACTAATGGTTAAGCACTCAACTACTAACAGAAAGTTTGACAGTTTGAAAATCACCCCATCCCCCAGAAGTACCTCAGAAGAAGGACCTGGAGATCTGCTCCCACAAGGTCACAGTCTTGAAAACCCTGTGGGGCACAGTACTGCTCTGCACATGTGGGGTTGCCCCAAGTAGAGTCAACTCGACAGCAACTGGTGTTAGAGGTCAGGCAATGTGCTGAGAGCACTTTACACAAATTACAAGTAACTGCCCTTCCCCTAAAGCTCCTTGTGATTGTACCTCTCCCTCCAAGTCTTTGCTCAAATGCCACCTTCTCCAGAATGTTGAATTTGAAAATTGCATCCCTGTTCCCTTCCCCTGCAGTCCCTTTCCTTCCTCACAAATTGGTCTATTGTGTGTACCTTCCCATGATGATATAAGCTCCGTGAAGGCAAGGCTTTTTGCTTTGTAGTGGTGATTTTTTTTCTTTTTCTTTTGAGGGACCTGTATTTTCAATGCAAAATCTCCAGCACCTAAATCAGTGGCTGGATATAGTAAGCAATCTGTGGTTTGGAGATGAATGAGTAGTCATCACAAATATGTAATTTACAGATGGGATCATTGATGGTCAAAGACAGTAAATAATTTCCCAAATCATAGTGGAGCAAGAGATGGAGCCCAGGTCTTTCTGTAATGGAGGCTGAGGTTTTTATTTATTTATTTTTTTTTGGGTAGGATTTGTCAGAGATATTTGAGAGGAATGTACCACCACCACCATTTGTCTCCAAGTCGATTCCAACTCATGATGAACCCCATGTGTGGAGTAAATATCTAAATATCCAACAACTGAGATAATGAGAATATAGCTATTCTATTTTTCTTTTTACCAATTTATCTGTTTCCAGTAGGTAATGAATGCACACAGTTCCTTGCAACAACAACAACAACAACAACAATAACAAAAATGTGTTCTATAAGGTCTTCAATGGCTGTGATTTGTCAGAAGTAGATTGTCAAGCATTTCTTCTGAAGTGCCTCTGGGTGGTCTCAAACTTCCAACCTTTCAGTTAGCAGACCAAAGTGTTAACTGGTCAGAAGGTTCAAGATTTATAAGAAATGATGGTTGAGCAAAAGGTAGGAGGATTAAGACATTCCAGAAAGGCACTTTAAGATCAAAGACATAGAGCTAGTAGTGTATGTGAGCAACCACAGGCAGTTGAGGATTACCAGAGGGTAAAGTGAAATGCAAGAAAGAGTGGGAGAGGAGACTGAAGAGGAAGTGGGGGCAAGGCCATGTGTACTTAGTGTACCAAATTATTAGGACTGGATTAACAAATATGGAAGGAAGATAGTAGATTTACAAAACATCTAGTAAGTGAAGTCTTAGTGATAGGAAAGAGGAATATTCAGGTGACAATACCAACAGAAAGTTGGATACAGAGGTCTGAGAAACCAGAAAGATATTAGGACCATGGATAAAAGAGCAAGAACATTTGATAGCTACTGTTATGAGATTCCAACATCCACCTGCCAGTTTGTGATACTGTAGTGGCCTGAATGTTGCTACAATGCTGAAAGTGACACCACTGGTATTTCAAATACCAGCAGGGTCACCCATGGTAGACAGGTTTCAGCAGAAATTTCAGACTAAGCGAGACTAGGAAGAAAGGCCTGGTTGTTTGCTTCTGAAAATTAGCCAATGAAAACAGTGTATCACAACAGAATATTGTCTGATGTAATGTTAGAAAGCAAACCTCCTAGGTTGGGAGTTACTCAAAATACACAGTGGCCACAACATACCAACGATTGTAAAGGTGGGACAGGACCAGGCAATGTTTTGTTCTGTTGTACATGGGGTTACCGTGAGTTGGAACCAATTTGAGTTAATGAGACTTTTCAGTGAACTGTGTAATAAATGCTGCATGCATACCATAGCATATGGTTGTGAATGTAACTCTTCCTTAGGTGGTCAAGTAAGTCTTGTAGTACTGGAGGCTTTAGCTTCATTCTAATTCTCTGGAGAGTTGAGGCAACAGAATCATCCTAGCTCTTCAAACTCTACTGATTCTCCCAGCCCCACTCCAGATAATTTCCCTTACTAAGGAGCTCTGTTTGGTACATTACCGTGCAACTTTAGGAATAGTCCGTTTAGGCTAAAAGGCTCGCGAAATAGGATTGGGAAAGAGCTGCAACATCTG
>NW_006921912.1:380457-393301 GCF_000298275.1 Orycteropus afer afer | reverse complement strand
TGGTGCGGGATCGGGCAGTGTTTCGTTCTGCTGTGCATGGGGTCGCTATGAGTCGGAAACGACTCGACGGCACTTAACAACAACAACAACAAGGAGCTCTGGTGGTGCAGTGTCTAAGGCATCTGACTGCTAGCCAGAAGGTTGGTGGTTCAAACCCACCAGCCACTGCATGGAAGGAAGATGAAGTAATCTACTTCCATAAAAATTTAACACCTTGGAGATCTAATAGGGCTCTGGTGGTGTAGTGGTTAAGTCATCTGGCTGCTAACCAAAAGGTTGGTGGTTCAAACCCACCAGCTGTTCTTTGGAAGAAAGATGAGGTAGTTTGCTTCTGTAGAGATTTACAGCCTTGGAAACCCAATGGGGATTGCTATGAGTCAGAATCGACTAGATGGGAGTGAGTTTTGTTTGTTTCTTTGGAGGGGTGGCTTGAGGTGATGAGGAACCTTCATTCCTGTGGCCAGCCCACTTCAGTGCTCATTTCCAGCTTGCAGAGTAGAGTTGTTGCAAAGTAGCATTGGTTCCAGTATCAGTTGTTTGTCCATTGCCCTCAGGACTTGTGCTTTCCCAGGTGGATGGCCTGCAAGTCTACAGCCCAGTTCTCTAGGACCTTGATTCCGGATTGACTTTGGAAGGACCAGAGACCAATATGCCACGGGGCAGTTTTTCTCTCATTATCAGAGGAGTTAGGTCAATTTCTTTACCTCTTCCAGAAAACAAGATTGAAGGTGGAAGATAGTTCACTCTTGAGAAGTTTTCAACAAAGGGAATTTACAGAGCAAACCCATTATCTCTCCAAGATGATTGGATAGTGACCTAAGGGAAGGGGTGCTCTTGGTGTACTTCTGTGGTTTGCCCAACACAGGGCAGGAGAAGCTTGCATACTGATGTCAGCTGGGAGCTTGAATCAAAAAGATCAAGACCCTTGATGTTTCAAGCTCTCATTTACTTCTTTCTAGAGGCAATACTTCTCACCCATCTATATCTGGGTATCTGCCCTACCTCCCTACTCTCCATGTACACAACCACACCTTTATAAAAAACAAAGGAGAAGAGGAAGGAGGAGAATAGGGTGCTCTAGGTAGTGTGTGTGTAGTATTGTGGTGTGGGAGCTGAGCAAGAGAAGTCTGGGGGTTAAGATGATGGGAATTAGGTGGATCTCACCCTACTTGAGGCTTCTCTAATACAGCACATCTTCTGTTTGGCTTCTTTGAGTCCTTCTGTTAAAGGTGCTGCTAGAGGGCATCATTTGGGAATCATAATTTGGGAATTTATGAAGATTCCCCTGGCCTGGACCATCTGCTTATCCCTCATATAGCAGCTTTATTCATCTTTTTGCCATCAGGAAGTGGAGCCATCTCTACCTCTTCCTTTGGCTCTGGTGGGACTGCTCAGAGTAGAAAATGTGTGAGAGGGAAGAGCATGAGATGAGACAGGCAGTTCTGGGACTAAGCCTGCCCTCAGCCTGAGGTACAATAGGGCTTTACTGGCAGGGAAAAGAGGTGTCTCTCTCTCTGTGTGTACTTGTTTATGGTGGGGAAGGGAATATAAAAGAGAATCAAAGGACACAGGAGGAGAAGCTGCAAGAGGGTCACCATCTTTAGTCTTTTTCTTCTCAATCCTGATTTTATGTGGGATTTGTCATGGTTGGGACACAAAGTTAACTATGGTAAGATCAATAAGAACAGAAGGACATATTGAGCACTTCAAATATATCATCTTATTTAATTCTGGCAAAACCCTAGTAGGTAGGTCCTATTATTGTCTTCATTTGCCAAATGGGACAACTGATGCTGTCAGAGAGGCCAGGGTCACCAGCTAGCAGGTTCTGGAATCAGGATTCCAGTTCAGAGCTGGCTAATTATAGAGCTTGTGCTCTTGGCCACGATGCTCCACTCTTTGGTCCCTGCACAAACTTCATTGCTCTAGTCTGATAAGGATCAGCATGGGCCTGGAAGCTCAGGGCAGTCTGTTCAAGGGGAGGTTGCAGTCAGAAACATCAGAGGAGGAGGCCCCTGCACCTGACGAGGCCCAATGACCCCTAAGGTCCCTGCCAGCTCTCAGAGTCTTGGAAGCAAGGGTAACCTTCTCTCTCTCTAGTTACCATCAAGGCTCATTCTAGTCCGGCTCATGGACCTCCCAAGACTTCTCTTTTCTTGAATATCTTGGAGAGCTCTGTAGCATTTGTGGACCTGTATCATCCAGTCTTTCTTGACCATCTAAACATGACCCCTACCCTAGAGTAATGCAGAGACATGGTGAAATGATGCTCAGGATGCCTTGGAATGTGGGGCAAGGGTGGAGGACTCAAAACCAGTCATGTTGCTGTTATGTGCCGTTGAGTCGACCCGACTCATAGCGACCCCTCCTTAGGTTTCCGAGGTGGTATCACTACGAAAGTAGATCACCCAAACTTCTTTCTGAGGAGTGGCTGGTGGGTTTGAACCATCAGCCTTCTGGTCAGCAGTAAAGTGCCTTAGGCACTACGCTGCCAGAGCTACCAGTCATAGTCTGGGACATTATTATGGGCTTGGAGGTAATGATGACAGATCTGGGGAGGGTAGGTGTGGGGACATGTAGTATAATATGAGCTGAGTGTTGATGTAGTTATGTGCTGCTGAGTTGGACCCAACTCATAGTGACCCCTCCTTGGGTTTCCCAGGTGGTATCACTATGGAAGTAGATTGCCCAACCTCCCTTCCAATGAATGGCTAGTGAGTTTGAACCACAAGCCTTCTGGTTAGTAGTCAAGTGCCTTACTCATTGAGTATTAATGAGAATGAGCTGAAGGGAATTGTGAGGAAAACATATATAAGACTTTGTGACAGATGAGATGCAGGAAAGGAAAGAGAAGGAGGAATAGTTAGTGATCAACATTTTTATATTTAGAATAAAATGAAATATTAAATAAAGATTAATAAAATGCTTCTTAGCTTACATTTTCTTGAGGGTCATGTATGAGGCACTTTTCTAAGCATTTTACATTAAATACTCCCAACTATTTTCATTACATTCTCTTGGTAAATGAAATTACTGATGCCTAGGGAAGGTTAGGAGTCCCTAAGTGGTGCAAATGGTTAAGTGCTCAGCTGCTAACTGAAATGTTGGAGGTTCAAGACCACCTAGAGGTGTCTTGGAAGAAAGTCCTGGCAATCTACTTCTGAAAGATCACAGCCATTGAGAACCCTGGGGAATGCAGTTCTATTCTGGCACACTTGGAGTCAACTAAATGGTAGCAACTGGTTTTAGGGGAGGTTAGATATCTTTTTCTTTCTTTCTTTTTTTTTTTTCTTAATTTTTATTGTGATTTGGGTGAAAGTTTGCAGAGCAAATTCATGTTGTCTCATGACATTGACTGCAATTTCCCACAATGCAACATTCCACTTCCTCCTGATAGTTACCTCTTCCCTGTGTCCTTCCTTCCCATGCACTCCTGCCTTCTGAGCTGTCTCCCTGTGCATATACAGCATATACAACCCTAGAATAGTCTAGGGGAGGTTAAATATCTTTTAAGGGAAGATAGCAAAAAGTAGAATTTGGGTGGTGGCTTTGACTGGAGGAAGTTAATTCCATTTTGGACGTGACCAGTACCGTAGTGCCTAAGGCACTTGACTGCTAACCAGAAGGCTGGTGGTTCAAACCCACCAGCCACTACTCAGAAGGAAGATGTGGCAATCTACTTCCGTAGTGATATTACCTCGGAAACCCAAGGAGGGGTCGCTATGAGTTGGGTCTAACTCCATGGCACATTACAACAACAACAGAAAAGACTGTAAAGTGAAATCCTCTTTAAGGCTATGGACCTGGCATATTGTTTCTGTTGTTCCTCTCTCTGGAAGTCTAGGCTTGGACAGAACTCCTGCCCTTGCAGTCACATCCAGGGGAGTGTGATGTCATGGCAGTCATGAGTGAGGGTTTAAAAGAAGTAGGCAGTGGTCATCGAGAACAATTGGCACTGAGGTCTCTGGAGTTGTAGACAGAGAGATCGCCATTGGATCCGGCAACATGGAATCACTGGAGAGCTTGTCAAGAGCATTTTCAGTGGAGCACAGGGGTGGCAAACTGATTGGAGTAGGCTGAGTCCAAAACAGAGTGGGACATCAATGAGGATTGGTAGAAAGTGTAGAGAGCCTTTTAAATAAGTTTTATTGGGAAAGTGAAAATAGAGGTGACAAACTGTAGCAGAATGAATATTAATGCAGCTTTTCATCACCTCTGCCATCATCATCACATATACATATGTTACCATTATCATCACTCCCAACATACCATTGAATCTTACTGATTGGCTGGGAGTCAGCTGAAAAAGCTGCAAAGAGATGGGAGAAAAAGAAGAGGAAGGAGAAGGATCTAAACTGCCTCTGTCTGATTAAGGCACAAGGAGACTTTGAGAGGCAGAAGCCTAGAAAATTCCATATGATGAGACTGTCCTGAGGCCAAGTGAGTGGACAGATAGAGGATGGGGAAAGTAAGACGCAGGAGACTGGGCACTGTAGCAAAAGCCCTGATTAGACTGGGAATTTCAGTCTATATGTTCCTGGGCACTGGAGTGGGCTTCCTAATAGACAGGTATCTAGCATATCTGGTCAAGCAGCATGACACCCTCATATCTAATGAAGCTTTAAGGGTATGGACGGAGATAATAGTGGTACTCTGTCCAATGGGCCAAAGGACATGGTTCTGAGCACAAGATTCTGGGCCTGAGAGGCGGGGAAACACCCACAGGCCTGTATCTAAAAGGAAGCTTCTGCCCCCAGACTGAGAGCAATTGCAGCTGGTCCCCTCTACTTCTTCCCTTCCTACATTGTTGCCCTTTCCCCAGGGCTAGGTCACCTGTTCTAGCCATTGCTTCCCCTCATTTCATCTTCTTGCTATCCTCGGAAGAGATGGACAAGTTCCTGCTGCTGTTTCTGATGCTGGCAGCGTTTCCTGTCTCTTTCTTCCCACCAGCGGGTGAGATCCTGGGCGAGGCTAGAGCAAGGCATGAAGGGCTGAGGGTCAAGGGAGGCAGGAAAGGACAGGGGTTGGGGGTGGTATTGATCCTGGGCTGATGTGATCAGCAGTGGCAAGAGCCACAGGGATGGTATGCTGCCTGGCGCTGGCCCTGACATGGTTACATACATTCCATGGCATGTTGGCAAGGATTCAGGATCTGCTAAAGGGCTCTTTTTTGGGGGAGTTACTGGCTACAGGCAGGACTGAGATGAGGGCCCTTTATGCTTTAGGACTGGCAGGACTGCATTGAGGGCTAGTGGTAGTTCCATCATTTCTATATAAGAAGGCTTAGGGACAGCAATCTTGTTGGGAAGTAGCTTCGTGTGACATGTGTTGAAGCTGCATTTCTGTAGCAACACACTGCACTTAGATTGCAACTTTTTTATTCCTCCATGGAGAAGGGTAAGTCTTGATCATCAAGGAGTCAAAAGCCTGAGTGTCCTAGCTCCAGGGTAAACTATGGTTCCCCTAGTCACTGCTGGGATACCATATGTTTACTCAAATTATGCATACATTTTACTATTTTTTTTTTCCAATAACTGCCTTAATTTTCATAAGTGTGCTATGCAAAAAAAAAAAAAAACAAAAAAAAAACCGTATTGCTGTAAAACAATTAGCATAGTACACTTACCAAATACCTCCAAGGGGAGGGTATGGTTAGTAGAATGTGGGTGTATCATTTGCATAAAAATATTGGACTCATCCCATGTTCGTCATACAAAGGTTTCCTCCATTCCACTCACACTTGTCTTCTCTACGCTCTTACCTAAAGTTATAATTGTCCAACAGAAACCTAGTCACTAACTTTCATCCTGCCCAGGGTTATTCATTCTTAATGGGGGTGGGTATAACCTGTGTGGAAGTCCTGGAAACATTTACATCCCAATGGAAGCAATGTAATAGGGGGATCTCAGGTACTAGAGTATGTAGTGGGGAATTATTTAGGCTCATGCCACAATCTTTGAAATTCTTGTCTTGTTCTTTGGCCTAACAAGCTGGGTCCTAGCCCACCTGTGACATACTCCCTCCCACGTCTAATCTCTCAGATTCAACTACCATGTGCATGGTTTGCCAAGACTTTAAAGATGGCCAGTGTCAGAAAGGGAAAGGAAACTGCACTGCAATGGACAACATAGCTTGCAGAACCCAGAATATATATGTTGAGAACAAAAAAGGTAAAATGGTCTATGCTGAACGCCTGTTGGCCAGAGTGGCTGATTCTGTCTTGGAACAGTATAATGATGTCCTGTTAGTGGGAGGTTATAGGGGAGATCATGTCAGGAGGAGTTTGGAAGCTTTGAGTTTGCATACTCCTCTCAACTGGTAGGAGCCACCTCATTCCATCCCTTTCTTTTTTCCTTACAGAATGGCTTTATGACCACACAGAACTGGATTGTTCAACGTTCTGTCATTCTGGCATCATGCTTCTTACTAAGGAAATCATGGTTGAAGGATATTGCTGTACAGGCAGAAACTTCTGCAACAAACATCCTGGGAAGTTAAAGAAAACATACTTTTAGGTTTCCTGATTGCTAAATCTTTCCAGAAGCCCTGTGTTAGTTACTTACTCCTTTCCTCTCACTGCTGTGGGAAAATTCAAAAGTCTAAAGCATTATCTAGTCCCATTCCTTCCAACATGCTCTCTTGATAAGCCTGCATTATCCCCCAGCCCATCTAAGAATGTATTTTCACTTTAGGGCAGTCTCCTTGTCTCCTAGCTTCTTTCTGTGTCTACAAACACACTTACTTTCCCCTGTTCTGTCTCTCTGCTACTTTTCAATTATCCAAAGAATCATCTCTATTTCCTTGTTTGCATTTTTTCATCACTCATCTTGTTTTAGCTCCTTACTGAACTGGTTGCAAGTTTCTAATCACACCAATGAAAGGGAGACAGTTTCTCAGCAAAGATAATGAATTCATTATTGGCCATGTGGAAAATGATTGGCTAGGTAAAGGACAACTGCATGGCTGGAGATGGTAGTTGGGCATCATAAATAGCTACATATGACAAAGAACACGTATTGCTAAAACCATAAGAGTTAAGTGGGTGTCCACTGAACTGAGTGATTAGAGTAGCAGGAAAAGCACAGAATTCTAAGGAACACTAATATTAAATTGTTTAGGAAGCAAAGTGTTTCTGTTTATAGTGATAAAAATGTTACACAACATGAATGATCTATTGATCTCACTGAATTGTACATGCAAAAAATTTTGAATTGGCAAATGTGTTATTCATATTTTTACAATTATATATATATATATAGACCTAGATAGAGGAAACACCTGCAGAATGAGGGATGATGATAAGAAAGGCAGAAAAATAATCAAAAATAATCGTTCCAGAATTCAAGAGAGTCAGGGTTCTAAGGAAGTGATGAGTTAGCATCGTCCAAGGACTTCATTCAATAATACATGGATGACCTTGGTGATTATTGGTGACCTTGGTCAGAGACAGGTCAAGTGAAAAGTGGAAGTAGGAGCTATATTAGCATGGGTTTAAGAGATAATACATAAATCCGGGGTATCAAAAGAATTGAAAGCAGAAACACAAACAGAAATCTGTACACCAGTGTTCGCTGGAGCACTATTAACAATAGTCAAAAGGTGGGAACAACCTAAATGTCCATCAACAAATGAATGGATAAACAATATGTGGTACACACATACAATAGAATATTAGTCAGTCATGAAGAGAAATGAAGTCCTGATACATAGATGAACCTTGAAAACATTCTGAGTGAAATAGGTCAGTCACAAAAAGACAAATAATTGTATGATCCCACTTATAAAAAATAGGCAAATTAATATAGAGGCCAATGCTTATTAGTGATTAGAGAGGTGGGAGGCATGTGGGACATCATTGCTTAGGGGAGCACTGAGCTTCTGTTAATCGTAGAGGAATAATTTGGAAAAGTATAGGCCTCATGGTTGCACAACAGGATGAGTGTACGCAGTGTCACTGAATTGTACATGTCAAATTATTCAAATGGCCAATGTTTTGTTATACATATATTTTACCATGATAAGAAAAGAAAAAGTTAATGGATAGGGAGGAAGTGGAGGCAGTGAATGTGACCTACTCTTTAAAGTAGCTTTGAG
Organism: Orycteropus afer afer; assembly: GCF_000298275.1. Classification (NCBI taxonomy): domain Eukaryota; kingdom Metazoa; phylum Chordata; class Mammalia; order Tubulidentata; family Orycteropodidae; genus Orycteropus; species Orycteropus afer. Next base: position 385,207 of record NW_006921912.1, on the reverse strand, counting down.
AAGAGAATGAGATAAAGGAGTAGTAACTAGAGGGAATGCAGAACGAAGGGGCAGCTTTTTTAGGAAGAAAGATTTAGGCATGTTTTAAGGCAAAAGTAAACTCCTGTCATCTCCTTTTCTTTCCTTGCATTAGTGCAGAAAAACTACCTCAGGAGTGTAGGAATCTCTACTTTTATTCATCTTTTTATCTCTCGTGTCTGGTTTTCACTTTTGATGCACTCTCTCTTCTCTCTGCATATATTTTGATCATGTTTCCTGTCTTCTCTATTTCTCCTTCTCCTTTTCATTGTTTTCCCATTTTCCTCCTTCTGTCTCTTCTTTCTCTTTATTTTAATAGGACTTGATGTAAAAGTGGAGGACTTTAAAAATTATTTTATGATCAAATCTATTTTTTATCTTTCCTCGTTTTAACTAGGGGATGCTTATAGTTAGTTTAAACTTCTTTCTTTCTCATAAATAAACTTCAACAAGCATGCATTTAATGCTGAGATTGTTAAGGTTAAATATTTTTTTCATAGACTTATTTTATGAGAATAAAAACTCAAATGTAAGGAGATGAGTCTGGCTGGATCAGCATCTGGTTACTTCCACACACCAGTACGGTATCATCACCGAAAGAGAAGTAATGACCAAACACAGATTCTTCAGCCTCTGCATTAAATTACATCTGATTCTAAAAGAGCCAGGGATAGGCCAAGGTTGATGAATGGAATTGGTACTGTTTTAAAATGATTTTTATAATTTACCCAACTTCCCTACTTACAAATTAAAACTTGGTCACTGTAGACAATTTCAAAAATACATAGTACCATGCATAATAAAATGAAAATAATAAATAATCTCTCAACCAGAGTTAATCAATATAAATATTTTAGTCTATGTACTTCCAGCTTTAACCTCATGTACATAAATTACCCATTTCAATTTGTCTGGGAATGAAGGGTTTCTGGGATATGGGGGTATCAGTGTGAAAACCAGGAAGGTCCCAGGGCAAACTTGTTGATACAGGGTCACTGTATGGGGGGGGGGCAAACTCACTGCCGACGAGTCAATTTCAACCATAGCGACCCCTCCTTGGGTTTCCGAGGCGCTACCTCTAGGGAAGCAGATTGCCCAATTTTCCTTCCAAGGAGTGGCTGGTGGGTTTGAGCCACCAGCCTTCTGGTTAGCAGTCAAGTGCCTGAGGCATTACACAACCAGAGCTCCCAAGGGTCACCCTAGTGTAGCTTTGTTGTTGAATTTTATCTTTTCAGAATATATTTTATGAAAGATAGTGAAGATATAGTATATGGCTTTCTAAAGGCAGTTCTTCCTTTGGAGGCCAGTAGTTAGGGGTCAGGAATTAAACAGAACTACAACTGAACTGATCCTACAGATGGCCTCAGGCCTAAGGCAGTCACCTGCTACACCCAAGGCTGGTGGTTCAAACCCACCAGACGCTCCCCACCAGGTAGCCGGGCTGTCTGTTTGGGAGCTCTGGTACCGTAGTGCCTAAGGCACTTGACTGCTAACCAGAAGGCTGGAGGTTCAAACCCACCAGCCACTCCTTGGAAGGAAGATAGGGCAATCTACTTCCGTAGTGATACTGCCTCAGAAACCCAAGGAGGGGAAATCCAAGGAGGGGTCGCTATGAGTCGGGTCCGACTCGAGGGCACATAATAACAACAAGAACATAACTGAACTAGTTTAGCTCCTTGATTGTAATTAACTGTTCACAGACCCCTATGCTAAGCCATCTCCCGCCTGCACACCTCAGCACTCACTACCCAGAAGGCAGAGCAGAGCTACACTCAGCACCAGCAGCTTGTCTATCATGTACGCAGGAAGTAGGTCCTCAGCAGCCTGCTGCTCCAAGGCCAGCTTCCTTGGGTTTTATGCCTTACTAGCCCTAACTGGCATTTGACTGCTAACCAGAAGGCTGGCAGTTCAAACCCAACAGCCACCACTCCTCAGAAGGAAGATTGGGCGATGTACTTCTGTAGTGATACCGCCTCAGAAACCCAAAGAGGGGTCACTATGAGTTGAAATCGACTGGAAGGCAGTGAGTTTGGTTTTTGGTTTGGAGCTCTAACTGGGGGCAGGGAGCAGTTGTTAGCAGAGGAGTCTACTATTAGTGTCTTTTGATGAGGTTGGCACACTTCCCCACAGACTGCCCACTGCTAGAGCATTTCTGGCCGTGCCACATGCTCCTTTTGCAAGAGCTCCTCAGGGTAAACTTCCAGTTCATAAAATTGTTTTTCCGGTTTTGTTTTAGGGCGGTGGGGATTCTAGAGGAATGGTCTCTGAACAGGTAGTGGGGAGACTGGTGCTTTTTGAGTCCCATTAATACTTAGCCTCAATATCGTGCTGGAAAGGAGTTGTGAACTGATGATGGCTGCTGAAATCCAAAACTTTGAATTCCCTGAGCTCTCTCCTGCCTTACTCCATCCCCTCTGTTCTTCCACCCACCAACTCTCAAATTTGGCTAAAGCCTTACACACAACTTGGAGAAAGGCCAGGCCACAGAGCAAGGGCCAAGTAAAGGACACCAGGCAGGACATGCGCAGAGTGGTGGCAGTGCTGACAGAGGAGGTGATGGGGGTGTGTGTGGTCAACAATCAGGACAGTTATAGGGACTGGGACAAGGAGAGGCAGACTTCTAACTGTCTGAGGGAGGAGCTCCATCACCAGAGCATACCTCTGATTAAATTGGCACACCTGAGGATAACATGAACAGTTATAAGTGAATGCCATGTCCACTGGTGTATTTAGGAAACTTACTGATCATGGTAAATCTGTTCATTATCTCCTTATATTATTTTCCATCCTAAAGCCACTTGGAAGTAGAGTGGTCTCCACCTTGTCCTATTTATTTATTTATTTATTTTTAAGTTTTAAAATTTTTTATTGTGATTTGGGAGAAAATTTACAGAGAAAATTCACTTTCATTGCAGCAGTTCACATATACTTTGTCTCATGTCATTGACCCCAGTTTACCACAATGCAACAGCTCCCTTCCCACTTCCTTCTGATAGTTACCTCTTCCCTCTGTCCATCCCTCCATTCACTCCTGCCCCCTGAGATGTCTTCCTGTGCATAAGCAGCCCTTCTTTCTCCCATGATTTTTCTCTCCAAGGACTGTATCTATCTCAGGTAAATGTTCAACTCATATGCCTGTCTTTTGTTTGGCTGGAAGCCACAGGTGTGGGTTCAATTCTTGACCTGAAGGCAGCTAAGGGCCATAGTCTCAGTTGTTTCACCAGGCTCTATGAGACCAGCAAACCTGGTCCCCACCCCGTTTTTTTTTTTCTCCAAATGATTTTGAGTTTTGTTCCACATTGTTCTTCTTTATCCAGGATCTCCTACATAGATCCCCTTCTAAGTGGTTGACATTGGTAGCTGGGCACTATCTAGTTCTTCCGGTCTCATAGTTGTATAGGCTGAGGATCAGATGGTGTACCAGTCGCTAGGATTGATTATACCCATGAATTTTTGGTTTTCTTCATTCTTCTTTGCTCTGGACAAGGAGAGATCCATCATTGCATCTAGATGGCAGCTTGCAAGCTTTTAAGATCCCAGTTGCTACTCACCAAAGTAGGATCCACCTTGTCCTTTGGCCCTGGGCTGAGATGGTGATTCCTCAGGGTAGAGTAGAGTGGGAGGAGAACTTGAAATGGAAAGGCTGGAACTTTTGTTAGGTGCCATTGAGTCATGTCCGACTCATAGCAACCCTATGCACAGCAGAACAAAACACGGCCCAGTCTGTGCCAGCTTCATGGTCCTTGCTATACTTGAGCTCATCATCGCAGCCACTGTGTCAATCCACCTCATTGAGAGCCTTCCCCTTTTTCGTCGACCCTCCACCTTACCAAGCATGACATCCTTCTTCAGGGAATGGTCCCTTCTGACAACATGACCAAAGTAGGTGAGATGAAGTCTGGACATTCTCACTTCCAAGGAGCATTCCTGCTGCACTTCCTCCAGGACATATCTGTTAGTTCTTTGAGCAGTCTATGGTACTTTCAGCATTCTTCGCCAGCACCACAACTCAAAAGCATCAATTTTTCTTTGTTCTTCCTTATTTATTGTCCAGTTCTCACATGCATATGAGGCTACTGAAAATACCATGGCTTGTGTCAGGTGCACCTTAGTTCTCAAGGAGACGTCGTTCGTTCTCAGCACTTGAAAGAGGTCTCTTGCAGCCAACTTGCCCTGTGCTATACATCTTCTTCTGATGTCCTGACTGCAGCTTCCATTGGCATCAGTTATAAAACCAAGCAATGTGAAGTCTTTGACAACTTCAGTCCTTTTCTCCATTTATCCGTGATGCTGCTTGTAGGTCCAGTTGAGAGGATTTTTGTTTTCTTTATATTGAGAAGTAATCCATACTGCAGACTGTATTCTTCAATCTTCATCTGTAAGTGCCTCAAGTCATCCTCACTTTCAGTAAGCGAAGTTGTGTCGTCAGCGTATCATAGGTTGTTAATGATTCTTCCTCTGATCTTGATGCCATGTTCTTTTTCATATAGTCCAGCTTCTTGGAGTATTTGCTTGGCATACAGATTGAATAGGATTGAATAGAATTGAAAGGATACAACCCTGATGCACTCCCTTCTTGATTTTAAACCATGCAGTGTTCCCTTGTTCTGTTCAAACAACAGCCTCCTGGTCAATGTACAGGTTCCTCATGAGCACAATCAAGTGTTCTAGAATTCCCATTTTTCTCAAGGTCATCCACAATTTGTTATGATTCACACAATCAAATGGTTTT
>NW_006921912.1:350813-378732 GCF_000298275.1 Orycteropus afer afer | reverse complement strand
GGGTTTGAACCGCCAGCCTTCTGGTTAGCAGTCAAGTGCTTTAGCCATTATGCTACCAGAGCTCCTTTTCAGCTCATTAATGCCTAGGATATCAATCTTTATGTGCTCCATTCCATTTTTGACAACTTCCAATTTTCCTAGATTCATGCTTTGCACATCCCATGTTCCGATCATGCATGGAGTTTTGCAGATGTTTCTCCTCAATTTGAGTAATACACGTCAGCAAATGGTGGTCTCGAAAGCTTTACCTTATCCATATCATTAAGGCTGGTTCTACTCTAATGTTCTACTCTGGAACTGTTAGTCCGAGGCAAAGAAAGCCATGCTTTTTGCATGATGTTGGGGAAGGAGAAATAGATGTCTCTGATAAGGGTATATTTATGAATGAGTGTCAGTATTGGGGACCATTGAGAGAGATTGGTAGGTGAAGGAAAATTCACAGAACAGAAGGGATGTCCCCATATTTGTTGCTATTGTTTTTGTTATTTGCCATTGAGTCGGACCCGACTCATAGCAACCCCTCCTTGGGTTTCCAAGGAGGTATCACTATGGAAGTAGATTGCCCAACCTTTTTTCCAAAGAGTGGCTTGTGGGTTTGAACCGACAGCCTTCTGGTTAGCAGTCAATTGCCTTAGGCACTACACTACAAGATCTCCTGTCCTCATATTAGGCTTCCTAAATTCCAGTTCCAATTTTAAATGTGATTTTTTTTCCCCCTCTGGAAGGGTGGTATTAAGTATATAACCAACACTTATTTCATCCCAAATTTGTATTAGACAAGTCTAAGAACTTTATATGCAAGAATCTCATTTATTTCTGATAACTTATGCTAAGGTGTTATCTTTTTGTCAATTTCCTTGATGAAGAAACTGGAATACAGATTAACTTTCCAGAACCTCATAACCAATTTGCAACCAGGCTCAAACGTAGATCTGTCTGATATCAGAATCTGTGGTCTGGCCAAGGTACTCCCCTGGTTGGACCTTAGCCCAGACCTGTTACTGAAAGATCTGATGGGGATTTTCATGGGTCAGTAAGCTTGTCTGGGCAATCAACTTCCTTAGAGATACCACTTCAGAAACCCAAGGAGGGGTCATCTTGAGTCAGAAACGACTCGATGACAGTGAGTTTTGGTTTTGGAAGCTTGTGGTTGTCTCGGATGACAACTCTCCGGGAGGCTGCAGAGGAGGAGGTTCCTGCTCTGGGAGAGTGTGGGCCCGATGATGTCTAGTGGGCTGACCATATCCTCCAGACAGGAACACTTTTGATTTTAGAAGGAGATTGTTATTGTTAGGTGTTATGAAGTCAATTTTTGACCCCATGTGACAGAGTAGAACTGCCCCCATGGGGTTTTCTTTTCTGTAATCTTTATAGGGGCAAAGAGGCAGGTCTTTCTCCTATGGAGGTGCTGGGTGGGTTTGAACTGCCAATTTTTTGGTTAGCCATCAAGTGCTTAACCATTGTGGCACCAGGCCTCCTAAAAGAAGGATACTTTCACTAATTAAGTTTGGATCAGAGATATAATTTGGATCTAACTCTTAAGTCTCTGACAACTTTGGGAATCTGGGAGGCAAGCCTTCATGGGGGTCAGGATATTTTCTATCCATGGCATCCACCCAATAAGCAAGGTAAGCATGTTCTTAGGGCATCAACAAAATCGTCGTTTTTGGAGCACTAGTTGTCCAAAGCAAAGACTCATAGATGCCAAGTAGATAGGACACAAGAAAATGTGAACAATACAATGGAAAGGGACTGGCAGGGCACTAAATGACATTAATATGATTTTATGAATTTTGTGTACTATAACAATTATATTTTCCTTTTCATTTTGGACTGAATGGATACAACCTTACATTCAGTTCTTTCTTGTCAATCACATAAGAATGCACCAGTGACAGTATAATCACGGGATTCATGATGTACGTGGTCCTGTGTAAAGTGAACCAAAACGCATCTTCAGATTGAGCATGCTGTTGTTGTTGTTATGTGCCGTGGAGTTGGACCCTACTCGTAGTGACCCCTCCTTGGGTTTTCAAGGCAGTATCACTACAGAAGTAGATTGCCTAACCTTCCTTCCGAGGAGTGGCTGGAGGGTTTGAACCGCCAGCCTTCTGGTTAGCAGTCAAGTGCCTTAGTCACTAAGCTACCAGAGCTCCTAGACTGAGCATAGCCTTGTATTTTTATCATGCTCTTTGTGATTGCTCTTGCCCCTGTTGGTGATCAGTAGTGGTCCAATGAACTGTGAAGATACAGCATCAAAGGAAGGAAAGTGAGTGTGTAAGTTTTTAAATATAAATTTTTGTGTTAAGGTCTGTAATAGATTGAATTGTCCCCCCTTCCCCCAAAATGTGTGTCAACTAGGCTGGGTCATTATTATCAGTGTTTGGTAGCAATATAATGATGTAATCATTCCCCATAGTTTGATCTGATGTGATCAGCCAATCAGTTGTAAGCAGATTAGCGTGGGGTGTAACACTCTTAATCAGATCCCTGACCCAAGGTAGGGGAAATTTTCCTGGGGTATGGCCTGTATCACCTTTTATCTTATCTTTTTTTGCCCCCATCATCTTTTGTCTTACAAGAGATAAAAGGAGACAGAAGCAAGCAGAGAAAAGGGACCTTATTACCACCAAGAAGGAAGAGCTGAGAGTGAGGCACATCCTTTGGACTGGGGCTCCTTGAGTTGGGAACCTCCTAAACCCTGGGGAAGGTCAAGACACATGGAGATCTCCAAGGAATGCTGGACCCACAGACATTGAAAGAAGACAAGAACCTTACCCCAGTTCTGACAGAGAGAAAAAGCCTTCCCCCAGGGCTGGCACCCAGATTCGGACTTCTACTTTCCTAGAAGACCCTTAACAAGATGAATTGATACAGTGCCTGTGATGATGGGCTCAAGCATGGCAATGATTGTGAGGCTGGCAATCAGGACTGGGCAGTGTTTCGTTCCGTTGTATATAGAGTCTTATGAGTTGGAACTGACTCAATGGCACCTAATAACAACAGTCTCCTAAACTGTGAGAGAATAAAATTCTGTTTGTTAAAGCCATCTACTTGTGATATTTCTCTTACAGCAGCACTAGATAACTAAGAAAACATCCATATTTGAATGTAAATTTTACTTGTTTTATGAAATTTTATTTGCTAAGGTAGAACTAAATTAAAAAACTGACATCATTTTATATCCAGGTAAAATAACACAGCAACAACTAAGTAGAACACAAAAATGAAAGCTCACAGAAGATTAAAAAAAAAAAAAAGATTTATGAATCCCTAAAGATAGTCCCAAAATTAGTTTCCTTTTTAAAATGTCATGTAATGATTCACAAGAGACTTCCTGCATTGAGTGCTTAAGGTTAATGGGTGCAAATCATTGTACTACTACTGCTAGTGTTGAAATTACAAAACAAACATAACAAAATTTATATGAAACATATAAACATTTTTCATATGTTCCTTGCCGTAGTAAAGAAATTAATAATGGTGCAGAAAGTGAAACTATTTTAGAATCTGAAATCGTCACATTTGCTTTTGTTGTTGTTGTTCTTATGTGCCTCAAGTCGGACCCGACTCATAGCGACCCCTCCTTACAATGTGTTGTTGCTGTCATTATAACAATCTCTGAATGTGAACTATCTTTTCAAGGAAGAAATGAAGTATTTGAATCTTGACAAAATGGAAATTTTGGAGGTTTACTTGAACTTGTTGCTCAGTTCAATTCATTTTTAGCTAGTCACATCTCAAAATACAGTAACACAGGAAAGGGAAACTCACTGTATGTGTCTAAAATGACATGTGGGGAATTAATAAATTTAATAAGTGGTAAAGTTTGATCAATTATTTTCAGGGAAATAAGAACAGCTCATTATTTCAGTTTGTCTGCAGATTCCACTCCTGATCTTTCTCACCGGTTCAGCTAAGTATTGTTTTAAGATACATATCTCCAACAGATGAAAAACCTGCCAAGCATTTTATCACATTTACTAGCTTAAAAGGTCATACTGGTGAAGAAATTGCAAATCAATACTTCACTATTTATATGAAGTTTGCAAAATTACTTTTTCTAAGTGCAGAGGCCAGTCCTATGACAATGCTGCCAATATATCAGGACATTATAAACACATGCAACAGAAAATTTTAGAACATAATGAATATGCCAGTTTCTTATGATGTTCTGCACATTCATTTAATCTTGTAGGAAGTAGTGAAGTAGATTGTCGTCCACAAGCAGTTGATTTTTTTTTTTTCCTACTGTTCAATTACTCTATGTATTTTTGCTGCCTTTACTCAGAACTGGGAAGTTCTTAAAATGTATTTAAGCAATGACAAAGTATTAAAATATCTTTCTAATACACCTTGGGAGGCACATGCTGTAGCAATGAGTGCAATCCTGGAATCATATACTCAGATTCTAGATTCTTAGAAAATACTGCTGGAGACCAGACACAAAATCAATATCCCAAAACAGAAGCTGAAAACATCACCAACCAAATGCAAACACTAGAGTATGTATTTGTGTTGGTGATGTGGAATAATATATTGCAACATTTTCACTGGACAAGTCAAGCTTTCTAAGATTCAGAAATAAATTTAAAGACATACACAGATCTCTACCAGTTATTAATAGGATATTTACATAATTTAAGAGAATGTTTAAAAAAATTTGAAAACACAACAAAATAAATGCTGTCAAATGCTGATTATCAAGCAGTTCACCATTGCAGAAGCATTAGAAAGAAACAAGTAAATGGTGGAAGTACTCCAGAAGCATCACTGAGTGCCAGAGATCAATTATTCATAACCACAAAATTCTATACCATCATTGACAATTTGAATCTTGCATGAAAAGAAGGATGAATATGTATGAAGTTCTTTAAAATAAATTTTCCTTTTTAAACAATGTGGATGAAAGCATCTGAGAAATTAGTGTAGGCTTATCCCAATGGTTTACATCTTCTTTATGGAGAAGAGTGACAATTTCATTCTTACATGAGAACTAAATTTACAGATTCAAGAAAGACAAATTTTACTCATGTTGTTGTTGTTGTTGTTATGTGCCATCGAGTCGGACCCGACTCATAGCGACCCCTCCTTGGTTTCCAAGGCAGTATCACTACGGAAGTAAATTGCCCCATCTTCCTTCTGAGGAGTGGCTGGTTGGTGACGAAAAATCTATTTTAAAACAAAACATACTAATTATAATATTTGTTTTCTGATCATTAAAGTTTCCTTTATGACATCTTTTCATTTCTTCATTTATAATTATAACATTTATTATGAACCAAGTATCAAAACTGAAGTATGAGCCATTGAAAGAAAAATTGTTGTTGTTGTTAGGTGCTATCAAGTTTTCTCTGACTCACTGCCCAGTCTACTGCCAGCCTCACAATCCTTGCTATACCTGAGCCCATCATTGCAGCCACTGTGTCAATCCATCTTGTTGTGGGCCTTCTCCTTTTCTGCTGACCTGCTTTACCAAGCACGATCTCCTTCTCCAGGGAATGGTCCTTTCTGACAACATGACCAAAGGAGTTGAGATGAAGTCTGGCCATTCTTGCTTCCAAGGATCATTCCAGTTGCACTTCTTCCAGGATAGATTTGTTCATTCTTTTGGCCATCTGTGGTACTTTAGTATCAGTACTTTCAGCTTGGGTTAGGCACATCTTGGTCTTCAAGGAGACATCTTTGCTCTTCAGCAGTTTAAAGAGGTCTTTGTAGATTTTCTCAGTGCAATAAGTTATCATATTTCTTGACTGCTGCTTCCATTAGGGTTGTTTGTAGACGCAAGTAATATGAAGTCTTTGACAGTTTCAATCTTTTCTCCATTTATTGTGATGCTCCTTATTGGTCCAGTTGTGAGGATTTTTGTTGTCTTTATATTGAGGTGTAATCCATACTGCAGATTGTAGTCTTTAATCTTCATCAGTAAGTGCTTCAAGTCATCTTTACTTTCAGCAAGCAAGGTTGTGTCGTTGGCATATCGCAGATTGTTAATGAGTCTTTCTCCAATGTTGATGCTGTGTTCTTCTTCATATAGTCCAGCTCTCAGATTATTTGCTCAGCATACGGATTGAATAGTATTGTGAAAAGATACAACCATGATACCCTCCCTTTTTGATTTTAAACCATGCAGTATGCCTTTGTTCTGTTCGAACGACAATCGTTCCTCATATGCACAATTAAACGTCTGGAATTCCCATCTTCTCAATGTTATCCGTACTTTGTTATGATTCAAAAAATTGAATGCTGTTGCATAGTTAGAAAAACACAAGTAAATACCTTTCTAGTATTCTTTGCTTTCAGCCAAGATCCATCTGACATCAGCAATGATATGCCTTGTTCCACGTCCTCTTCTGAATCCAGCTTACATTTCTGGAAGTATACTGCTGCAACCATTTTTGAATTATCTTCAGCAAGATTTTACTTTCATGTGATATTAATGATATTGTTCTATAATTTCCACATTTTTTGGACTACTTTTCTTTGGAATTGGTACAAATAAACATATATCTCTTCTAGTTAGTTGGCTAGGTAGCTATCATCCAGATTTCTTGGCATAGACAAGTCAGTGCAGTATCTGTTTGTTGAAACATCTCAATGGGTATTCTGTCAGTTCCTTGAGGCTTTTTTTTTTTTTTCTTGCCAATTTCTTCTGTGTAGTTTCAACTTCTTCCTTCAATACTACTGGTTATTGATCATATTCCACCTCCTTAAATGGATGAACACTGACCAATTCTTTTTGGTACAGTGACTCTCTGTATTCCCTCCGTCCTCTTTTGATGTTTCCTGTATCATTCAATATTTTGGCCATAGAAACTTTCAATATTGCAACTTGAGCTTGAATTTTGTCTTTAGTTCTTTCAACTTGAGATATGTTGAGTGTGTTCTACCCTTTTGGTTTTCTAACTCCATGTATTTGCACATTTCATTATAATAATTGACTTTGTCTTCTCTAGCTGCTTTTTGAAATCTTCTGTTCAGCTCTTTTATCTTGTCATTTCTTCCATTTGCTTTAGCTACTCTCTATTCAAGGGCAAGTTTCAGAGCCTCTTCTAACATCCATGTTGGTCTTTTCTTCCTTTCTTGTCTTTTTAATGACCTTTTGCTTTCTTCATGGATGATGTTCTTGATGAACTCACAGTTTATCTGGTTTTTGGTCATTGGTGTTCAATGCATCAAATTTATTCTTTAGATGGTCTCTAAAATCAGAAGGGATATAATCAAGGTCATATTTTGTCTCTCATGGACTTGTTTTAATTGTCTTCAACTTGAACTTAAACGTGCATATGAGCATTTCATGGTCTCTTCCACAGTCACCTCCAGGCCTTGTTTTGGCTGAAGATATCGAGCTTCTCCATCTCTTCTTTCCATAGATGTAGTCGATCTGATTCCTGTGTACTCCATCTAACGAGCTCCATGTGTATAGCCACCATTTGTGTTGTTGACAAAATGTATTTGCAAGGAATACGTCATTGGTATTGCAAAATCCTAACATGGGATCTCCATTATCATTTCTATCACCAAGGCCATGTTTCCAACTACTGGTGATTCTTCTTTGTTTCCAACTTTTGCATTCCAATCACCAAAAATCAATACATCTTGATGGCATGTTCAATCAATTTCAGACTGCAGAAGTTGGTAAAAATCTTCAATTTCCTCATCTTCGTCTTTAGTGGTTGGTGTGCAAATTTGAATAATAGTAGTACTAACTGGTCTTCCTTGTAGGCATATGGATATTATCCTATCACTATAACATTGTGCATGCTTCAGGATAGATCTTGAAACATTCCTTGTAACAATGAACGGCACACTATTCCTCTTCAATTTGTCATTCCTGGCATAGTAGATCCCATGGCTGTCTGTTTCAAAATGGTCATAAACAGTCCTTTTCAGTTCATTAATGCCCAGGATATCAATCTTTATGCATTCCATTTCATTTTGACAACTTCCAATTTTCCTAGATTCATACTTTGTTCTGATTATTAATGGATGTTTGCAGCTATTTCTTTTCATTTTGAGTTATGCCACACAGGAAGTGGAGGTCCTGAAAGCTTTACTCCATCCACATCATTAAGGTCGACTCTACTTTGAGGAGGCAGCTATTCCCTGGTCATATTTTGACTGCCTTCTGACCTGAGGGGCTCATCTTCTGGCACTATTTTGGACAATGTTTCAGGGCTATTCATAAAGCTTTCCAGTGATGTATCAGACAGTGTTTGACTGCTGCTCATATGGTTTTCACTGGCCAATTCTTTGAGAAGTGGATGGTTCCTTCCTTCTTCTGAGTCTGTCTTAGTCTGGAAGCTCAGCTGAAATCTGTCTCCCATGGGTGATCCTGCTGGTGTTTGGAAAACCAGTGGCATAGCCTCTAGCCTCACAGTAACATGCAAGCCACCACAGAAGCACAAACTGACAGATGAGTGGTGGGAAAACAAAATAGGTGAACCTGAATTTTCCGTTGTGAGAGATCAACAGAATTTTATATTGATTGTTGGAACAACTAAGTTGTGTTCTTTGTTATAGAATATGTGGAATATCGGGTAGAAAATGTTGTATATTGTATATACTTTAGTACCCCACATCCACTAAAATTTTATAATCTAATTCATCTCATTCTGTTAAAATGACATATGCCACTTTATGCTTAGTTGCTAACATTATTAAAAAAACAAAATAACAACAACAACAACAAAACTCACTGACGTTGAGTCAGTTCCAACTCATAGTGACCCCTCCTTTGGTTTCCAAGTCAGTATCTCTATGGACGCAGATTGCCCAGTCTTCCTTCTGAGGAGTGGCTGGTGGGTTTGAACCTCCAGCCTTCTGGTTAGTAGTCAAATGCCTTAGGTACTACACCATCAGTGCTCACATTTAAAAAGAAGTTACATCATGGATAGCTAAGATGCACACACACACACACACACACAGATATAACTCTTATATCCTATTCAAATGTGTGAGTAAACAGAGGAGGGGACAGTACAGATTATCAATATTTTGGCCCTCACATGCCTTAATCTGGCCCTGGGTATTCATCCATCTCCCAATTCCTCATGGTCTTCTCAAGGCTTCCCTTCTTCTTAATAGCTGGGAGACTTCCACAACTAGTCACTTCAGACCATCCACCATCCAGCCCAGTTCTATCTAAATTTACCCTGCACAACCTAATGCAGAGATATTACAGACTCATGTTAAGGAAGTTTTAGGGAGAAGAGTGGATGGAGGAAGGCAAGTCAGGAATCTGGGTCAGTATACTCTGTTCTGAGGTGACCCTGGCCTTTCCTGGACTGAATGAATGGGGGAACTGAGGGATTTGAGCTGAGAGGATTTGCTAGGAAATTATGTATAGGGTCTTATGACTAATGAGATGTCACGATGGGGGAGAATTAGAAGAATGTTTAAAAGCTGATCTGAAGCTTTTATGCTAAGGTCCTTGAGAAAACTTAATAAATAAAATGATAAATGTTTATGCTGAGATCTCTGAAGATTTAATACTCTCATTTCCTTTCTCACAATAAGAAAAAAATGAGAAAAAGTATGCACCAGATTCTCAGGGAGATTCAAATAAGATATGATGATTTAGCTCCAAGAAAGAAAAAAAAAAAAGTAAAGGGACATTTTTCTTTTAAGGGAACAATTGAATAAAAGTTTCAATAAAGAGGCTATGATCATTCAGGTGAAATGGTGCTGAGTAGTCTAGTGTGATGTCTCCAGGGAGTGGTTATCTTCCAACAAGGAGGTCAGTACTGGTTATGATTGGAGCTGGTTCAGAGAAATGGAGAGGATGGAGACACAGGTGAGTGAGCTGAGGTCAGTAAGTGGAGAGTGTATGTATAATGTACTATTTCAAAGAATTTAATTACAAAGGGGAGAGGGCAAACAGGGCATTAACTGGACCAGAATGTGTTGTTAAATGCCTATTTTTTTTAATTGTTAAAAATATATACAATAAAAATTTTTCCATTTAAACCATTTTCAGGTGTACAGTCCAGTAGCATTAATCATACTCACACTTTCGTGCCTCCATCACCATTATTTGTTTTCAAAGCAATTTATTCAGCCCAAATAGAAACTCTGAATCCATTAAACAATAACCCCAATTCCTTCTTACTCTCAGCCTATGGTAACTACTAACCGACTTTCTGTCTATATGTATTTGCGTATTCTAGACATTTCATTTAAATGGGATCATATAATTTTTTCTTTTTATGTCTGATTTATTTCACATAACACAATGTTCTCAAGGTTCATGCATGTTGTAGTGTATAGTAGAACTTCATTCCTGTTTATGGTTGAATAATATTCCATTGTATGTACATACCCCATTTTGTTTATCCATTCACCTGTTGCTGGACACTTGGGTTGTTTCCACCTTTTGGCTATTGTGATTAATGCTGTTATGAACATTGACATACAAGTATGTGAGTCCTGCTTTTAGGTCTTTTAGGTATATACCAAGGACTGGAATTTCTGGGTGCCTACTTCGTGTGTATTTCTTTAAATAGGCACACAAGTGATTTCCTTGATTCTTAATTTAGTATCTGTTGTAAAAATCATTGGTTACACATTTAGAGGTGCTTATGACAGTGTCTGGAACATAGAGTAAGGGCTATCTACTAAGATAATACAAAGGAATTGTTATAAAATAATATGCAGAAGTATCAGAGATTTTACTCAATATCACATTTTCCTAATAATGCTAAGAACTGATAATCACAACAGGCAGACAAAGCATGTTGAAATATGAGACTGCAAAGCAATTTCCCAGGTACTTCTTTTCAGCATAGGATGCACCCTGTTGCAGATTTGGAGTCCCTGGGTGGTGCAAACAGTTAAGTCCTAAGCACTGAATGGAAGATCAGTGATGCAAATGCACCCAGAGCTGCGTCAGAAGAAAGGCCTGGTGATCTACAAAAATCCGCCATTGGAACACCTATGGAGCAGTTCTACTCTGACACATATGGGGTCTTGATGAGTTGGAATCAACTTGATGGCAACTGGTTTGTTACAGATTTAATTTGTGAGGTTTCTAGATACTTTATGCATGGTATCAGTTACACAAATGGAGTTACTTCATTCAAAAATCTCCCTCTTTTATGCTCCTATAATTGGATAGCTCTCGGAAGGAAGGTTGGGCAATCCTACTTCCATAGTGATACTGCCTCGGAAACCCAAGGAGGGATCGCTATGAGTCGGGGCCGACTCAACGGCAAACAACAACAACAAATTGGATAGCCGTCACAGACATTTTTCGTTGGGGCCAAGTCCCATAAATCCTTAATCCATATGCAACCTAGACAGAACAGGGACATCATGCTAGAAGTATTTCATAGTAAAGGACTCTTCACTATCCTCTCCTTAATAAACACCATCAAGATGTTCGATAAGCATAAATCTCCACAACAAGATTTGATCAGATTAGTATGTTACTTTCCAGTTTCTCTCCAGTTTCCCCAGCAACCAACACTTCCCTTTAAAAATTAAATTCTTTAAGTTTGCGCAAAGTTTCGTTCTGGTGAATGTTTCCTGGGCCTGGGAGGCGGTGAAACACCCACAGGCAAGTGTCTATAAGGAAGCTTCTGCCCACAGCAGGAGCAGCTCAGTGCAGATTCTCCAGCCTTCTCTCTTCCCCATGAGAGTAACCTTTCTCCCCTGCATCTTTCTGCCATCCCAGATTGAGATGGACAAGTTCCTGCTCCTGCTTCTTCTGCTGGGAGTCTTCCCTATTGTTTTCTTCCAAGGAATAGGTGAGGCCCTGGGTTTGGGTCAGGGGTCAAGGATAAAGGGGTGATGCTAGGGTTGCATCAGTCTTAGGATGTTGGTCTGACTATATGGAGCAGTGGACACTGGAATGGTAGGAGGTCCAGGACATAGTTTGAGATGATCTGATCAGCAAGGGTCTGAAGCCTCTCTCTGCCCCCATGCTGACTCCTGCCAGGGCAAGAGATCATGTTCCTTCCTCAGATCTCATACTTTGGTCAGTCACTCTCCTGGAGCAGATGGGGACAGGGAAACTTCCTCTAATTAGAGCTGTTGGGGCTGACTGGGCTGTCCCTGAGAGGAAGAGCCATGGTTGCTTAAGACTTTCTGCACAGAAGCAGCCTGCGTCAGTGATCCAGCAGGAAAAGGTCACTGAGTGGCTTATGTTGAACTAACATTTCTATAACAAGTACAATTTTCTCACTTCGATATAAATGTACTTTGGAAGTCTGGTGCTGTGAAATCTTGGGAGACTAACACCTGCCTCCCCACCTTCAAGCCAGTGAAGTTTATGTCTCCTTCATTTCCCCAGAGATATCTGGGCTGTATGTAGATACTCTCATTGTGCTCTGAACAATGACTGAACATTCAGGAGTATCCCATTCACTTTGTGGATATCCTCCAAATTTTATGACAGTGTGAGCACAGGACTGGGCCTAGGACACTGTAAACTAGGTTTCTAGAGAACAGTTTTAAGAAGGCATACGTATTTTACTCTCTAAGGTGCCCGCTAGAAATCATGCTTGCTTTGTTAAACCTTTTTTCCTTATGTCCCACCTACCAAACATTTCTGCTTTCAGCTTGCACTTCATATTCTTGCTCAAAATTATTTATTATTACTTAAGATAATTTTTTAAAAAACAGCTTATTGAGATATAATTCACATACCATATAATTCACCTATTTAGCGTGTACACAAAGTCTTCATGGATCTCGAGATCCCTGTTTCAAAGGCCCAGACCCTTAAAGATCCTATGGACACAATCTAATGGTGACATTTCCAGCCCACAAGATTATGGAGGAAAGAGAGGTGTTTAGGTTCATGCTTTGGTCCTGATCTTCTGGGCCTTGTCTGTGTCCTAGTCCAGCTTGGTTCCAGCTCACCAACTCAGGGCTCACTCAACCTTCATGTCTATTTTCCCCAGCTCAGGCCACACTGTGCATGGTCTGCAACATTTTTAAGAAAGGCCGCTGTGTTAAAGGCTATGGCAACTGCACCATGGAACAAGGGCGAGGATGCAGAACTAGGGATATCTTCACTTTCAATGTGAGAGGTAATGCCGCCTGAGCCATGCATGCTCTGTTGGGTTGAACTGGCCCCTCTCCCCAGCACTATCCTTCCAGTCTGAAGAGCTCCCCACCCCAACTCTGCTTTTTTTCTCTTCTTCTTTTTTTAAATTGTGATTTGGGTGAAAGTTTGCAGAGCAAATTCATGTTCCACACAGCAACTCATATACAGTTTGTCTCACAACAGTGACTACAATTTACCACAATGCCAACAGCTCGCCTCCTACTTCTTCCCCATAGTTACCTCTTCCCTATGTCCTTCCCTCCATGTACTCCTGCCCCTGAGCTGTCTCCCTGTGCATACACAGCCCTTCTATTCTCCTTTGATGGTTCTAAGGAGCTCTTTATAGGAGGTGGATATATCCCTTGATGTGGGCTTGGTGTGAGTGGGGAAGGTCAAATCATTGTGTTTTCAGGCACTAAATATGAATGTCTTTTTCTTCCAGATGGGTGGTTCTACAACCACACTGAATTGGACTGTTCTAATGAGTGTAGGGCTTGGAAGTTGATTCATGGGGACCTGAAGGTTTCCAGCTACTGCTGTAATAATAAGGATTTCTGCAACAGATTTCGAGGAAAATTACTGGGGATAAAGGCCCATTAACTAATTCCATTGGCAATGGTAGTTCATCCACTGACCCTTTCCTGTCTCCCACATCTCTGGTCCTTTTTTCCTGCACATGTGCCTCTGACGGGCCTGCAGTGTCTTCCTATCTTCTCCAATTATCCCTTTTCACTTTCTCTCCCAGCCACTTGCTCCTTCTCTGTCACCAACCATCCTCAGTTCACCTTTGTTTCATCTCTCTGCTTCATTCCACATCTGCAAATCACCAGTTGCTTCTTTGCATTTTCTCATTCTACAAAATAACTATTTCTGTGGCCACTTTTCATCCCATACACTGGGAAATGACTACAGTGTGCCAAGAATGGTGAGGGGTTTCATTTTATTCATAGAGAGTTTGTGGATTTCCTTGACTCAGGAAGGAATGTCCAATATGCAGATTGACAGAAAATCCAGGAAGATATCAAGGTCTGAGGCAGAAATGTTGGGATCATCAGCTTTTGCTGCTTCATACAAACCCAGAACACACCCAGAATTTTGAGACTAAAAGAAGTGCAGATATCATTGAAATTGTTGTTGTTGTTATTGTTGTTATGTGCCATTGAGTCAGCCCCAACTCATAGCGACCCCCCTTTGGGTTTCCGAGGCAGTATCATTGCAGAAGTAGATTGCCCCATCTTCCTTCCGAGGAGTGGCTGGTGGGTTTGTATCACCATCCTTCTAGTTAGTAGTCAAGTGCCTTAGGCACTACACTATGAAATTTGTTGTTGTTGTTGTTATTATGTGCCGTCGAGTCAGCCCTGAATCATAGTGACCCCTCCTTGGGTTTCCGAGGCAGTATCACTACGGAAGTAGGATTGCCCAACCTTCCTTCCGAGGAGTGGCTGATGGGTTTGAACCGCCAGCCATCTGGTGAGCAGTCAAGTGCCTTAGCCACTATGCTACCAGAGCTCCCACACTATGAAATTAAGGACCCCTGAAATCCAAAGCATGTGAAAATGAATCCCAAAATATTCAACGATGATGGTAGAAATGTAGAAGAGGAATGAGGATAGAACAGTGTCACTGTCTGTTTAATGTGGCAACTTTGAAGCTGTTGGGAGAGTAGCGCCAATGGAATTGCAGTGGGTTGAGTGATGAATGCATATGACAGGAGGAGAGAGTAAATATAGGCAACTATTTCAAGAAGATTGGCAAGAAATGAGGAGATGGAATTGTACCTTTTTAAAATACGAGTTTAGTATGTTTTTAGGCAGAAAAAGATTAATGTCTTCTTTTTAGTATAAAATGTCTCTCTCATTATAACTGCAGAAAACTCTGCCACCATCTTAATTTCTCTCTCAATGTATATTAGAAAAAAACCACAAAACTCCCCTTCTACATATATTCTCCTGCTCCTTTGTCTGCTCTTCCTTTTTCTTTCATTTCACCCTTTCTGTTTGTATCTCTTTCCTTCAGTCCCATTTCTTTACTAATTGTGATGTAAAACTGGAGAATAATATTAACATTTTAAATTACTTTTTGAATACAATATTACATTTCCAATGATAATTTAAACAAGTAAATGGAAAATTTTACATGTCTCTTGGACAGACTAACATAAATAAATGAAATTCACTTTTGTGTGACTTTTACTTAGTTAAAATGTATAAAAAATCATAAGGAAAGTCTTTTAAAAAGTTTACTTTTGTTTCAGAATGTCAAACTCAAATACTTTCTAAGTATTTTTATTACTCCTTAAAAATGAGCTGAGAGAGAAGATAAAAAGGAAGACAATTTGAGATTATCCATGGTCAGGCACAGCCTAAGCCAGAGGCTTGTTACTGCAAGCTAAAACATCAGAAAAACCCCAACATCAAAGGCAACATATCCTAACCCAAATATTTAAGTCTAAGTTAAGCTGTGTCTAGTTAAGTCTCAGCCCACCAAAGAGAACCATGATGAATCATAATGATAGAGGAAGGACAAGTTAGGGGCCTTTTTATTATCTTAAAAACTGTCCTATTATGGCAAAGAAACACATGAAGAAATGTTCATGATCATTAGCTCTTAGAGAGATGCAAATCAAAGTGACAATGAGATACCATATTGCTCCAGCACCAGTACAAAGTTCAACAAGACAGAAAATTAAAAATGCCAGTAAGGATGTGGAGAGATTGGGACTCTCATACACTGTTGGTGGGGCTGTCAAATGATACAACCACTGTGGAGAACAATATGGTGATTTTTTAAAAGGTGGAATTAGAAATATTACTTGACCCAGCAATCCCATTACCAGGTGTATATCCTAAAGAAGTAAGAGCTAGTACAAGAACAGATATATGCACATCCATGTTCATTGTAGCACTATTTACAATAGCAAAAGATGGAAACAACCTAGGTGCCCATCAACAGAAGAATGGATAAGCAAACTATGGTACATACACACAATGGAATACTATGCAACCCTAAAGGATAACATAGAATCTGCAAAACTGCATAATGTGGATGAACGTGGAGGACACGATGCTGAGTGAAATAAGTCAATCACTGAAAGACAAATATTGTTTTAGTCCATTATTGTAAAAATTCAAGGAAAGTTTTATATATGGAAGGGAATTTTCTTTGTTGGTTACCAGGGGTGGGAGGGGAGGGAACACTGTTAGATAGGCAGAGATAAGTATTGATTTGGGTGAAGGCAAGAGCAATGTACCAAATGTGAGTGATCAACACAGTGGCATTGAGGAAGAGGAAGACATGGAGAGGTGTATAGGAGGTACAGACAAGAAAGATGAACCTTTTTGCATATACAGTATGTGTTGTCAGTGATGGGTAATATTGATCTATGGGTGGATAGACAGGTGGACAGACTGAAAGATCAGGCATGGCTATGCCAGGGAGAGTGTGCCCATGAGCATGTATAGGGTTGGCAGACAATGTTTCTACAAGTGTATTGGTATGTTCTGTAAGAATTTCCAGGTATATAGTAGAGTTGACAATGGACAAGTTTGTAGTCATTTCTTGGCCACAGCCAGCTATCTGAAGGGAGTGAGTAGATGGACCTATGGGCTTGGGACCATGGTCTCAGGGGACATCAAGCTCAATTGGCATAACATATTACACAAAAATATTGTTCCACATCCTACTTTGGTGAGTAGAAACTGGGATCTTAAAAGCTTGCAAGTGGCCATCTAGATGCAATGATGGGTCTCTCCCTGTCCAGAGCAAAGAAGAACGAAGAAAGCCAAAAATAGATAGAAACAGTTAGTCCATGGGACAGGTATATACCATGCTATCCTTAGCCTATATGACTATAAGACCAGAAGAACTAGATGGTGCCTGGCTACCATGTCAACCACTGGGAGGGGGATCTATGTAGGAGAGGAGATCTTGGGTAGAGTGGGAAAAAAAAATCATTTAAAAAAAATGGGAGGGGGGACCAGGCTTGCTGGACTGATGTAGCCTGGTGGAACCCCTGAGATTATGGCCCCTAGCTGCCCTTCAGGTCTGGAATTAAACCCACTCCTGTGGCTTCCAGCCAAACAAAAGACAGGTATACTAGTTGAACATGTACATTAGGTAGACACACTCTTTGGAGAGATCAATCATGGGAGAATAGAAGGGCTGGGTGTGCACAGGTGGACAGCTCAGGGGGCAGGATTGCATGGGCAGGAAGGACAGAGGGAAGAGATAACTATGGGGAGGAAGTGGGAGGAGAGCTGCTGCATTGTGGGAAATTGCAGTCAATGTCCTGTGACAAAGTGTATATGGACTGCTGTATAGAAAGTGAATTTGATCTGTAACCTTTCACCCAAATCACAATAAAAATAAAAAATAATAATAATAAAAAAAAAACAGCAACAGTGGAAAAAAAAAAAAAACTGTTCTACTATTCTGAACCTTCATGAATAATGGAAATCCTGTGGCCTTTGTAAAAGTTTTGAAAAATACACTTGCATTAAAAAAAAATGGACACAATGGGCTACACTTAGTAACTTACTTTCAAAGAGTACAATACAGAAAGCAGGAGAACAGTAAGTTTATAGCAGAGAATGTGCAAACACTACCTCTTCCACAGGACCAAGGTTAACACCGTCAGAGAAGTCAGGTTTGATGCCCTTGATATGATGTGATGAGAAGGGTACTTCACCTTCATGTTCTTCCTTTTGTGAACTCATTGATCCAGTCTGACTGTGAGGAAAACATCAGAAAAAGGCAAATTAAGGGACATTTTTCATGATACTACTCAAAATTATCAATATCATAAAAAATAGGGAAAATCTAGGAAACTCTCCCAGTCCAGAGGAGGCTGTGGAAACATTATGACTTATGAAATGTATCTTAGATGTTAACCTGTAAGAGAAAAAAAGACAGTCTGCAAAATTTGAATTCAGTCTGCAGTTTAGTTATTATCTTCTTAATATCTGTTCTTTATTTGCAGTAGATATACCTAGTAATATAAACTGTTAACAATAGGGGAAAATGGGTATGAGATATGCCAAAATTCTCTGTACTGTGTTTGCAACTTTTCCATAAATCAAAAATAGAAAAAATTAATAACAAAAAACTCTCACCCAAACCAATCTTTAGAGATAAACATTGTTATATTTTGATGTATATCCTACAGGGCTTTTCATAATATATATGTATATATACACATGTGTGTGTGTATATATATATATATATATATATATATATGTACACACATACACACACACACACACACATATATATATTTCTTTTAATCTTTCTTAAGTGGAAGATGATACACAGAACATGGCTACTGGATGTTAACCGTTCTTTGGTGGCCAAAGACAAGGCCACAGATGAGTGCTCAGACTCCTGATTTATCTCAGACCAACTTAGATCATAGTCCAGCCTACCCTCCTAGTTCATCTCCTAAAGGTGAACAGGAGTTGGGAGGAACTAGGAATCCTACTCCCAGCCTCTCCCTACCCCAAGTCTCACCACCCAGAAAGCAGAGCAGAGCAGATGCATGTTAGCACCAACTGCTTGATAGCCCACTGTTTCCAATTCTGTTTTTTTTAAGTCATCTGAAAAAGATCTAAGAAGTTTCTAAACTTAAAAATAGAGTTCTTAAATAGAATAATAATATTAAAAGTTTGAAAAAGATAAAACAAAACCCCAAACAAGTTCTGGTGGCTTAAAATGTGACTTCTACCAATCTTTCCAAAACTTAATATTTTCTTTGAGAGTTTTTCTATGAAATAGAAACAAAGCTAAATTACCCAGATGGTTGGTTTGATTCCAAATTCAGAAGAGTATAATAAAAGCAAGAAAATTATAGGCTGTTTATTTGTGCAAAACACCAAATAAAATATTGTTGTTGTTGTTATGTGCCGTCGAGTCAAACCTGACTCATAGCGACCCCTCCTTGGGTTTCCGAGGCAGTATCACTACGGAAGTAGGATTGCCCCACCTTCCTTCCGAGGAGTGGCTGGTGGGTTTGAACCGCCAGCCATCTGGTTAGCAGGCAAGTGTCTTAGCCACTATGCTACCAGAGCTCCCATAAATAAAATATTAGCTATGGAATAATAATAAAAGAGCAGCTGCAAAATAATGCATCAAGATGAATGAGGGATTATACTGGAATGCCAGGATGGTTCACCACTACGTTATCTACCAATCAATTCACAATACATTAACATTCTAAAGGAGATAAATCATACTGCAATCTTAACTGATGATACTATTTTACAAGGTTCAAACCTGCTTATGAGTGACAACAATAGCAACCAAAACTTGAGTGAGAGCACCCCAAATTAACTTAGGACTCCCAACATGAGAAGTTGGCTATGCTAGTCTGAGGCTAAAACTTCATTTGAATCAAAAGTAACCTTTCCATCAGGAATGTAGCCTGTCATCCTTGTAACTCTTCACTGTACCATGAGAAAATTATTTGGTAAACAATTTCAGAGAACTATGTAATTTTGCTTGCTTAAAGGATTTGTTCATTGCTTTGGAAGCTGAGTCCAAAACAGTTTTCAGAACAGATGGTTACTCAAGATAAATTTCAGAATTATGCATGTCCTCCCTGCATCCCCAATTCACTGCCATTGAGTTGATTCTGACTCTCAGCAACACCCTTTGGATTTCCAAGGTGATAAATCTTTACTGAAGTAGATTGCCCAATCTTCCTTCCACGGAGTGGCTGGTGGGTTTGAACCACCAAACTTCTGGTTAGCAATCAAATGCCTTAGGCACTATGCCACCAGAGCAGTCACACAGAGTCTAATGATTGTTTCAAGGCCAAATGTATCCAATACAATGATCACTTTGTAATTTTTAAGAAAACAATTTTAGAAATGGATGTAATCACCTACCAAAAAGATGTACACTCATCAAAGTTTGCAACCATTACCTAAATGTCAACCAATCACTGAATTTTTATTGATGTTCCTTGTATTTTCTTATATAAAAAAAAAACCTCCCTGAACTATCTTCCTCTTGGATTATCTAGGTCAGAATCCTCTGGACCTGGATTACCAATTTGCAAATTGCTTTGACTTTCAATAAAAACTCTTTACTTTTAATTTCAACTAGACTCTACTGTTTTGCTCTATGGTAACCTCTTGGCAAAGTAGAAATAAAAAAACATTTCTCGAATAGGTAAGGATTGTATTCTCCAGTCACTAGCTCCACACCTCAATACATACAGCAAACCATGGGCTTAATAGAAGGTGTTTTTGATCTATCTATTTAATTTGTGAAACAAAAGAAAGATTGCATGAAAAACCATTAGAGTGTGTTTCAAGTTCAGATTGTTAATCAAACGCACAAAACAATTGACTTGTCTGGCAATAGTTTACTTAGAAAGGATACAGAACAGAGAACACAGCAGCATGCATATCAGCAATATAACAGAAGCCTGAAGCTCAGGTGCAGCATCTAATGACCCAATCCATGACATGCAAGACAGGCTTTGGCCGTGAAGTTGATGTGATACTGATATAAGTTTGGGTCATGATAATGCAAGGAAGCCACTAGACCTGTGGTCCTTCAGCTTAAATACCTGCTACATACATTTATTTTTGTTGTTAGACGTTGTTGAGTCATTTCTGACTCACAGTGACCCTATGTACAATAGAATGAATCTTACACAATTCTCACAATTGTTGCTATGTTTGAGCCCATGTGGTAGCCAGTGTCAATCCAGCTCATTGAAGGTCTTCCTCTGTTTTGCTGACCTCTGCTTTACTAAGCATGATGTACTTCTCCAGGGACTGGTCCCTTTTGATAGCATGACCAAAGTACATGAGATGAAGTCTCATCATCTTTGCTTCTAAGGAGCATCCTGGATGTACTTCTTCCAACATAGATTTGTTCATTATTCTTGCAGTTCATAGTATATTTAGTATTCTCTGCCAGCAGCGTAATTCAAAGGCATAATTTTTTATTCAGTTTTCCTTATTTAGTGTCCAGCACGCATATGAGACTATTGAAAATACCATGGCTTAGATCACTTGCACCTTAGTCTTCAAAGTGACATCTTCACATTTTAACACTTAAAGAGGTGTTTTGCAGCAGATTTTCCAAGTCATTTGATTTCTTGACTGCTTCTTCCATGGATGTTGATTGTGGATCCAAGTAAATTGAAATATTTGACAACTTCAATATTTTCTCTGTTTATCATGATATTGCATATTGTTCAATTGTGAAGATTTTTATTTTCTTTATGCTGAGTTGTAATCCATACTAAAGGCTGTAGTCTCTGATCTTCATCAGTAAGTGCTTCAAGTTCTCTTCACTTTCAGCAAGCAAGGTTGTGTCTTCTGCATATCTCAGGTTGTTAATGCGTCTTCCTGTAATCCTGATGCCATGTTCTTCTTCATATAGTCCAGCTTCTCAGATTATTTGCTCAGCATACAAGTTGAATAAGTATGGTGAGAAGATATTACCCTTCCTTGTTTTTTAACCATATAATATTCCCTTGTTTTGTTTGAATGACTGCCTCTTGGTCTATGTACAGGTTCTCCATTAGCACAATTAAATGTTTTGGAATTCTCATTCTTCACAATGTTACCCATAATTTTTTACATAGTCCTTGTAAGAATAAATGACCAGCTCATGCTCTATAGTTTAGTCACAATCTATAAGTCACAAGTTTCATAATAAGCCATTATGACAGTGAAGTACAGTAGATTAATGAACACTCTTCAATCAATAATCAGTACCTGGCAGGCCCTACCAGACCCTCTTCTATTTTCAAGGTTGACATAGCAGGATTTTCTGCTAGAAGTCTTACAAGACTGAAATTGAAGTTTCTGTGGGCAGCTGTCTTGTCTGAAAACTCTGGGGAATAACCTGTTTCCAGCTCACTGAATTTGTTGGAAAACTTTAGTTACTTGTGAATGTAGAACAGAGGCTCTGTTTTCTTGCTGGCTGGCTTTCATAGGTCACTGGCAGTCATTAGAAATAGTTCTCAGTCCTTTTCATGTAGCCCTTTCATCTTCACAGACTATTACGGAATATTACCTCATGTTGAATCCTTCTCACATTTTGCATCAATGTGAATTTATCTACTTTCACCAAAGAAGACACTCTTTTTAAAAATTAAATCTTTAGCCCACCCAAATCATTTCCCAAATTTATAACCAACTGATTATGAATGCTACTTACTTCTGCAAAATTTCTTTTGCCTTTAACACTATATAATCATACTAGTCACACCAGGGGCTGGAAATCAAGGGCCATCATAGACATTGTGAAAGATCTCCTAATCTCTTAGTTATCTAGTGCTATTGTAACACAAATACACAAGGGATAACTTTAACAAACAGAAATTTATTTTCTCACGGTGCAGGAGGCTAAAAGTTGGAATTCAGAGTACAGGCTCTAGGGGAAGGCTCTCTGCCCACTCTGGGTGAAAATCCTTGTCTCAGCTTCTCTATCAATCCTTGAAGATTTCCATGTGATATTAACCCCCCCCCCCCCCATTTACACTTGCTTTTGTCTCTGATCTGCACTTTATATATATCTCAAAAGGGGTTAGGTAGAAGACACACCCTACACTGATATAACCTCATTAACATGGAAAAGAAAACCCTGTTCCAAAATGAGATTAAATCCACAGGTACAGAAGTTGGAATTTATAGCACATATTTTAGGGGAACACATTTAATCCCTAACATCGAGCACACCTTGACACTCACCACCCAGAGCAGAGCCACACACAGCACCAATAATACGTCCATCAACCTCAGAAATTAAGGTCCTTCCAGCAAGAGATCTGCTCCATGGCCTAACTTTCCTTTTACTGCCCTAGTGGGTAACATTGGCACAGTAGTTAGAGTATTAGTTTCTTTGATATGATAAGATTACAATACTTTGATCACTGAATTGGTTGATGTGGACATACCCTGGATCAAGTGAGCCCTTGGAAGTATTGTTCAGTGGCTGGCTGTCTGTTCGGTTTATCCATTCATCTGTTGATGGGCATTTAGGTTGTTTCTGGAGTGGTTAGGGGTTGGAGAATGATATCAGAGGACACTGTGAAAGGAGAGGATGCTCTGATGAACTCTTGCTGCCTGGCCCTGATATGACAGAAAGAGATTTTTTTTAATGCATTTTATTGAAATATAATTTATGTGCAGTGAAATACACAAAACTAAAGTGACATGGGTCAATGCATTTTTTTTTTTCAGAGTTCCCTCCCCACCCCCATCCCACCCCTGGCAACCAGCAAAGAAAGTTTCCTTCCATATATAAACCTTTCCTTGACTTTTTATAATAATATTTGTCCTGTGATTGACTTATTTCACTCAGCATATGGTCCTCCAAGTTCATCCATGTTATGTGGTGTTTTGAAGACTTTACATTATTCTTAGTGCTGCATAGCATTCCATTGTGTGTATGTACCACAGTTTGGTCATCCACTCTTCTGTTGATGAGCACGTAGGTTGTTTATAGTGCTGTGATGAACATGAGTGTGAATATATCTGTTCCTGTCCTGGCTCTCACCTCTCTAGGATTATATAGCTAGTAATGGGATTGCTGGGTATGTCCAATTCCAGCTTTCTAAGGAATCGTCATACTACTTTCCACAGTGATTGTAGCACTTCATAGTCCCACCAGCAATGTATGAGAGTCCCAATCTCTCCATATCCCCACCAGCATTTGTTATTTTCTCTCTCGTTGAACCTTGCCGTCCGTGCTAGGATGACATGGTATCTCGTTGTTGTTTTGATTTGCATCTCTCTGATGGCCAGTGATCATGAGCATCTCTTTATATGTTTGCTAGTCACCTGCTACCCTCCTTGGTGAAGTGTCTATTCATGTCTTCTGCCCATTTTTCAATTGGATTGTTAATTCCTTTGCTGTTGAGGCATTAGAGTTTTCTATAAATGTTAGATATAAGTCCTTTGACAGATATGCAATTATTGACAAGTATGAATTTGTTGTTGTCATTTTGTTATGTGCTTTTTTGTGGTGTTGATATCTTTGTTCCATATAATTTTCTGTGCTGACCTTGTTTTGTTTATGAATCGTGTTATTACTTCCTTCATTGCTATTGTTTTAGTATTTGCTAAATATTTATGTTGGTCCTCTTTTTTATTTTGATGTGAAAGTTTATCATTTTTCTTTGAGGTTACCCTGTGATTTATAGTTTTCTTTCCAAGTTTAGAACAGTCCGTTCTATCTTGTAGTTGTCTTGACTTCCTTACCATCTAGAAGTTCTGTAACTACACAATTTTTTCCATCTTTTTGATTTGTAGTTGTCCTCATTTGTCAATTGATATCTTTGGTTCCCTGTTTACAATCTTGTAAGCTTATTTACTTTAGATACTTCCATAGCTGGGTTGGTTTCTGGGTTATGTCATCACGTGTGTTAATGGTCAGTTGTTTGCTGCTGTGTCTTCTCTGTCCAAAGGACTCCTTTTAGCATCTCTTCTAAGTTTGGTCTAGTTTTGACAAATTCTCTTAATTTCTGCTTATCAGGAAATGTCCTAATTTCACCATCATATTTGAGAGACAGTTTTGCTGGGTACATAATTCTTGGTTGGAAGTTTTTCTCTTTCAGGGTTTTATATATACCATCCCATTGTCTTCTCACCTGCATGGTTTCTGCTGAGAAATCTGAGTTTATTCTTATTGGTCGTCCCTTGTAGGTAACTTTTCATTTTTCTCATGCTACTTTCAGGATTCTTTCCTTGTCTTTGGTTTTGATGAGTTTTATGATGATATGTCTTGGTGATTTTCTTTTGGGGTCTATCCTGTTTGGGATTTGTTGGACTTCTTGAATGCATATATTCTCATATTTCATCAATGTCAGGAAAATCCTCTTCCAGCAAATCTTTGACAACTTTCTCTGTGCTTTGATTTGTCTCATCCTGTTCTGGAATTCCAATTACATGTAGGTTATTACTTTTGATGGTATCCCACATGAACCTGAGGCTTTCTTCCTTTTGTTTTGATCTTTTTTCTGATTGAACCCTTTCCAAAGAAGTATTGAGGTATTTGTCTTCAATCTCACTAATTCTGTCTTCCACTGATTCAATTCTACTCCTTTGCCTGTTCAATGTGTTATCCATCTCTAAAAACTTAGTATTAATCTCCTGGATTTTGGTGTGTAGATTTTTTATCATTTCTAATTTTTCATTTATTTTGTTATTTTGTTCTTGCATTGTCTTTCAAAATTGTGGTAGGTAGGGTTTTGTCTGTGTTTTCCTCAATATTGTCAGTGTTTTCCTTAATCTGTCTCTCAATTCATTGAAGATACATAAATATAATTCTTTGGAATTTCTTATGAGGGAGTTCCAATGCTGTGTCTTCCTCAGGGATGTGTTTTGGTTTTGTATCCTGGTCCCTTATTTCTCCTGCTTTATCTTGCTTCTTTTTCTGGACTGTGATGTTCTGTTGTCTCTAGACATTGTGATGTTTTTGTGTTTATATTTAATCAGTGATTATGTTGGAGTGACTTGTCCAAGATTTTCATTTTCTTTGTTTTGTTTGTATGTTATCTATGTAAGCAGAGTACTGTGCTATGCTCCTCTATTTGCTAGTTGGCAGCATTTACACACTCACCACCTGTATCCTTTCCCATTGTCAGCCTCTTGTATGTCCCTGTCATCCTTGGCAAACAGAGCCTATTCTTAGGTCCCTGGAATCTGAATGCGAATGTTATCACTTTAAAATAAAAAATGGCCATCACTTGTAAAGATTCAAAATGGCTGTGTCCTTGGTCACTTTATATATCCAAAATGGCCACCACTTGTAAACATTCAAAATGGCTACATCTCTATCACTTTAAATATCTAAAATGATTGCCACTTGTTAACATTAAAAATGGCTGCATCCTCCATAGAGCCGAAAGTCCACAGCTCAGATTGTCTCCCTCCTTGCTGTTTCCCTTCCTAGCCATAGGCCACCAGTGCAGTCATCCCTGCAGCCCTTGGTGACCATGGCTGATCTTTAGGTCAAGTCTCAGGTCCCAACAAACTTGGAAATATTCAGGTTGTTGGTGCCGTCAGAGTAGCTGACAGTCCAGCGCTCTGACTGTCTCCATTCTCACTGCTTTTGTTTTTAAACTAGTTGGTGCCTAATTCACTTCTGTATTCTTCCTTTCAAAGCTCGGGGCTCCAGGATTATCTTGTGTGTCTCTGTCAATTGCTTTCTCTTTTCTTTGTTGAAGAGGGTCTGTGGAGCTTGTCTTCCTATTCCTCCATCTTATCGAAAGATATTTTTTTAAAAGAAGTGTTAGAATTTATTTGGTTATTATTGTTCAGAATTATTGTTCACCACAAAATATACACAATTCAATCATTTCTACATTTAAAATTCAATGACATTGATTACATTTTTACATATTGTGCAACTATTCTTACCCTCCATTCTTAAGTTGTTCTTCCCCCATTAACATGAATTCCTGAATTTGTTGTTGCTATGTGTCTTCTGGGAGCTCTGGTGGTGTAGTGCCTAAGGCATTTGACTGCTAACCAGAAGGCTGATGGTTCAAACTCACCAGCCACTCCACGGAAGGAAGGTTGGGCAATCTACTTCCGTAGTGATAATGCCTTTGAAACCCAAGGAGGGGTTGCTATGAGTCAGATCTGACTCAGTGGCAGTAGGTAGATGCCTTCCAGTTGGTTCTGACTCATAGCAACTCTATGTACAACACAACAAAACACCACCTAGGTCTTGCACCATCCTCCCAATTGTTGCTATCTTTGAGCTCATTGTTGCAGCCACTGTGTCAATCCATCACATTGAGGATTTTTATTTTCTTTTGCTGATCCTCTACTTTTCCAAGAATGATGTCATTCATTAGGGACTGGAGCTTCCTAGTAACATATCCAAGGTACAAGAGATGACGTATAGCCATCCTTACTTTTAAGGAACATTATGGTTGTACTTCTTCCAAGATAGATTTGTTCATTCTTTTGGTAGTCCATGGAATGTTCGAAAGTGTCAATACTTTGGTCTTCCTCATTCAATGTCTATCATTCTCATGCATATGAGGCTATTGAAAAATACCATAGGTTGGATCACTTGCACTTAGTTCTCAAAATGACATCTTTGCTTTTTGACACTTTAAGGAGATCATTTGCAACAGACTTTCCCAATGTAATACATAGTTTTCTTTTCTTCCTTTCTTTTCTTTTTGTGATTTGGGTGAAAGTTTATAGAGAAAATTCACTTTCCATACAGCAGTACACATACACTTTGTCTCATGACATTGACTACAATTTACCACAGCTCCCCTCCCACTTCCTCCCAATAGTTCTCTCTTCCCTGTGTCCATCCCTCCATGCACTCCTGCCCCCTGAGCTGTCTCCCTGTGCATACACAGCTCTTCTTTCTCCCATGATTGTTCTTTCCAAGGAGTGTATCTACCTCAGGTAAATGTTCAACTCCTATGCCTGCCTTTTGTTTGGCTGGAAGCCACAGGTGTGGGTTTAATTCCAGACCTGAAGGGCAGCTAGGAGCCATAGTCTCAGTGGTTCCACTAGGCTCTATCAGACGAGCAAACCCGGTCTCCCTTTTTGTTTTTCCAAACAATTTTGAGTTTTGTTCACATTGTTTTCCCTCTCTATCCAGGATCTCCTACATAAATCCTTCTCCGAGTGGTTGGCAGTGGTAGTCAGGCACCATCTAGATCTTCTGGTCTCATAGTCCTATACATTGAGGATCACGTGGTGTACCAGTTACTAGGACTAATTGTGTCCATGAATCTTTGGCTTTCTTCATTCTTCTTTCCTCTGGATGAGTGGAGACCCATTGTTGCATGTAGATGGCTGCTTGCAAGCTTTTAAGATCCCAGTCACTACTCACCAAAGTAGGAGGTGGAACAATGTTTTGTATAGTATGTTA
>NW_006921912.1:348496-350023 GCF_000298275.1 Orycteropus afer afer | reverse complement strand
TTGGCTATTGTAAATAGTGCTGTGATGAACATGGCTGTGCATATGTCTGTTCTTGTCATGGCTCTCACTTCTTTAGGATATATACCTAGTAATAAATGGCTGGATCAAATGGTATTTCTAATTCCAACTTTTGAAGGAATCACCATACTGCTTTCCACAATGGTTGTACCATTTTACAGTCCCACTGGCAGGGTATGAGAGTCCCAATCTCTCCACATCTTCGCCAGCATTTGTTATTTTCTGTCTTGTTGAACTTTGCTGCTAGTGCTGGGACAAGATGGTATCTCATTACTGTTTTGATTTGTATCTCTCTAATGGCTAATGTGAGCATTTCTTCATATGTTTGTTGGCCACCTAAATATTGTCCTTGGTGAAGTGTCTGTTCATGTCTTCTGCCCATTTTTAAATTGGATTATTTGTCTTTTTGTTATTGTGGTGTTGGAGTTTTCTATAAATTCTAGAAATAAATACCTTGTCAGATATGTTATTGCTGAATATTCTTTCTCAATCTGTATGTTCTCTTTTTACTCTTTTGGAGAAGTCTTTGGAAGCACATAAAAATTTAATTTTTAGAAGGTCCCACTCATCTAGTTTCTCCTCTGTGTTTGTGTATTTTGGGTTATGCTTGATAGTCTATATATGCCATATATTAGGGCCCCTAAATTTGCCCCTAGTTTTTCCTTTAGGAACTGTATAGTGTTAGGTTTCACATTTAGGTCTTTGTTCCATCTGGAGTTTGTTTTTGTGTATGGTGTGAAGTTCAGATCTTGTTTCATTTTTCTGCAAATGGATCTCCAGTTTTGCCAGCACCATTTAGTAAACAGACATTCTCTTCCCCATTTAATGGATTTCAGTCCTTTGTCAAAGATCAGCTGACCATAGGTCAATGGATCTCAATTCTATTCCATTGGTCTATGTGTCTGTCATTGTACCAATACCAGGCTGTTTTGACTACTATGGCTATACAGTAGGCTTTGAGATCGGGAAGTATGAGACCTCCTATTTTGTTCTTCTTCTTCAATAGTGCTTTCTTTATCTGAGGTCTCTTTTCTTTCCATATAAAGTTAGTGACTGGTTTTTCCATATCCTTAAGAAATGTTGATGGGATCTGGACTAGGATTGCATTGATTGTACAGATTGCTTTATGTAGAATTGACATTTTCACAATGTTGAATCTTCCTATCCATGAGCATGGGATATTCTTCCATTTATGTAGATCTCTTAGGGTTTCTTGAAGTAGTTTTTTACAGTTTTCTTTGTACAGGTCTTTTTTGTCCCTGGTAAGATTTATTCCCAAGTATTATTATTATTATTATTTTGGTAGCTATTGTAAATGGTATTTACAATATTTCTTATTTCTTTTTCAGCCATCTCCTTGCTGGTGTAGAGGAATCCAACTGATTTTTGGATGTTGATCTTATATCCTGCCACAATGCTAAATCTCTCAATTAGTTCCAGTAGATTTTGACTGAGTCTCTTGGGTTTTCTAGGTATAGGATCATATCATCAGCAAATAGGGATAGTTTG
>NW_006921912.1:342358-347970 GCF_000298275.1 Orycteropus afer afer | reverse complement strand
AGTTTGAGTAGGATTGGTGTCTGTTCTTTTTTGAATGTGTGGTAGAATTCTCCAGTGAAACCGTCTGGGTCGGGACTTTTTTTGTTGGTAATTTTTTGATGACCTGTTCAACTTCTCCTTTTGTTATGGATCTGTTCAACTTTTCCACATCAGTCTGTGTTAGTTTAGGTAAGTGGTGTGTTTCCAGAATTTGTCCATTTTTTCCAGATTTTCAAATTTGTTTGAGGACAGTTCTTCATAGTATCCTGATATTCCCCTTTTTATTTCAGTTGGTTCTGTTGTGATGTCACCCACTTCATTTCTTATTTGTGTTATTTATATTCTCCCCCTCTTTTCCTTTGTTAAATTTGCCAATGGTTTGTCAATTTTATTAATCTTTCCAAAAAACCAACTTCTGGTCTTGTAGATTTTTTCTATTGCCCTTCTATTTTCTGTTTCATTGATTTCTGCTCAAATCTTGATTATTTCCTTTCTTCTGGTGACTGTAGGCTTTTATTGCTGTCCTTTTTCTAATTGTTGGGGATGTTGATTTAAAGTGTTGATTTTGGCTCTCTCTTCTTTTTTGATGTGTGCATTTATTGCAATAAATTGGCCTCTGATCACTACTTTTAGTATGTCCCAAAGATTATGGTATGTTGTGTTTTCATTCTTGTTTGATTTATGGCATTTTTGAATTTCTATTTTTATTTCTTCTCTTACTCAGTCTTTATTAAGGAGGGTGTTGTTCAGTTTCCATGTGTTTATTCTTTTTTCATTGATCTTCATATTGTTGATTTTTAATTTGATAGCATTATGATCTGAGAAGATGCTCTGCAGTATTTCAATGTTTTTATATTTATGAAGGCTTGCTTTATGGCCCAACATATGATCTATCATGGAAAATGTTCCAAGTGCACTGGAAAAGAATGTATATTGTGCTATTCTTGGGTGAAGTGCTCTCTAGATGTCTATAAGGTCAAGTTGGTGGATTGTATTGTTTAGCTCTTCTCATCTTTGTTGAGTTTTTTTCCAGTTGTTCTATCTTTCATTGAAAGTGGTGTTTTAAAATCTCCCACTATGACTGTGGAGTTATCTATTTGTCCTTTTGATTCTGTTAAAGTCTGATTTGTGTATTTTGGGGCTCTTTCATTGGGTCCATAGATATTTTTTATGGTTACATCTTCTTGTTCAATTGTTCCTTTTATCATTATATACTGTCCTTCCTTGTCTCATATGGTGGTTTTTGTCTTAAAGTGAATTTTGTCAGAAATTAATATTGCCACTCCTGCTCTTTAACAGTTGCATTTGCTTGATATATTTTTTTCCAATCTTTGATTTTTAGTCTATTTTTCTTTTTGTCTCCAAGGTGTGTCTCTTGTAGACAGCGTATTGATGGGTTTTGTTTTCTTATCATATCTGCAATTCTCTATCTCTTGAGTGGTCCATTTAATCCATTAACATTCAGTGTAATTATCGACAAGTGTGAATTGGTTGCTGTCATTTTGTTATGTGTTTTTTCATGGTTTCCCTTGTTTCTTTGTTCCATATTATTTTTTGTACTGAGCTCATTATGTTTATGACTCATGTTATCATTTCCTTTGTTGCTGTTGTTTTAGTATTTGCTGAATGTTTGTGCTTGTCCTCTTTTTTATTGTGATGCAAAGGTTTATCATTTTTCTTTGAGGTTACCCTGTGATTTATAATTTTCTCCCTGAGTTTACAACAGTATAATCTATCTTGCAATTCTCTTGACTTCTTCACCATTTAGAAGTTTTGCAACTACGCAGTATTTTCCCTCTTTTTGGTTTGTAGTTGTCCTCATTTGCCAATTGATGTCTCTGTTTAGAATCTTGTAAGCTTATTTTACTTGGGATGTGTCCATATCCATGTGGTTTCTGGGTTATGTCATCTTGTATATTAATGGTTGTTTGTTGTTTGCTATTTGGTTTTCTATACAAAGGACTCCCTTTAGTATCTCTTGTAAGGTTGATCTGGTTTTGACAAATTCCCTTAGTTTCTGCTTATCTGGAAATCTCCTAACTTCACCATCATATTTGAGGGACAATTTTGCCTGCTATATAATTCTTGCTTGAAAAGTTTTCTCTTCCAGGGTTTTATATATACCATCCCACTGCCTTCTTGCTTGCATGGTTTCTGCTGAGAAATCAGAGCTTATTCTTACTGGTTGTCCTTTGTAAGTAACTTTTCTTTTTCCCATGCTGCTTCCAGGATTCTTTCTTTGTCTTTGGTTTTGATGAATTTGATGATGATATGCCTTGGTGTTTTCTTTTGTAGTCTATCCTGTTTGGGGTTCGTTGGACTTCCTTAATGGATATATCCTCATCTTTCATCATATCAGGGAAGTTCTTTTCCATCAAATCTTGGACAATTTTCCCAGTGGTTTTATTTTTCTCTTCCTGTTCTGGAATTCCAATGACATGTAGGTTATTCCTTTTAATGGTATTCCACATGAACCTTAGGCTTTCTTCATTTTGTTTTGATATTTTTTCTGATTGATCCCTTTCCAAAGAAGTATTCAGGTATTTGTCTTCAATGTCTTTAACTCTGTCTTCCATTGCATCAATTCTATGCCTTTGCCCTTCCAATGTGTTATCTATTTCTGATAATTTAGTATTATTCTTCTGGATTTCTAACTGTAGGTTTAGAATCATTTCTAATTTTTCATTTATTTTGTCATTTTGTTCTTGTATTTTCTTCCAAAATTCTTCTAGGATTTTTTCTGTGTTTTCCTTGATCTGTCTCTCAATCCTTTGAAGATACCCAAACATAATGCTTTTGAATTCCTTATTAGGGATTTCCAATGCTGCTTCTTCCTCACGGATGTGTCTGCATCTATATCCTCCTCCCTTGTTTCTACCTCTTTATCTTGCTTCTTTGTGTGGACTGTGATGGTCTGTTGTCTCTGTGATATTGTGATGTTGTTGTCTTTAAATCTCTGTTAACTGTTTTCAAAGAGCAGCTAAGGGTGAGTCAGGCTCTTCTTGGTGGTTGTTTATCATTGGCCCATTGGTGGAGAAGGAATTGGTGGCTCTCACTCAGTAAGTGAAGCTGCAGGAGGTGTGGATGTAGTTGTGTCGTATGGGGACTGTTGTTGTCTACCACTCAGTTAGACAAAAATAACAATTTAATAACTATCAAAAGTAAAAGCAAATGGACAAAAAACACACAGTGTAATCACACAGGAACAGTAACCAAAGAAAGAAAAAAGGGTAGAAAACCCACCACAATATCTGGGGAGAGGGCAATAAGAGAAAAAAGGTAGAGAAGGAGAATAATGAAGAAAACAGTGGGAAAAACACAAATGAAAAACAAGGAATGGGGTTATCTATGAGAAACAAAAAAGGAAAAAAAAAGTGCAACCATGAACAGAGAAAAGAGAAAAACCTGAAGACTAGAACCTGGAAAGGGAAGAATAAAGAATAATAATAATAAAAATGATAAAAGTAATAATAATAGTAGTAGTTTTAAAACAGACAAAAACAAACAAACTAAAAAAAAAAAAAAATCAGGGAAGGACAGGGCAGGGCACCTGGGCTCTGTCCAAGCATGCAGACTGGGATGGAATTCCTGCCATCCTAGAAGGTGGGTGGGAGTGAAGTATGGCCTCACCTGCGTGCACCAAGAGGGTGTGGGATATAAGAGTAACAAGGGGGATGTCGCACCTTTCCAGTTGTTGATGTCCTTGTAGTTCCCAGCAAGTGGAGCCTGTTCTTAAGTCCCTGGAATCTAAGAGAATGCTGTTGCTTTAAATATCCAAAGTGGTCAGACTGCTTGTGAACATTCAAAATGTTTGAATATAAACATTCAAAATGTTTGAGTGTAAACATTCAAACATTCAAAATTGTGCCCTCTGGACAGGCAAAAGTCCACAGCTTAGCCTGCCTTCCTGTTTGCTGCTTCCCCTCTTATTCACCAGAGTAGTCCTCTGTGCAGTCCCTGGCTAGCAGGGCTGATTTTTAGATTAATTCTTAGGTCCTACCACCACTTGGCAATATCCAACCTGTCTGTGCCATTAGGATCACTGCCAGACCGCAGCTCCATACATCTCCTGTTTTGGTGTTTTCATGCAAATTCTTCTGCTGGTTGGAGTTTAGTCCACTTCTATGTCCTTCCCTTCAAAGCTCAGGGATCCAGGATTATCTTCTGTATCTGTGTTAATTGGCTCCCCTTTTCTTTGTTAAAGAGAGTCTGTGCAGTCTTTCTGCCTATTCCATCATTTTACCAGAACCTGATACTGCTCATAGTTTTATTTCTTGCCTGCTGCTTCCATGGAAATTGATTGTGGATCTAAGTAAAATGACATGTTTGAAAATTTCAATATTATCTGCATTTATCATGATATTTCTTATTGTCCAGTTGTGAGGATTTTTGTTTTCTTTATGTTGAGGTGTAATCCACAATGAAGGTTGTAGACTTTGATCATTGTCAGTAAGTGCTTCAAATTATTTTCACTTTCAGCAAATAAGGTTGTATCATCTGCATATTTCAGGTTTTTAATATGTCTTCATCCAATCCTGATGCCATATTTTACTTCATATAGTCCAGCTTCTTGGATAATTTGCTCAGCATGTATATTGAGTAAGTATGGTGAAAAGACGCAATCCTGACACACACCTTTCCTGATTTTAAATCATGCAGTATCCCTTTTTTATGTTTGAATGACTGCCTTGGTCTATGGATAACAGTGTGAAGAATAAGAATTCCAGAACATTTAATTCTGCTCATGAGGAACCTATACCATGACTAAGAAGCAGTTATTGATCCAAGATAGATAGCTCTTAAAAGAACATAATGCTCAAGGCTGATATCTTTTTACTAGTTATGCAAAACTATTATTTAGTTTTAAGAAGACATCAGGTTATATTTTTGGTTTAAGGTTTAAAGATGATCT
The DNA here is from genome assembly GCF_000298275.1 of Orycteropus afer afer. Lineage (NCBI taxonomy): Eukaryota > Metazoa > Chordata > Mammalia > Tubulidentata > Orycteropodidae > Orycteropus > Orycteropus afer. The sequence continues at coordinate 343,079 of NW_006921912.1, read as the reverse complement.
CAAGGCAATAGTTTCAGGGCTTCATCCAGCCTCCATGGCTCCAAGAAGTCTGGACTCCATTAGAATTTGAAATTCTGTTCTGAATTTTCATCCTTTCAATCAGAATTCTTCAATAAAATCTTTCTTCAAAATGTTCAATATTGGTGGCCAGGCCTCATTCAGTTCTGCTGGTCTTATAGCAAAGGAGGCAGTTGTTCATGGAGGCAGTGAGCCAAACATTCCATATCCTCCTCCTATTTCTGGCTAGTCTTCTTCCTCTGTTGCTGCAGGTGAATAGAAACCAATGTTAAGCCTTGGATTGAGGCTTGCAAGCTTTTACGACCCCATGCATTATGCAATGAACTAGGAGGTAAAAAAGAAACCCTAACTATGTTATTAGGTCAATTAACTGGGATGTCCCAAATCGAGGTTTCATTTACAACAACAAGAAAAAGAGAAAAATAGTAGTTGCCTAGGCTGTTTATATATATCCAAACATCTCATGGGATTTGGTTTCTTGGTTTGGAGGTTATGGTCATTGTTTCTTGAAACTTCCCAGTTAATTGATCTAAAAACTGTTCGGTGTTTTTGTTGTTGCTCTGGTTACCTAGTGCCACTCTGACAAGCATATACTACTACAAATGGGATGGTCTTAACAAACAGGAGTTATTCTTACAGTTTGGAGGCTTTAAGTCCAAGTTCAAAGTGCCAGGCTCTAGGGGCTGGGTGAAAGCCCCTCAAC
>NW_006921912.1:336492-337601 GCF_000298275.1 Orycteropus afer afer | reverse complement strand
AGGGTTCTTTATTGTCTGTACCTCCCATGTACCTCTCTCTGTCTTTCTCATCCTCAATGCTGCCATATTGGTCACTCACATTTGGTACATTGCCCTTGTCTTCACCAAAATCAATACTTATCTCTATCTATCTAACAGTGTTCCCTCCCCTCCCCTCCCAACCCTGGTAACCAACAAAGAAAATTTCCTTCTATAGATAAACCTATCCTTCACTTTTATGATAATGGACTAATACAATATTTGTCCTTTTGTGATTGACTTATTTCACTCAGCATAATATCCTCCAAGTTCATCCACGTTATGCAGTGTTTTGAAGATTCTACATTATTCTTTAATGTTGCATAGTATTCCATTGTGTGTATGTACCATAGTTTGGTTATCTATTCCTCAGTTGATGGACACCTAGGTTGTTTCCATCTTTTGGCTATTGTAAATAGTGCTGCAATGAACATGGGTGTGCATATATCTGGTCTTGTCATGGATCTCACTTCTTTAGGGTATATACCTAGTAATGGAATGGCTGGATCAAATGGTATTTCTATTTCCAACTTTTGAAGGAATCGTCATACTGCTTTCCACAATGGTTGTATCATTTTACAGTCCCACCAGCAGTGTATGTGAGTCCCAATCTCTCCACAACCTCCCCAGCATTTGTTATTTTGTGTCTTCTTGAACTTTGTTACTAGTGCTGGAGCAAGATGGTATCTCATTGTTGTTTTGATTTAAATTGACCATTTTTAAAAACATAAACTAAACAATCATGGCTTTGAGAAAAAGAAAATGTATCCAACTGTCTATCAAACTGTAATAGTACCTTTCAAAAAATATTCATTTCTTTTGACTTTACTTTTAATTTTTTGATAATTTATGTACATATAGTAGAATACAATGATTTTAAATGCACTGTGTGATGTTTTTACATATGTGTAATCGCCTTGTATGCATGTGAGAGCTGGACAATGAATAAGGAAGACCGAAGAAGAGTTGATGCTTTTGAGTTGTGGTGTTGGAGAAGAATGCTGAAAGTACCATGGACTGCTAAAAGAACTAACAGATCTGCCTGGAGGAAGTGCAGCCAGAATGCTCCTTGGAAGCAAGAATGGCCAGAC
>NW_006921912.1:327444-336392 GCF_000298275.1 Orycteropus afer afer | reverse complement strand
GGGGCTGGGTGAAAGCCCCTCAACCTTGGGGTCCAGCTCTGCCTCCTGCTCCTAGCCCACTGGATGGAGCTAGAGGCCTTTCTTTACTCAGACAGCTGCTGGCTGCTGAGGCTGGGAAGCCCCAAGGTTGACAAGTAAAAAGGCATAGTACTGATGCTACCAAACCACACGGTAGGCCATTAACTTAAGTCCATTGTAAGTTCAAAGGTCGGCAGGGCATAGTAGGCTGCTGAACAATGACATAGCTACATGCAGGGTCCAAGCATGCCATAAGCTAGAGACCATTCTCAAGGCTTCTCCTTATATACAGGAAGCAGACCACATCCCAAAGGCAGTTACTCAGCTGCTTGTGGTAAATCCACCATGAAGCTGATTGCCAGTCTCATCATGAGGGCTAATTACCACTAGCTGTCCAGCCACTCAACAAGGACTAGCCAAGTTGACACACAAACATAACTACCACAGTTGTACCTCGTGCAGAATCTGTACATAGACCAAGAAGCAGTTGTTAGAACAGAATAAGGAGATTTTATGTGGTTTAAAACCAGGAAAAGTTTATCAGGGTTGTATCCTTTCATCATAGTTATTTGACCCATGTGCTGAGCAAATAATCTGAAAAGCTGGACTATATGAAGAAAAACACAGCATCAGGATTACAGGAAGATACGTTAACAACGTGTAATACACAGATGACCCAACCTTGCTTGCTGAAAGTGAAGAGGACTTGAAGCATTTATTGATGAAGTTCAAGGACTACAACTTTCAGTATGGATTCACTTCCACTTAAAGAAAACAAGCATCCTCAAAACTGGACAATAAGTAATATTATGATAAATGCAGAAATATTGAGATTTAAAATGATTTCATTTTACTTGGATCCACAGTCAACACCTATGGAAGCAGCAGTCAAGAAATCAAATGATGAACATTGGCCAAGATGATGGCATTGGCCAAATCTGCTAAAAAGATCTCTTTAAAGTGTTAAAAAACAAATATGTCACTTTGAGGACTAAGGTGCTGGTGACCCAAGAGATGATATTTCCAATAGTCTCACATACATGCAAAAGCTGGACAGTGAATAAGGAAGACTGAAGAAGAATTGATGTTTTTGAAATATGGTGTTGGCAAATAATACTGAATGGACTGCTGGAAGAATAAACAAATGTGTCTTGGAAGAAGTATAACCAGAATGCTCCTTAAAAGGGAGGATGGCAAGACTTTGTCTCATGTACTTTGGACATGCTGTCAGGAGGTACCACCAGTCCCTGGAGAAGGACATCATGCTTAGCAAAAAAGAGGATTAGGGTTAGCAAAAAAGGGGAAGACCTGAAATGACACAGTGGATGCAACAATGGGCTCTAGCATAGCAACAATTGTGAGGATGGTGCAGGACTGGACAGTGTTTTGTTCTGTTGTACATGGAGTTGCTATGAGTCAGAACCAACTTAGGGGCACCTAACAAGAACAGCTATTTGACTGCACTTACAATAATTGGTTATGTAACTCTGTCATTATTCATTGAGATTTTTCCATCACTGTAAACAGAAACTCAATATTCCATAAGCAATCCACTTTCTTATTCTCCCTTCCTTTGACACCCGGTAACAACTCATAAACTTTGGTTTCTATACATTTGCCTTTTCATATCTTTTTATATAAGTACAGCTATACAATATTTGTCCTTTTTTGATTGGCTTATTTCACTCAGCATAATGTCTTCAAGCTCCATCCACATTATAACATGCATCAAAACTTAATTTCTGCTATTGGCTGACTGGTGTTCCATTATATGTATGTACTACATTTTGTTTATCCATTCATCTTTGGAAGGACATTTAGGTTGTTTTCACCTTTCAGCTATTGTGAATAGTGCTGCAATGAACATTGTTGTATACGTCTCTGTTTTCAAATCTTTTGGGGATGTACCTAAGAGTGGAATTGCTGGGTCATATTATAGTTCTGTTTTTAATTTTTCACATGACTTTACCATTTTGCATTCCCACCAATAGTGGATAAACATTCCAATTTCTCCACATACCTGGGAAAGATTTTATATGGATGTCATCAAGACATAAATGATATAAAGACTCAAAATCTTGATTTTCCCAGTGTTTTCTGCCCTAAGTCTGTATCACCCCCGATGGATACACCATTCACTCATGCCCCAACCTACATAACCCTGGAAAAATCCTGCCTACAGAACAGTGACAGATGAAAAGAGGTTAAAAATCCTTGGAGTGTTTTATTGGTGGTCAGTATTGGTGGTGGAGATTAAGGCAGTGGTGGTAGGAGTGGTAGTGATACATTGTGCAGGTGGGGTGGATGCAGACAGGAGAGTTTTAGGAGCTGAGTGCAGGTGATTTATACATATCCATTTTATAGTCAACATGACAGAGAAAGCAGCTGTTCCATCACAGTATACTTTGTTCATAACTGATGCCGAATTACAGGAAAACCATGTGAGTATATATTATAAAAGGAAACATATTCACACAGTAATTTGGGGAAGATGAAGGACCTGTGATGACAGAAGCTTGTTCACCCCCTCATAATGTGGCATGCCTTTTCCTGTGTCTGTAGAACTTGTGCTTTCATCTGGCCCATGACAGTGCTTTCCAAGGGTAGACCATGAGTGAGAGAAGAAAGTATGGAATGGGAGATGTACCCCTGGGACGTGAGCTACCTTTAAGGCTGAGTCAAAGATAACTCTGCTCTTTGTGTGATGCTTGGAGAAGGAAAAAAGTGTTTCTGCAGGAGGATGCATTTGTCAATGGGTGTGGGGAAGGATGGGTTTGGACTGGTGAATAGGATCTCCTTGCACAGGCCAACACTCTGTGTCAGCAAATATAACTTTTCTGTATTTCCCAATCCCAATTTTAAATACAATTTTTCTTAGCTGGAATTTCTAGTTAATAATTGAAAATTAATGTCAAGAACTTAATCTATTATTTATTTATTTTTGCCTTTTTTCTCTATATTGTTGTTGTTGTGTTGTTATGTGCCATCAAGTCAGACCTGACTCATAGCGACCCCTCCTTGGGTTTCCGAGGCAGTATCACTATGGAAGTAGATATTAGACACTGTATAAGAATCTGATACTCAGTAAATAATTTTTTCCTAGCAAAGACTCTTTTACTTAAGTACTACTATATTCCTTCTTTCCTTGATGAGGAAACTAAGGAATACATATTGAATAATGTGTCAGGGATTCATAGTCAGTAAGTGCTGGAACCAGGCTTCAAACCAATCTGTCTGATTCCAGAGTTTGCACTCTTGCCAAGGCACTCCCTTTATTGGGCTTCAGCCCAGACCCAATACCGGAAGGACTGATGGAGATTTGTGTGGGCCTGGAAGCTTGTGGTGGTTCTGGTTGTCCACTGTCTGGGAGGCTGCAGAGGAGGCAGTTTCTGCTCTGGGAAGGAAATTGGGCTTGATAACCTCTAAGTAAGCTGACCGTGTAATTTATCCTCCAAACTGGCACAAAAGGGGTAGTTTTACTCATTCTACCACCCATCTGTCAGTTTGTCATACTGTGATGGCTTGCATGCTGCTATGATGCTGGAAGTTATGTCATCAATATTTCAAATACCATCAGGGACACCCATGGTGGGCAAGTTTCAGTGTAGCCTCCAGTCTAAGACAGACTAGGAAGAAAAGTCTGGTGTTCCACTTCTGAAAATTAGTCAATGAAAACTCTATGGCTCACAACAAAATATTACCTGATTTAATGCTGGAATGTTACCCCTATAAGTAGGAAGGCACTCAAAATGCACAGTGGCTGGAACAATGGACTAGTGCATACCAATAATTGTGAAGATGGTGCAGAACTATGTAGTGTTTTGTTTTTTTGTACATGGGGTCATCATGAGTTGGAGCTGACTCAAGAGCAGCTAATAACAACAACAGCAGCAACAACAGTTTTACTAATTAAGCTTGGACCAGAAGCATGCATTGGGTCTAGTTCTTAGGTCTCTGCCAATTTTGAGAGTCCAGGAGGCAGATTTTCATGGGATTCTGGTTCATTTCTACATATGTCTACCATCAGTCTCCCAGTTCCTTCTAAAATTTCACAAAGCTCATACTATTTCTATTACTACCATGACTACCTGCGTCTTTGACCACACTGAATCTATACTGGAAGAATCATGGCCCTAGATTATGAGCTTAAACACAGGAGGACAGAAGGGGAAGTTTCCCATGGATCATTCTAAGATGGATGTATCCTGACCCTAAGGCTGGTGTCAGCTCCACTTTGTTGACTGTCTTGGGCTGGGACTGAATGGGAGAAGGTCAGAGGGGATATCACAATGGAGGTAACTGCATTTTAGTACAAGTCCTTGCAGATTAGAAGACCCTTTTCTTGGGCTTGAGTTAGTGGAGGGTGTTTCCCACTGGACAGGATGTTCAGGGAATAAAGGAGTCAGGGATTTTTGACGGTTCCATCAAGTCTGGGCAAGCAGCGTATCTCTTGCTCATCTGGGGACAGCCATAAGGGAAAGAGAATTTGCCCCAGGAGAAAAAAGGGGCTGGTTCTGTGGGAATGTTTCTGGGGCCTGGGAGGCGGTGAAACACCCCTGGAGGCAAATGTCTATAAGGAAGCTTCTGCCCACAGAGCAGATTCTACAACTTTCTCTCCCCACCACCTCAGAGTAGCACTTCTCTGCCCTGCGTCTTCCTGCTGTCCCAGACTGTGATGGACAAATTCTTGCTCCTGCTCCTTCTGTTGGGAGTCTTCCTTAGTGTGTCCTTCCAAGGAGTGGGTAAGGCCTTGGGCTAGCTAAGACAGGGGTTGAAAGTAAAAGGGTGGTTGTAGGCTCAGACAAATCCTTATATGTTGGTCTGACTAGCTTGTGTAGGGGGTATGGGGAAGGTAGGAGTTCCAGAATGAAGTATGGGATGATCTGACCAGCAAGGGTCTGAAGCCTTTCTCTGGTGTCCCCATCCTGACTTCTATCCGGGCAAGAGGTCAGGTCAGGTCCCTTTTTAAGGGCTCATAGTGGGGCCAGTTACTCTCCTGGGGCAGATGAGGAAAAGGGATTTTTCTCTAATTAGGACTTTGGGGGCTGGTTGGGCTGCCGCTAAGAGGCAGAGCCAGTTGTTGCTCAAGACTTTCTATACAGAAGCAGCCTGGGATAGTGATTACACCGAACCAAAATTTCCATACCAAGTATACTCTTCTCATTTAGATATGTGTGAACCATACTTTGGAATTCTTGTTGTGCTGCAGAATCTTGGGAGACTGAAACCTGCCTTTCTACCTTCAAGCCAACACAGTCCTATGCCCCTTCCATTTACCAGAGATTCCTGGGCTCAGTGGCTATGTGTAGATGCTCTGGTTGTGCCATGTACATGGCATGATACCTAAAGGGATCCCGTTCACTTTGTAAACCTCTCCTAAATTTTATGACATTGTGAGCACAAGGATGCTCCTAGGGCACATTAAGTCTGACTCCAAGCAGAGAAATTTATGGAAGCACATTGTCTTAGGCTTGTTGACATACTCAGTCACTATATGCATCTACTCTATTGAAACTCATTATATTCTTCCTCATCTCTCATCTCTCTATCATTTCCCATTTCTGCTGGCAGGGAATAACTCTCAATCTTGCTCCAGGTTATTTATTCTCGTCAAGGGCCCAGATCCTTAAAGGTCCAATGGATACAATCTAATAGTGACATTTCCAGTTCACAAGACTGTAAGTGGGGGGAGGTATTTAGGGCCATACATTGCCCTTGTATCTTGGGCCCTGCCTGGGTCCTAGTCCATCTTAGTCCAGCTCATCCAATCCAGTGCTTAAACTCCATGTCTATTTTCCTCAGCTCTGTCCACCCTGTGTATGATCTGCAACAATTTCGAGAAGGGCCGATGTGTTAAAAACTATGGCAATTGCACCATGGATCAAGGTCCAGGATGCAGGACCAGGGATTTCTTCATTTTCACTGAGAGAGGTAATGCTGCCTGAGCCATGCTCTGTTGGCTTGTACTGACCCCCTCCCCTGGCACTGTCTGAGGAGCTCTTGGCACTCCTTGCAGTTTGAAGACCTCTTTGTGGGAGGTGGATGTGTCCCTTCCCTGAAGGTTGGATGTAGTGTGGGTGGGGAAATTCCTTTAACTTTGAATTCTGGGCATTGTATTCTCCATAACTGAGTGTGAATGCCTTGCCTAATCAGTAGGAGGCACCTAAAACAAGCTTTTCCTTCCTTTCAGATGGATGGTTCTACAACCACACTCAACTGGACTGTTCACATAATTGTATATCTTCAAAGATGTATTTTGGGGCCCTGAAGATATCTACCTTTTGTTGTAAAGGTCAAAATTTTTGCAATAGATATCAAGGAAAATTACTGGAAATGAAGGCTCACTAACAGTTTAATCCTGTGATAAGAGTGGTTCACTACCCTGTCCTGCCCCTAGCATCCTCTGCTCCTATTCCCTGCCCAGGTATCTCTAATGGACCTGTACTATACTCTCATTTCTTCCAAGTATCCTTCATTTTCTCTCCTGGCCACTGGCTCCTTCTCTGACACCAAGCATTCTCAGTTTACTCTTATTTCATCTCTCTACTTCACTCTGTATCTGCAAATCTCCATTTGCTCCCTTGTCTTGCATTTCTTCATCCCTCACAATCACTGTGTTCCTCTGGCTAACTAACAGCCTGGCTTCTCATCCCACCAACTCAGAAGTAAATACCAAAACAAACAAAAAACCCAATGCCATTGAGTTGATTCTGACTCTTAGAGACCTGTTAGGACAGAGTAGAACTGCCCTATAGCATTTCCAATGCTGAATCCAAGTCTGAAGCCTCATCTTTATCCCATGGTAGATTTAAATTGCTGATCTTTTGGCTAGTAGACAAATGCTTTAACTACTATCCCACCAGAGCTCCGGAAGTGACTACATGCACCTAGAATAGTGATGGGTTCCATTTTATTCTTAGAGAATCTGTGAAACCTTTAGAAAACTCAGGAAGGCATGCACAATTGGTAGATGGAGAGCAATGCAAGGCAATGCAACCACTGCCATGGAGTTGGATCTGGCTCATAGCGACCTCTCCTTGGGTTTTTGAGGCAGTATCACTACGGAAGTAGATTGCCTAGCCTTCCTTCTGAGTAGTGGCTGGTGGGTTTGAACCACCAGCCTTCTGGTTAGCAGTCAAATACCTTAGACACTATGCCACCAGAGCTCCCAGATGGACAGAGAATTCTTAAAATGCATGAAGATAACAAGGTCTGAGGAAGAAATGTTGGAATCATCAGCTTTATATACTATACACATACCCAGAATATGCCAATGGCTAAAATGATGAGCTTTAAGACATTGTCTAATGAGTTGAGTGAGAAAAGGGGTAGAGGAATCATAGAAAGTAGAGACTACTAAGATAAAAAGAGGATGAAGGGGACTCCTCAAAAAGAAGTAGAAGGCAGACCAGAACAGAACAATTTCACTATCTGTTTTATGTTGGAAGCTGTTGGCAGAGCAGGTTCAATGGAGAAGTGGGTCAGAAGCCACATTACACTGAGTTGAATGATGAATAGATGTGATAGAGACTGTGAGTACAGGCAAATCTCTTAAGATGTCTGGAATGAAATGAGCAAGTAGAGTCATCTTTTCCAAGAAGAGTCAGTTTAGCAAGCTTTCAGGCAAAGAGTGATATGTCTTCTTTTTTTAACCTTCCTTTGGTGAAACACTCTCTCCTTATGAACGCAGGAACTCTGTTGCCATCTTATTCTCTCTCAGTGTATATTTTTTAAAATCTAATCTACCTTTTTGTGTGTAATTTTTCCTGCTTAATTGTCTTCCTCTTTCTTTTCCTTTTTCTTTCTACTTTCTTTTTTCCTATGTAGATCATGATACAAACTCATAAGAAAATTGTTCAAAAACTCTACATTTCTTTCAGAATTTCAAATTAAAATATATTTCAACAGAATGTGTATGACTTGTTAATTGGAAAACCACTTGCTCTGTAAATTTTAACCCAAATCAGAATAAAAATACAAAATAAAATAAGAGTAAATAAAATATTTTAAAAGTCTGGCCTAAATTTAGCTCTGTTTAGTTAATTATTCTATCAAAGAGAATTGTGATGGGCAATGATGATACAGGTAGCACCCATGAGAGGACTTTTTATTAAGGCAGTTAGCCAAACATTCCATTTCCTCTTCCTGTTCCTGATTCTCCTTCTTCTTCTGTTTCTCCAGGAGAATAGAGACAAGCTGTGTGCCTTGGATGGCTGCTAGCACTATTGCAGTAAACTAGAGGTAGAACAAAAGCACTAAACATGTTATTAGGTCAATTAACCGTGATGCCCCATGAAGCCATGACCCTAAACCTTCAAACCAAGGAACTAAATCCCATGAGATGTTTGGCTGTACATAAGCAATCTCAGCAGCTATTCTATGTTGTTGTTGTAAATATATCTATCCCACAACTTTTGCTAGTTCAACTTTTTACTGAATAGTAAGTTTAAGGTGTGCAACTTATTGAAAGCACTTACAGTAACTGTCTGTGTAACTCTATCCCTAATCAACGTGACTTTGAATTAATATACTTCTAAGTAAACTTCAGGACTACGTTGAATTTTACCAGTTTTTCTACCAATATCCATTTTACATTTCAGGTTCCTACCTAGGCACCACATTCTATGTACTGGTTATTTCTCTGTAGACTCCTCAAATCTGATAGTCCCTCAGTTTCCTTGGTTTTCATGACCTTGACAGTTGAGTTTATCTAATGTTTTCTTAGCATTAGAATGAGATTTAGCTTTTTTTTTTTTTTTTAAGGGGTAAGGGGGTGGGCTGGCAAGAATACCACAGAAATGATGTGTGTTCAGTGTATCGTTTCAAGGGATTCATAGTATCCATAGGTTTCACTACTACTGATGATATTATCTGTGTTGGTGCTGATGTGCAGGCCATGACAAATAAATTGCCCTTTTTTTTTTTTTTTT
>NW_006921912.1:316236-325104 GCF_000298275.1 Orycteropus afer afer | reverse complement strand
ATAGGTTTTTTTAAATTGTGATTTGGGTGAAAGTTTACAGAGCAAATTCACTTTCCATACAACAGTTCACATACACTTTGTCTCATGACATTGACTACAATTTACCACAATGCAACAACTCCCCTCCCACTTCCTCCTCATAGTTACCTCTTCATTGTGTTCTTCCTTCCATGCACTCCTGCCCCCTGAGCTGTCTCCCTGTGCATACACAGCCCTTCTTTCTCTCATGATTGTTCTCTCCAAAGAGTGTATCTACCTGGTATAAATATTCACCTCATATGGCTGTCTTTTGTTTGGTTGAGAGCCACAGGAGTAGGTTCAATTCCAGACCTGAAGGGCAGCTAAGGGCCATAGGTTCAGTGGTTCCATCAGGCTCTATCTGACCATAACTGTTGACAGATTTTATATCTCACCCCTTCCTCTTCCCCTTGTGGCCCAAATCTGGGCCACTGAAAGCAAAGGCTAGGTGCCTCCTGCTTTGGTACCAGCAGAAAAGTCAAGTCAAACATGGCCCTGAGGATCTATTACCACAGCCTCACCATCTGACCACAGTAAAAACAGGCCAGTCTCCTTTCATGGTTCTCTCAAGCCACTTTGGACCTGCTTGAGAGGCCTGTTTTCTCTCCTAGAGACCCCAGTTATGCAAATAACTAACCTTTTCATATAGGTGTGTGTGTTGTGTCATCAGTCTCAACAACCAAACGAAACTTTGTGTGGAGTCCATCCACCTCTGCAAGTGATGGTAACAATTGGCCTGTGAGCAAGATATCTAGATAATGACCAGACCAGGGAGCTTTCTTCTTGTGATAGTTGGAGTTGTATGTCTACTTGGCTGGACCATGATTCTGAGTGGTTTAAGCAGTTGTGATGTGGTCATTCCCATCATGAGATCAATGTGTATGTTTTGAGCAGCCAATCTGCTGAAAGGGAGTTTCCCTAGGGGTGTGGTCTGCTTTCAATATATATTTGGACATCCTGGGGAAAAGACAGACTCTTCTGTGGATCTGCATCCTGTTTTGCTGCCTACAACTATCCATGAGCGATCAATCCACCATTCGGCCTGGCGATCTTGGATTCATCATCCATTGCAGTCATCACCCAGTATACTCCTTGCCAACCTTGAGCTGGTCAGCCCTTCCAGCTGCGTGAGTTGGGAAAAACCTCTAGCTTGAAGTTTGATTTAGGAACTTGGGCCTTGCCAGCTTCTGTAAGTGTGTGAGCCATTTTCCTAATATAAATTCATCTCTCTCTTTCTAAGTTTTACTTCTCTAGAGACCCAGCTTAACACATTTGGTACCAAGAGTGGGGTGGTTCTAGAGAGACAAAATCATAAGGATGGGTTTCCTAATTGGTTCTCACCAATTCTGTTTTGGTTCTCCAATTTGATTAATCATAATAAAAAACTGGTGACCCTGCCTCCATCAGTAAAGAGGGCCCTGCTAATCCTTGGCATGAGGTGGCAACATTAATATGCAAAATAGCACCACCAATAGATCAAGATTTTTGAGAAGTGAGACTCTGAGTGATTGCACGTTTGATGCTTTTCTGCAATTTTGTCAACATGCGGAGTATAAGGAAGCTGGCTGGTTGGTCCCACTACGTTAGAAAAAGTGATGAAAGAGCAAGATGAATCCAGGGCTGCTGAGTCACAGCTCAAGCACCACATAAAAGACCTCAATGTTTCCAGTTGTTCTCTGAAAGAAAGCCTTACTTCTTCTAGTGACAGAGCTGATGTTGCCAAAAACCAAACCCAGAATCTTATTATAAGGGTGGCTGAATTACAATGCCAATTGAATTGCCAACCCAGAATGGTGTCTGAAGTTAAAGTGAGGGCATTGCTTGGGAATAAATGGGATCCTGAAACCTGGAATGGGGACATATGGTCAGACAGTCAGGAAGATGAGGCTATGGAACCTGTAAATTCTGTTGAATCCCTCCTGCCAATAGCACTATCATTCCCATCTGAAGGGATTACTATAAAACCATTATCCCTTCCACCTCCATTTGATGTGATTAACTCAACTGTTCCTGCTGGATCATTGTCTGAGGCAAATGCCATGGAAGACATTGCTGAATGTTTTCAGGAATGCCCCAACCACCCACTCTTGTTGTAAGACCTATAACTAAACTTAAGTTCAAGTGAGCCCCAAAAGTGTGACTGAGGAAGTGGTACACCACACCTGAAAAGACCTACTTGATTTTGCTAACATCTACAGACAGAAACCTGCAAAATATGTGTGGGAATGGCTTCTGAGGGTGTGGGATAGTGGTGCAAGGAATGTAACATTGGATCAGTCTGAGTTTAATGATTTAGGCCTATTAAGAACAAATTCTTTGTTCAGTGTTTCTTCATTCAGGTTAGGAAAGGATCTGATTGTTTATCTGGCTGGATTACTGAAGAATAGATTATGAGGTGGACTACCTTAAGTCAAGTTGAAGTATGAGACCTGCCTTGCTATAATGTAGAAGAAGGTATCCAGAGGCTTAGGGAAATTGGCATGTTAGAACGGATTTATCAGATTAGACCCCTAGACCCAGAAATGGAGAGGCCAGAGGACACACCTTTCACCACTATGGTGAGGAGCAAATTTGTGAAGGGAGCCCCAGGATCCTTGAAGACTGTTGTGATTGCTATTTTATGTAAGTGGATTTGACAGTGGGAACTGCCCTAATTGAACTAAGACATTTAACTATGATGGGGCTGATTGGACCCCATGGTAGTAGGGGCCAAGAGGCAACAGTTAATAGACAAAGACAAGGTGGGTGTGGTTACCATAATGGACAGCAGAATCAAAACAGTAATTATAATACTTTGACTTGTGTGGAATTATGGCATTTACTACTTAGGCATGGTGTTCCTAGGAGTGAAATATGTGGAAAACCTACTACATATTTACTCAATCTATATAGACAGAAGAATTCTAGGTCACATGAACAGCAGTCTAGATTAAATCTCCAGAATACAGAGTCATGGCCCCTCAATCAATTCCAAGACTTGAGTCAGTTTACAGACCCACAATCCCTTGAATGAAGGGGAGGTCAGGTCTCCTTGAGGAAGGCCCCACTATATTACCAAAAATTTATAATGTCAATCTTTCTCCCAGCCTTCTTCAAAGGGATCTGAGGCATTTTACAAAAGTGACTGTTCATTGGGGAAAAGAAATTATCAGACTTTTTTGGGATTACTGGACACTGGCTCCGAACTAACAATAATTCCAGAAGAGCCAAAACATCACTGTGGCCTACCAGTCAGAGTGGGGGCATAGAGATCAAGTTATTGATGGAGTCTTAGCTCAAGTGTGTCTCACAGTGGGTCCAATGGATCCCCAAGCCCATCCAGTAGTGAATTCTCCAGTTCCAGAATGCATAATTGGAATAGATATACTGAGAAATTGGCAGAGTTCCCACATTGGGTCCCTGACATGTGGAGTAAGAGCTATTATGGCAGGAAAGGCCAAGTGGAAACCATTAGAACTACCTCTACCTACAAAAATAGTAAACCAAAAGCAATACTGCATCCCTGGAGGGGTTGCAGATACTACTGCCACCATCAAGGACATAAAGGATGCAGGGGTGGTGATTCCCACCACATCCCCATTTAATTCACCTATTTGGCCTGTACAAAAAACAGATGGATCTTGGAGAATGAGAGTAGATTATTGTAAATTTAATCAGGTTGTAACTCCAAATGCAGCTGCTGTTCCTGATGTGGTTTTATTGCTTGAACAAATTAGTACATCTCCTGGTACTTAGTATGCAGCTCTTGATCTGGCCAATGCCTTTTTCTCAATACCAATTTCAAAGGACCATCAGAAGCAGATTGCCTTCAGCTGTCAAGGCCAGTAATATACTTTCATGGTGCTTCCTCAGAGGTATATCAGATCCTCAGCACTATGTCATAATTTACTCCATAGGGATCTTGATCACCTTTCCCTTCCACATGACATCACACTGGCCCATTATATTGATGACATCATGCTGATTGGTCCTAGTAAGGAAGAAGCATTGATGACTCTAGACTTATTGGTGAGGGATCTGCATACTAGAGGGTGGGAAATTAACCCAACAAAAATTCAGGCACCTTCCACTTCAGTGAAACTACTAGAGGTCCAATGGTGTGGGGCATGTTAGATATTCTTACTAAAGTGAAGGATAAGTTATTGTATCTGGCTTCTCCCACAACTAAAATGGTGGCACAATGTCTGATGGGTCTCTTTGGATTTTGGAGGCAACATATCCCTCATTTGGGTGTGTTGTTTTGACCTATTTATCAAGTGACTTGGAAAGCTGCTAGGTTTGAGTGGGGCCCAGAATGAAAGAAGGCTCTGCAACAGGTTCAGGCTGCTGTGCAAGCTGCTCTGCCACTTTGGCCATATGATCCAGCTAATCCAATGGTGCTTGAAGTGCTTGAAGTGTCTGTAGTAGATGGAGATGCTGTTTGGAGTCTTTAGCAGGTCCCTATTGATGAATCACAACGCAGACCCTTGGGATTTTGGAGCCAAGCCTTACCTTCCTCTGCAGTTAACTACTCTTCTTTTGAGAAACACTTTTTGACTTGTTACTGGTCTTTAGTAGAGACTGAATACCTAACCACAGGTCATCAAGTCACCATGAGGCCTAAGATGCCCATCATGAACTGGGTGTTGTCTGACCTACAGAGTCATAAAGTTGGACATGCATGACAGCACTCCATCATTAAATAGAAGTGGTATATAAGAGATCGGGCTTGAACAGGACCTGAAGGGACAAGTAAGTTACATGAGGTGGCCCAAATGTCAATGGTTTCTACTCTGGTCACACTACCTTCTCTTTCCCAGTCTGCACCTATGGCCTCATGGGGAGTTCCTTATGATCAGTTGACTGAGGAAAAGAAAACTCGTGTCTGGTTTATAGGTGGTTCTTTGTGATATAGAGGCACCACTCACAAGTGGACCGCAACGGCAATGCAGTCCCTTTCTGGGACTTCCCTGAAGGACAGTGATGAAGGAAAATCCTCCCCATGGGCAGAACTTTGAGCCGTGCATCTGGTTTTTTACTTTGCATGGAACAATAAATGGCCAGATGTACGTACTGTTGTATACGGATTCATGGGTTGTGGCCAATGGCTTGGCTGGATGGTCTGGGACATGGAAGGAGCATGATTGGAAAATTGGTGACAAGGATGTATGGGGAAGAGCTCTGTGGATAGATCTCTCTGAATGGGCCAAAGAGTAAAGATATTTGTGTCTCATGTGAATGCCAACCAAAAGGTGTCCTCAGCAGAGGAGAACTTTAACAATCAGGTGGATAGGATGACACGTTCAGTGGAAACTATTCATCCTTTCTCCCCAGTTTCTCCTGTCATTGCCAATGAGCTTGTGAACAAAGTGGCCATGGTGACAGGGATGGAGGTTATGCATGAGCTCAGCAACATGGACTCCCACTTACCAAGGATGATTTGGCTACTGCCACTGCTGGGTGCCCAATCTGCCAGCAGCAGAGACCAATACTGAGTCTGCGATAAAGAACCATTCCTTGGGGTGATCACCCAGCAACCTGGTGGCAAGTTGATTACATTGGACCACTTCTGTCATGGAAAGGACAGCATTTTGTTCTTATTGGAATAGATACTTATTCTGTATATGGATTCTCCTTCCCTGCATGCAATGCTTCTGCCAAAACTACCATCCATGCACTTACAGAATGTTTTATCTACCATGATTGTATCCCACACAACATTGCTTTGGATCAAGGGACTCATTTCACAGCAAATGGAGTGCAGCAATGGGCCTGTGCTCATGGAATTCACTGGTCTTACCATGTTCCCCATCATCCTGAAGCACTTGGCTTGATAGAATGATGGAATGACCTATGAAAAACACAATTATAGCACCAGCTAGGTGGCAATACCATGAAGGGATGGGGCAATGTTCTCCAGGAGGCTGTATATGTTCTAAATCAGTGTTCAATATATGGTGCTCTTTCTCCAATAGCCAGGATTCACGGGTCCAGGAACAAAGGGGTGGAAATTGGAGTGGTACTACTCACTATTACCCCTAGTGACTCAAAAACTTTTTTGCTTCCTGTCCCTGCTACCCTATGCTCTGTGGCTCTGGAGATCTTAGTCCAAAAGGGAGGAATACTCCCATCTGGAGACATAAGACTGATGGCATTGAACTGGAAGCTAAGAATTCCACACAGCCATTTTGTCTTCCTCACACCTCTGGATCAACAGACAAAGAAGTGTGTTACTGTACTGTCTCGTATGATAGATCCTGATTACCAAGGGGAAGTGGATTGATATTACATTGTGGAGGTAAAGAAGAATATGTCTGGAATACATAGATTCTTTAGGATGTCTCTTAGTACTACCATGGCTGTGATTAAAGTCAATGGAAAATTACAGCAACCAAAACTGATATGACTACTATTTCCAGATCCTTCAGGAATGAAAGTTTGGGTCACCCCACCAGGCAAAGAACTATGACCAGCTGAAGTACTTGCTGAGGGCAAGGGAAATATGGAATGGGTGGTGGAATAAGGTAGTTCTGAATATCAGCTACAACCACATGAGCAGTTGTAGAAATGAGAACTGGGTTATATTTCTTCATTGTATGTGTGCATCAAATATTTTTGTTTTCTTCTGTTATTAACTATGAAATGTAAACATGGTTAATGTGTTTCAGTTGTATGCATGTGTTCTGATTACCAGTGCTGCTCTGACAAGAATATACCACAGATGGGATGGCTTGAACAAACAGGAATTTATTCTCTTATAGTTTGGAGGCGAGAATTCCAAGTTCAAAGTGCTAGGCTCTAGGGGCTGTGTGAAAGTCCCTCAGCCTTGGGCTTCAGCCCTACCTCTTGCTCCCAGACCACTGAAGCTAGAGGCATCTCTTCACTCAGGTACCTACTGGCTGCTGAAGTTAACAAGCCCAAGGTTGACAAATAAACTGGCACAGTCCTGATGTTACCAAACCACATGGCAGGCCATTAATTCCAGCCCATCAAAAGTCTCAAGGTCAGCAGAGTGTGGCAGGCTGCTGAACAATGACATGGCTACATGCAGAGTTCAAGCATGCCATAAGCTAGAGACCATTCCCCAAAGCTTCTCCTTATATGAAGGAAGCAGACCACATTCTCAAAGCAGCTACTCAGCTGCTCATAGTAGGTTCCACCATGGAGTTGATTACAGTCTCATCATGAGGAATACTACACCAAGCTGCCCAGCCACTCAACCAGGTCCAGCCAAGTTGACACACAATGTTAATTACCACAGCATGTTAGTGTTCATGTTAGGCACAAATATGACTTTATAATTGTCCTTATTTAGAGATTATATGTAGTTAAGGAGATGTGTACCACTGCCAAGTTGACAAGGTTTGGACTGTGATAGTTGGAGATGTGTGTCAATTTGGCCTGGACCACAATTATGAGTGGTTTAAGCAGTTGTGATGTCATTATTTCCATGATGAGATTGGATGTGTATATTTTGAGCAGCCAATCTGCTAAAAGGGAGTTTCCCTAGGGGTGTGGCCTGCTTCCAATATATATTTCAACATCCTGGGAAAAAGACAGACTCTTGTGGATCTGCATCCAGTTGTGCCACCTACAACTGTCTGTGAGCAATCAATCCACCCATCAGCCTGGTGATCTTGGATTCATCATCCGTTGGAGTCATCAGCCAGTATACTGCCTGCCAACCTTGAGCTCGTCAGCCCTTGCAGCTGTGTGAGTCGGGAAAAGCCTCCAGCTTGACGTTTGATCCAGGAACACTTCTATAAGTGTTTGAGCCATTTTTCTAAGATAAATTTCACTCTCTCTCTCTCTCTCTCTTTCTCTATATAAGCTTTACTGGTTTTGCTTCTCTAGAGAACGCAGCTTAACACACTTCTCTTGCTCTGAATGGTTAACCTTGCTCTGCTCCCTGGTGGCAGGTGTGCACTGTGAGCTTCTCTTGTTTGGCTATCTGCTGGCTGGTCTGGTTTAAAGTGTGCTTCTTTGTATTGCATTGCTGACTCCTATCCAGCCTTTGTTATAGATTTAGCTGGATAGAAGTATGAGATTGGGGGCCTCCTTAAAGTGCCTTTGAGTTGTTTGTCTTGGCTCAGACTTATCTGTGTTCTTTACAGGGAAGCTACATATAACACTAGGTCCCAGGTGGCAAAAACTGTTTATGGCCCACCACTCACTGGAAGGTTGATGGTTTGAGTTCATCCATAGGCTCCTCAAAAGAAAGGGCTGTGATCTGCTTCTGTAATATTACAGCCATTGAAAATCCTGTGGAGTGGAGTTCTACTCTGAAGTACATGGGATCTCCATGAGTTGGAGTCAACTGTACTGCATGGGTTTGTTTGTGTTTTCGTTGACTAATACTAGTTACCTTGATCCCTGATGTATAGTACGCTCAAGGGAAAGACTACCATGTATGAGATATGGGCCCATCAGGAGTCTGTCCACGAAAAAGCAGTCATTAGAGAATTTGTGACTGAGGCTAAGTTTCAGGAAAGAGATTTTACCCTGAGATCATTGGTTGTGTCTCTCAACCAGCTGTTGGCTCCTCATCTGCAGAGCACTCAGAGAAAAGACTATACTTTGTGCAATATGTTGGCCCATTGTGTAATCACTCATGAAAGAGTAATCTTTACAGAGTTAAAAAGAGAGAGAGAGGCAACCTCCCCCCGCCCCCGCAAAAAAAAGCAGTCATTAGGTATTTAGGTGGCTTGCTGAAGTCCACACTCCCAATAGTAGATGGATCGGTTGTTGTTGTTGTTGTTGTTGTTATGTGCTGTCGAGTCAGCCCCGACTCATAGCGACCCCTCCTTGGGTTTCCGAGGCAGTATCACTACGGAAGTAGGATTGCCCAACCTTCCTTCCGAGGAGTGGCTG
>NW_006921912.1:309357-315986 GCF_000298275.1 Orycteropus afer afer | reverse complement strand
TCAAGTGCCTTAGGCACTATGCTACCAGAGCTCCTATGCTACCGGTAGGACCCTTAAATACTTCTGCTATGATGTTACTGCTGCCACCTGTGTCTTTGTTGTAGCAAAGGCCTTAATCTTCAAGGTTATAGGGAAAAACACATGCACATTGTTGTGGTACAGCAAAAGGGTTAATTCAAACCTGACTTAAGTTCAAAACCCAAAACCAAATCTGTTGCCATCTAGTCAATTCCAAATCATGGCAACCCATGTACTATAGAATAGAACTGCTCCATGGAGTTTTCTTGGCTGTAATCTTAACAGAATCAGATCACCAAGTTTTTCTTCCATGGCTCCCCTGGATGGGTTTGAACACCAATGTTTAGGGTAGTACTTGAGTGTCATGGTCCTTAAAACATACAACCATTGCCATGGGGGGAGTCCTCTCACCCTGACACTACTGATCCCAAGGCTCTCTGGAGGAACAAACTTATAAATATTAGCAGAGTGAAGAGAATTCCTCTGGAGTACATCTGGGTGTGGTTGTGTGTGTGTGGGGGGGGCGGGGGCAGAAAGAAAGAAACCTGGAATGATATCCCCCCATTCCCCACCTACCCACCCACTGTCATTCAGTTGATTCCAACTCATAATCAACCGTGTTTTGCATTTCCAAGGTGGTAAATCTTTACTGAAGTAGACTGCCACATCTTCCTTCTGTGGAGCAACTGGTAGATTTGAGCCACCAACCTTCTGGTTAGCAGTCAAATGCCTTAGGCACTGTGCCACCAGAACTCCATACCCCTCCCCCACCACACACATTTGTAATCTCTGATTCTTATGATTATGGAATTTATAGTGTTTATTTTTTCTTTTTAAGGTGATATTCGTTTGACCAAAAACTCACTGCTGTCAAGTGCATTCGACTCATAGTGACCCCTCCTTGGGTTTCTGAGGCAATATCTCTACAGAAGTAGACTGCCCAATCTTCCTTCTGAGGAGTGACTGGTGGGTTTGAACCACCAGCCTTCTGGTTAGCAGTCAAATGCCTTAGGCACTGCACCACTGTTTGACAATACTCCAATAATCCTTTTTTAAAGATCACCTTTGATAACCAGCGGTCAGGAGTATAAACAGATAAAATAAACTGCACAAATTGTTTTTAAATCTTCAGTGTAGTGAGAAAAAAAATAATAAAAAGCAACCATCCCATTAACTTTCTTTTCTATTTATACTGTTCTTCTTGCTTTAGCAAACAAATAAAATATTGGTCTTTGAGGTCATGCACACTGAAAAGAAACACAAACACTAATAAAAAGCCTTCTTTTCCTTCTGTCAGTTAAGAAAAGCCACCAACTTTTAAAAAATGCTGCCTTGTAAGTGTGGGGCAGAGGGAGGTGGGATATAGAGGAAATAAGACTGACTATGTGTTGACAGGGGAGCTCTGGTAGCATAGTGCCTAAGGCACTTGACTGCTAATCAGAAGGCTGGCGGTTCAAACCCACCAGCCACTCCTCGGAAGGAAGATGGGGCAATCTACTTCCATAGTGATACTGCCTCGGAAACCCAAGGAGGGGTCGCTATGAGTCGGGGCCAACTCGACAGCACATAACAACAACAACAACAACAATGTGTTGACAGTTGTTGAAGATGTGTCATGGGTACAAAGGAATCTGTTCCAGTATTCTGTTCATTATTCTCTCTACAATAATTCCATAATGAATTAAACAAGAGAATACACTTCTGATGATTATATAAAAAAGAAATAAGAAAATAGAAAGAATAAAACAAAAATAAGATAATAATTATAACATATGTGTATGTATAACTGTGTGTGTGTGTGTGTGTTTCCCCCCTTGCTTCACTGTGCCAGGTAACCCAGCTAAATAGAAGTTGACTCTTCAGTCTGAATATAAACTGTCAACTTAACATATCTAGAAGACACATGGCTTTTAAAATATACTGATTTGGAATAGTGTTGAGACAATTTCATTAAAGCTATGATCATAAATTGAACTGAGTACTAATTTCTGTTTGTTACATTGGCTGAGAGAAAATTTTAAAATAAAAAATGTTAAATTCTTTTCTGAGAAAGAAGAAATACACATGAAATGGTGAAGGAGCTCAGGACCAAAGTCAGTATTTGTGATGTCTGTGGTTTGAAAAAAAGAAACTAAAGTATTCCATTGGAAATATACCAGGAAGTTGCATTCATTAAAAACTGATATTTTCCCATTGATTCTGAGGTGATATAAGTGGTTTGCACTTAACTACTTACTAACTAACATAGGAGCTCTGGTAGCATAGTGCCTAAAGTACTTGACTGCTAACTGGGAGGATGGTGGTTCAAACCCATCAGCCACTCCTTGGAAGGAAGATGAGGCAATCTACTTCCGTAGTGATACTGCCTTGGAAACCCAAGGAGGGTTCGCTATGAGTCGGGTCAGACTCGACGGCACATAACAACAACAACAGCAACCCTAACTAACTTAAAAGTTGGCAATTCAAACCCACCCAATGGTGATTCTATTTAATAAGGAACTAAATGGCCAGTTTCAAATATCTGATGAAATTTTACTCCAGCCAATGGATTTTAATTGACATTAAAGTCAAGAGATGTACGGTTGATGGAAAACTGGACATTCCTGTTATATGACTACTGATCCCTTCCTAGTCAGATGATTCAGATTATCACCACCCCAATCTTGTGGTCAATTTTGTCATAATGAATGGTAGGTAATCCTGATGTTACAACTCTTTCTGATTTGCAAGCAATACACATCACCAAGAAAATTTAACCTGAGACCACTGAGATTATGCATCCGACTTCCAGTTAACTGGAAATGGAATAGAAGAACAAAAGAAAGTATGACATTAGTTAGTGATTAAATGTTCCAGAAGCTAGCTCTTTCTGGACAACTAGCCTGATATCTTCAATAAGACAGTGTTCATGGACAATACAGGACTTTGCTAAATTAAAACGTAAAAGGGATGTTACAAACATATGCAATGCCTGGGACTGTACTGGTTCAGGGATTGGACAAACCAACTCTAAGGATAATTTTGGATAACTGGGGAAATTGCATACTGATTTGGGGTTTGATCAGATAAAAATTTATTGCTATAGAAAGGTAGAACTTTTTAACTGAAAAATCTTTACATCAGAACATGTATACAAATGATCTCATTTAATTAAACTCTGACTATGTCTCTATAAGATTTTTGAGGTAGTATTCTTTGAGTATAGTACTAAGGTATTTTATTATTTATTTTTAAATATCTCATAGAGAAGATAAGCCTTAGCTGAACAATCTGATGATGGAGGTATAAAGATTAAAGCTTAGATGTTTATGGCTTCAAGTCTTAAATTCATTTTTCCCTTCCATGCTCTGTGGATTCATGTGCTCCACATTTGAGTTTATCATTGCAAGTATTTAATATCTGTGCTGTGCTTGTTACCTCAGTAGATGTCTGGGTTCTTAAAGGTCTTTCTCTTATTCTATGACCACATTGTTGTTGTTGTTAGGTGCTATTGGGTTGGCTCTGACTCATAGTGATCCTGTGTAAAACAAAACGAAACACTGCCAGGTCCTGCGCCAGCCTCACAATCCTTGCTATACCTGAGCCCATTGTTGCAGCCACTGTGTCAATCCATCTTGAGGGTCTTCCCCTTTTTCACTGACTCTCCATTTTACCAGGCATGATATCCTTCTCCAGGGAATGGTCCCTTCTGACAACATGACCAGAGGAGGTGAGAGGAAGTCTGGCTATTCTTGCTTCAAAGGAGCATTAGAGTTGCACTTCTTCCAGGACAGATTTGTTCCTTCTCCAGGCAGTCCATGGTACTTTTAGTATACTTCACCACACCACAACTTAAAAGCATCAACTCTTCTTCCTTCTTCCTTATTCATTGTCTAGCTCTCATATGTATATGAGGTGATTGAAAATACCATGGCTTGGGTTAGGTACACCTCAGTCTTCAAAGAGACGTCTTTGCACTTCAGCACTTTCAAAATGTCTTTTGCAGGAGACTTGCCCAATGCAATATGTTGTCTGATTTCTTGAATGCTGCTCCTATTAGTGTTGATTATAACCAAGCAATGTGACATATTTGACAACTTCAATCTTTTCTCCCTTTATCATGATGCTGCTTATTGGCCCAGTTGTGAGGATTTTAGTTTTCTTTATGCTGAAGTGTAATCCATAGCGCAGACTGCAGTCTTTCATCTTCACCAATAAGTTCTTCAAGTCATCTTCACTTTCAACAAGCAAGGTTGTGCCATCTACATATCACAAATTGTTAATGAGTCTTCCTCTAAACCTCATGCCACACTCTTCTTCATATAGTCCAGCTTCTCAGATTATTTGCTCAGCATACAGATTCAATCAGTTATGAGGAAATGATACAACCCAGACACACTCCTTTCCTGATTTTAAAACATGCAGTATTCCATTGTTCTGCTCGAACGACAGCCTCTGGGTCCATGTACAAGTTCCTCATGACCACAATTAAGTATTCTGGAATTCCTATTCTTCTCAATGTTATCCATAATTTGTTATGATCCATACAATTGAATGCTTTTGCATAGTCAACATGTTTGTGGTATTCTTTGTTTTCAGCCAAGATCCATCTGACATCAGCAATAATATCCCTCATTCCACATCCTCTTCTGAATCCAGTTTGCATTTCTGGAAGTTGCCTGTCAATATACTGCTGCAGCTATTTTTGAGTTATCTTTGGCAATATTTTACTTGCATGTGATCTTAATGACATTGTTCAATAATTTCTACATTGTGTAGGATCACCTTTCTTTGGAATGGATACCAATATGGATCTCTTCCAGTCAGTTGGCCAAGTAGATGTCTTCCAAATTTCTTGACATAGACAAGTAAATGCCTCCAGTACCACATCTGCTTGTTGAAACATCTCAATGGGTATTCCATCAATTCCTGGACCTAGTTTTTTCCCAATTCCTTCAGTGCAGCTCCAACTCTTCCTTTAATACCATTGGTTCTAGATCATATGCCACTTCCTGAAATGGATGAACATTAACCAATACTTTTTGGTACAGTAACTGTATTTCTACCATCTTCTTTTGAAGTTTCCTGCATCATTCAATATTTTTCCCATAGAATCTTTCAATATTGCAACTCGAGGCTTGATTTTTTTCTTCAATTCTTTCAGCTTGAGAAATGCTGTGCATGTTCTTTCCTTTTGTTTTTCTAACTCCAGGTCTTTGCTCATTTCATTATAATAATTGACTTTGTCTTCTCAAACTGCTCTTTGAAATCTTCTGTTCAGTTCTTTCATCTTGTCATTTCTTCCACTTACTTTAGTTACTCTTTGTTCAAGGGCAACCTTCAGAGTCTCATCTGACATCCATTTTGGTCTTTTCTTCCTTTCCTATCATTTAAATGATCTTTTGCTTTCTTCATGTTAGATGTTCTTTCCTTTCTTTTCTTTTTTTTTTTTTTTAATTGTGATTTGGGTGAAGATTACAGAGCAAATCACTATCCAAACAGCAGTTCACATACACTTTGTCTCATGACATTGACCATAGTTTACCACAATGCAACAGCTCCCCTCCCACTTCCTCCCCATAGTGATCTCTTCCCAGTGTCCATCCCTCCATGAACTCCTGCCCCCTGAACTGTCTCCCTGTGCATAAACAGCTCTTCTTTCTCCCATGATTGTTCTTTCCAAGGAGTGTATTTACATGAGGTAAATGTTCAACTCATATGCCTGTCTTTTGTTTGGCTGGAAACCACAGGGGTGGTTCAATTCCAGACCTGAAGGGCACCTAGAGGCCATAGTCTCAGTGGTTCCACCAGGATCTATAGGACCAGCAAACCTGGTCCTCCCCCCCTTTTTTTCCTCCAAATGATTTTGAGTTTTGTCCACATTGTTCTCCCTCTCTATCAAGGATCTCCTACATAGATCCCCTTCCACGTGGATGATAGTGGTAGATGGGCACCATATAGTTCTGGTCTCATAGTCGTATAGGCTGCAGATCAGATGGTGTACCAGTCACTAGAACTAACTGTTTCTGTGAATTTTGGTTTTCTTCATTCTTCTTTGCTCTAGATCAGGAGAGACCTGTCGTTGCATCTAGATGGCAGCTTGCTAGTTTTTAAGATCCCAGTCGCTACTCGCCAAAGTAGGAGGTAGAATAGTGTTTTGTATAGTATGTTATGGAAATTGAGCTTGATGTCCCCTGTGACTATGGTTCCAAGCCTACAGGTTCAACTACTTGGTCCCTCTGGGTAGCTGGATGTGACCAAACAGTGACCACAGCCTTTCCCCTTGTCAGCTCTACTATACACCTGGGAATCCTGATCATTCACATAAACTTATAAGACCATTGTCTGCCAACCCTATACTTGTTCTTGGATACACTCCCCATTTCATAGACATACCTAATCATTCAGCCTGTCTACCCATCTATCCACCCATATACCCATGATTGCCTTCACTGACAACGCAGTACTGTATGTGCAAAAGGGTTCATCTTTATTGTCTGTACCTCCCAAGTACCTCTCTATGTCTTTCTCTTCCTCAATGCCGCCATATTGGTCACTCACATTTAGTACACTGCCCTTCTCTTCACCAAAATCAATACTTATCTCTGTCTATCTAACAGTGTTCCCTCCCC
>NW_006921912.1:285324-286467 GCF_000298275.1 Orycteropus afer afer | reverse complement strand
GGCCAACTGACTGGAAGAGATCCATATTTGTACCCATTCCAAAGAAAGGTGATCCCACAGAATGTGGAAATTATAAAACAATATCATATGCAAGTAAAATCTCACTGAAGATAATTTAAAAACAGTTGCAGCAGTATATTGACAGACAACTTCCAAAAATGCAAGCTGGATTCAGAAGAGGACGTGGAATGAAGGATATCATTGCTGATGTTACATCTTAGCTGAAAGCAAAGAATACCAAAAAGATGTTTACTTATGTTTTACTGACTATGCCAAAGCATTTAATTGTTTGGATCATAACAAATTATGGATAACATTGAGAAGAATAGGAATTCCAGAATACTTGATTATACTTATGAGGAACCTGTACATAGATCAGGAGGCTGTCATTTGAACAGGACAAGAGGATACTGCATGGCTCAAAATCAAGAAGGGAGTGCATCAAGGTTGTATCCTTTCACCATACTTATTCAACTTGTATGCTGAACAAACAATCTGAGAAGCTGGATTATATGAAGAATGTGTCATCAGGATTGGAGGAAGACTCATTAACAACCTGTGATATGCAGATGACACAACTTTCCTTGCTGAAAATGAGGATAACTTAAAGTACTTACTGATGAAGATTAAAGACTATAGTCTACAGTATGGATTACACCTCAGTATGAAGAAAACAAAAATCTTCACAACTGGTCCAGTAAACAGCATCATGGTGGGTGGAGAAAAGATTGAAGTTGTGAAGGATTACATATTACTTGGTTCTACAATCAACACCAATGGAAGCAGCAGTTGAGACATCAGATGATGACATATTGCATTGGGCGAATCTGCTACAAGAGACCTCTTTGAAGTGATGAAGAGCAAAGATGTCTCCTTGAAGAGTAAGGTGCACCTAACCCAAGATATGGTATTTTCAATTGCCTCTTATGCATGTGAGAGCTGGACAATGAATAAGGAAGACTGAAGAAGAGTTGATGCTTTTGAATTGTGGTATTGGAGAAGAATGCTAAGAGCACCATGGTCTGCTAGAAGGACTAACAAATTTGTCCTGGAAGAAGTGCAGCCAGAATGCTCCTTGGAAGTGAGAATGGCCAGACTTTGTCTCACCTACTTTGGTCATGTTGTCAGAAGGAATCATTCCCT
>NW_006921912.1:278725-285224 GCF_000298275.1 Orycteropus afer afer | reverse complement strand
GCAGAATGTGTTCTTAAGCCCCAGGAATCTGCGAAGTGCTGTCTCTTTAAATATCCAAAATTGTCAAGCCGCTTTTAAACATTCAAAATGGTGGCATCCTCCAGACCGGCAATAGTCCACAGCTCAGCTCGCCTTTCTCTTCACCTTCTCCATTTATTTCCCAGCCACCAGAGCAATCCTCCATGCAGTCCCTGGCTAGCAGGGCTGATTTTTAGGTTATTCTTAGGTCCTACCACCACTCAGGAATCTCCAAGCTGTTTGTGCCATGCCATCAGGATTGCTCAGCATCCCTGCCAGACAGCAGCTCTGTCTGTCTCATTTTTTTGTATTTTCATGCAAATTCTTCTGCTAGTTGGGGTTTAGTCCACTTCTATATTCTTCCCTTCAAGACTCAGGGGTCTGGGATTATCTTCTGTGTCTGTGGTAATTGGTTTCCCTTTTCTTTGTTGAAGAGAGTCTGTGCAGTCTTTCTGCCTAGTCCACCATCTTACTGGAACTCTGGATGATGTTCTTGATGTCATCCCACAATTCCTCTGATTTTAGTTCATTGGTATTTAACATGTCAAATCTATTCTTTAGATGGTCTCTAAATTCAGGTGGGATATAATCAAGGTCATATATTGGCTCTTATGGACTTGCTTTAATTTTCTTCAGCTTTAGTTTGAACTTGCATATGAGCAATTGACAGTCTGTTCCACAGTCAACTCCTGGCCTTGTTTTAGCTGAAGATATTGAGCTTCTACATCTCCTTTTTCTACTGATGTATTCAATCTTATTCCTGTGTATTCCATCTGGTGAAGTCCACGTGTATAGTCACCATTTATGTTGTTGAAAAAAGGTATTTGCAATGAATACATCATTGGTCTTGCAAAATTCTATCATGCAATCTCTAGGATTATTTCTGTCACCAAGGCCATGTTTTCTACCTACTAGTGATTCCTCTTTGTTTCCAATTTTCGCATTCCATCACCAGTGATAATCAACATATCTTGATTGCACATCCAGTCAATTTCAGACTGCAGAAGTTGGTAAAAATCTTCAATTTCCTCATCTTTGGCTTTGGTGGTTGGTGCATAAATTTGAATAATAGTAGAATTAACTGGTCTTCCTTGTAGGCGTATGAATATTATCCTATCACTGACAGCATTGTACTTCAGGATAGATCTTGAAACATTCTTTGTGATGACGAATGCCATGCCAATACTCTTCAATCTGTCATTTCCAGCATAGTAGATCATATGGTTATCTGATTCAAAATGGCCCAAACCAGTCCATTTCAGATCACTAATGCCTACGATATCAATCTTTATGCATTCTATTTCATTTTTGACAACTTCCAATTTTCCTAGTTTCATAATTTGTACATTTTGTGTTCTGATTATTAACGAATGTTTGCAGCTCTTTCTTCCCATTTTTAGTTGTGCCACATCAGCAATATAGGTCCCAAAAGCTTTACTCCATCCAAGTCATTAAGGTTGACTTTATTTTGAGGAGGCAGCTATTCCCCAGTAGTATTTTGAGTGCCTTCTGACCTGAGGGTTCTCATTTTTTGGCACTATATTAGACAATGTGTCAGGGCTATTTCATAAAGTTTTCCATTAATATACTGTGTATCACTGCTATTCATAAAGTTTTCACTGACCAATTCCTTGAAAAGTGGATGGTCCTTTCCTTTTTCCAAGTCTGTCTTAGTCTGGAAGCTGTGCTGAAACCTGTCCACCATGGGTAACACTGCAGGTATTTGAAATATCGGTGGCATAGCCTCCAGCCTCACAGCAACACAAATGCCACTACAATACAATAAACTGACAGACAAGTGGGGGCCCACGATCATAGAAGGCAAGAAAATCTGGCAAATGAGCAAGATGACTTTAAGTTTCACTTGCAGGCATACACATGGGGCAAGGGCACCTCATGCATAGGTTATTTTTCAGTTTTGGCTGCTCTCAGAAGCAATTATCTGAGACCCCTCATAGTTTTCTCCCATAGTCTTGCAACTGCAGAGAACATCTAGAGCTCGGGGAAGAGTTAATCTTCTAGAATACTTCATCAGAATCAGGAAAAGGAATGGTTTGAGGCATTAGGTGAGAGGAATCTGTTTGGTCTATTTAGTTTTTCTCAGATGGGTGATTAGCACAGATATCAGGGTGTTCATTGAAGATGAGAGGAATGACTTCAGGGTTTGCCTGAAATAAGGAAGATATTTGGATGAAGAAATCAGAGACTGTCAACATATCTCATAGACTGGGGCAGCACACATGTGTAATATCTCTTACCTTGTCTCTGGCCCATCTTTGTGGTTATTCAACGTTAGCAATGTGAGAAAAGGCTGGGATAGAGGAATATCCTCCTTAAGTCCCACAGTGGATTTGAGAGTGGCTGAAAGCAGGAATAAGAAAATATGACCTTAGAAAGCCATGGCTACAAATAGTAAAAGTCACTTAGAGAGTAGAACTGTTTTCGGGGGCTCCATGGCTAATCCTGTGTTTTAGTTAGGGTAATCTCCTGTCCTCTTCTGTCTCCAGTGAAATCTGACTCCTGCTGAAACACTGTTTTACATTCTTTAAACCTTATCATCTTCAAGGCTTAACTTTTCCCTGTGTCTAATATACACACAGCCTGACTCTGTCATGACCTCATGTTATTTTCCTTATGATCATTCCCCACCCTGGTTAGGAGAACAATTGACTTAAGGTAGGGGATATTTCTCACTTATATCTAATATGGTCCCAGCCCCATCAAGGGCCGGTGGACCAAGAACTTCATGTGCTGTCCATAAAAACTTGTTGATGGCCAGATGATCCTTCAGATCACTTATAGTTAGGACGGCTCAGAGCAGTAAACTTGAATGAGGGCAGATAAGAGGAGTGGGTTGTTGAGGAAAGATTTGGAATGTAGAAGGGATTTGCTTCCTACTTCTCCCGCCCTACTGGCCAGTATCCTTGGTGGAGTAAAAAAATACAGGGGCAGGGAAATTGATCTAAGCAGCTAATGCTCCACCAGCAGCCAGCTCAAAGACCACTTGGTCTTTAACAGAACCTGCTTCAAGAATCAGCCACAGCAGAATGGAAAAGTTACTGAAGCTGAACTTCTATGCTCTGCATAGAAATTGATAAATTTTTGGGAGATGGTTTGAGGATGTTTACTTTGTCAGCCTATACTTAACCCTGGAGTATATTTAAGCAGGGTCTTTTTAAACATCTTTCCTCATTCTGCACCTTCTGATTGGTCTTCCTGAGGAATAAGGTCCAGTTTCACAAATAGAGGCTGCAGCTTGGGTATTTTGCTTCTTCCATCCTGTTATGCTCTTTAGATCCTTCCCTAGCCCCTGGTCTCTACTGAGGAATTTCTCTTATCTTTGAGGCTATATCCCTCTTAGACTATGGATTTCTTGTAGGGTGGGGAGGCAGTAATTCTTGGTCAGCCTGAAGACTATCCACCCCACTCACCGTCCTGGGCTACACTTAGCCTCTGACTCCTCTGGAATGTTCTGAGCTCCCCATGTTCTATGCAACCCCTGTAGCCAGCAAGAACACACAGGAAGAAAACCTTGGGTGTTATGGCTCTCTAAGCATGGGCCAATTTCCCTGCCTGCCAGGCAGATGTTCCTCTGTAATGTGGAAGAGGATTTGATCATTCTTCTGGCTCTCCTTCAGTCTGTGGTTCTAAGATGCATCATTGCCTGAAACAAGCTCCAAGGGCAGAACATTGGGAAGGCAGAACTTCCAGACAGGAAGAGTGATCTTAGTTATCTCTGTAGGGAGAGTGATGCATCCCTTCCTTGCCCAACATAATCTTTTTATACACAGCCTTTGCTCTCCACTGTAAGGAATGTGGTAGCTATGTAAAAGGGAAATGTCAATATATAATGTTCTGCTAAAGATGGAGAATCCTGTATGATTCATAGATAGCGTATTACACCATGTAATGGTGGGTGGGTTCAAATGATGAATGGGTTATTTTGTAGAGTTGGGAAGAATTCTCCTTTCTTTCTAGAGTTTAAAGTAGCTTCCTTTAAGACATATTGCCTGGTGTCCAGAACTCCTGTCAGATCAGGAAGATAGATGTGAATTTTGGGATGAGTCATCTTGTTCAGGATACCCTAATATTGAGTCCAGGTTTTTAAGGGAGGGTTGAGTGGACCTGGGACTGTTCCCACCTTTGTTCTCTCCATTCATGATCCTCTTAAGATTCCCAAACTTCATGTAGTTCAGGATCTACAATTCTTAAGCCTTAGCGTTTTCACTTGTGCTATTTCCTCACATTGTCTCTTGGTGTCTTCTGTTCTGCTTGTGTGATGGTGACCAAACTTCTGTCTCAGCCTAGAGTCACCTGCCTGAACACCATCTTGACTCTTCACCCAATCACATGCCCCTCCTCTGTGTTCCTCTGGGTTCCTTGCTTGTCCATTTCAGAACATTTATCATGGTGCACTCTCATTTTTCTGAGACACTTCATGCTTCTGAGCAAGGCCTGGATTGGTCATTCTATCCCTGGTACAACCACGGAACTTGGGGCTCAGCAGGTTTCAGCAAATGCTTGTGCCTGTCAGCTGAGAAGGATAGGCTACTGTGTGCTGTCAACATTCAGGAACACAAGTTCACTCTCAAAGGAGAAATTCCCAGCAGTAGAAAATCCTGGTAGTGAGAACCCTGCTAGATGTGGCTTCGTAGCAGTGTGCAGACAAGACTGCCAGATGAGGCCTATAGCTTCTATATAAGAAATCTCCTTTCCCTTAAAATATCCTTGGCTCACCTCAGTCTTGGTTTTGGAGCCTAATATTCCTAGTTCTCCAAGTGACACCTTTTTTCTCCTTTTCTCCTCCACAGAGACTAAGTTGCAATATGTGATACCCAGGTGTGTGAACAATTGTTGCTATAGTGAGGATCTTGATAGGATTCTCAGAATACTGGCAATATACTGTGTTTCGCATGATTTTTGCAATGACCTCTCTGAGCCAATTATCAGAACCTAGGGTGAGGCTAGTTTCAAATTGCCTCAGCACCTTGCTGTTTTCCTCCTTGGATTCTCATTTTACTTCCTTTAGACTCAGAACTTCCAAGAGCTGTTGAACCTGGGAGCAGACAGTTTCTTAGTCTTGTTATACACTCACTGACCACACTGCACATATCTGGATGTTTGGGGTCTTTCTGTTTAATCAACATAACCAAAGCTGTGTCATGGTTTCAGTCAATGTATTTATATCCTAGATGAGCAGTGGTGTCACAGAAAAATGAACACAATTATCATAGTGTGTGAAAGGGGAGAACATATGATGAACAAGATAATATGTACTAAGAAATTGAGCCCATTAGGTTGGAAGGCACTCACAATTTGACTGGGGAAGAACTGACTCTTCAGAGTAGAGATGACCTTAACAATATGGATAGAGTAAAGCTTTTGGGACCTCTGTTGGCTGATGTGGCATGACTCAAAATGGGCAGAAACAGCTGAAAACATCCATTAATAATTGGAACATGGAATGTACAAAGTATGAATCTAGGAAAATTAGAAGTTTCATAATTGAAATGGAACACATAAAGATTGATATGCTAGGCATTAGCGAGCTGAAAGGGACTGGTTTTGGCCATTTTGAATCAGAAAACCATATGATCTACTACACCAGGAATGGCAAATTGAAGAGGAATGGTGTGGCATTCATCATCACAAAGAATTCTTCAATATCTACCCTGAAGTACAGTGCTGTCAGTGTAAGGATAATATTCATACACCTACAAGGAAGACTAGTTAATACTATCATTATCCCAAATTTATGCACCAACCCCCAAAGCCAAAAATGAGGAAGTTGAACATTTCTACAACTTCTGAAGACAGAAATTGA
Organism: Orycteropus afer afer; assembly: GCF_000298275.1. NCBI lineage: Eukaryota > Metazoa > Chordata > Mammalia > Tubulidentata > Orycteropodidae > Orycteropus > Orycteropus afer. Next base: position 279,382 of record NW_006921912.1, on the reverse strand, counting down.
TTGAAATGACATCAAGATGTGTTAATTATCACTGGTGACTGGAATGCAAAAGTTGGAAATAAAGAAAAGTTACTGGTAGTTGAAAAATATGGCCTTGATGATAGAGATAATGCTGGAAATCACATGACAGAATTTTGCAAGACCAGCGACTTATTCATTACAAATACCTTTTTTCAACAACATAAGTGATGACTATACATGTGGACTTCACCAGACTGAATACACAGGAATAAGATTAACTACATCTGTGGCAAGAGGTGATGGAGAAGTTCAATATCTTCAGCCAAAACAAGGCCAGGAGCTGATTGTGGAACAGACTATCAGCTGCTCACATGCACATTCAAGTTTAAGTTGAAGACAATTAAAACAAGTCCATGAGAGCCAAAATATGACCTTGATAATATTCCTTCTGAATTTAGAGACCATTTAAAGAATAGATTTGATACATTGAAAACCAATGACCAAAAGCCAGAGGAATTGTGGGATGACATCAAGAACACCATCCATGAAGAAAGCAAAAGGTCATTAAAAAGATAAGAAAGGGGACATCAAGCTCATTTGGCATAACATACTATACAAAACATTGTTCCACCTACTACTTTGGCAAGTAGCCACTGGGACCTTAAAAGCTAGGAAGCTGCCATCTAGATGCAACAA
>NW_006921912.1:251313-276251 GCF_000298275.1 Orycteropus afer afer | reverse complement strand
TCAGGGACTGGGGAACAAAAAAAATCTGGCCCCGCCCAATGAGAAACCATTTCAAACACAAAGGAAGTTGAGGAAAAAAGAAAAAAAAAATTTCTCAAAACCCACAGGCCTTAAAGACTCAGGGTAGACATATTGGGAGTATTTCAAGGTGAGCTAAAGCTGCACATGTGGGAGAAGATTACTTAAGGAAATAGGCCAGACCTTCTGTAGCTTAAGCTGCTGCTGTGGAGTCCAGGAAGGAGTGAGGGAAAGGGAAGAAAAACTTTCCCTGTATAAACCAAATCCCAGATTGGATCCACAGCAGTGGGCTTGAGTCCAACTCTTAGCAACCCTTTTTGATACGAAGTGAAACTGCCTCTGGGGTCTCAGGACCTGTGGATCTTTGCAGAGGAGGGCTGCCCTTTCTTCTATGGGGTGGCTGGTGGGTTTGAACTTTGGGCTTTGATGGCCTGAGCAAACCCCTCCAAACAGACCCAGAGGCTGCAGCTATCCTTCTCCCATGCCTGCATCACTAGCTGATCTGTCTTACACTAAACACAAAAAACAAGTTTTAGCCTTCTCTCTTGAAGGTCACTTCTTGTGCCAGTCTCCTTTTACTTATGTGGATGCATACTCTGATGAGTGAGCAGATTCTGCCACCACTCCCTATTCCCAGGGCCACTGGCTGACCTTGACTAGAAAAGTCCCTTCTCAATTACCTTACCCTCCCTTTATGTTTCTATTTTCCTTTATCCCATTTTTTTTTCCTTTCTACCTAATCATTTAACTCTCTACCTCTTCTTCTTTCATTTTTACCAAGCCTTCATCCCTCTCTTCCCTTACTTTTGTTTTGTCTCTTTTTCTTATATTCCTTTTCTTTTTACCTATTTCTTATATTCTATTTTTATTTGGGCTTTTCATATTTTCCATCTCTTCTTCTTCTCCTTGGTTTTTTCTTTCCTCTTTTTTTTCCCCTGCCTCATCCAATGGGAGGAACACATTAAATATCCACTAGTCAGCCAAGGGGAGCTCTGGTAGCATAGTGGCTAAGACACTTGCCTGCTAACCAGACGGCTGGCGGTTCAAATCCACCAGCCACTCCTCAGAAGGAAGGTTGGGCAATCCTACTTCTGTAATGATACTGCCTCGGAAACCCAAGGAGGGGTCGCTATGAGTCGGGTTTGACTCGACAGCACATAACAACAACAACAACAGTCAGCCATACCTACTACACCAATTACCTCACCCAACAGACGAGTAACACAAACAGCTCTTGCACCACAGAATCAATGACAGATAGTGGACAACACCTGCTCATCTCAACTGCAACTCCTCTTCACAACAAACAGAAACCTGCACCCATAATCCTATCATTTACTCCACCCATACAGAGAAAGTTGAAGTGTGACCCAGTGCAGTTAAGCTAACAACTAAAGAAGCACACCTATTTCACACTTCCTGATATATTAAAACAAAATCTTTACAGTAGATTGCCCAGTCTTCCTTTTGTGGAGTGGCTGGTGAGTTTGAACCTCCAGCCTTCTGGTTAGCAGTCAAATGCCTTAGGCACTACACCACCCAAGCTCCTTTAAACATAAAACCAGCACATACCAACAAATACAGACAACAACTTCAAAATGTCTAGGAGGCAAACAGAAAACTTCAACTCAAAAAAAAAAAAAAGGACAAGATAGTAGAAACAAGAGTCTAAACTTATGAATGAGGAAATCTCCTGAGGAAGAAGAAGCAATAGAACTATCTGATAAAGAATTCAAAAGATATATATATCCCTCCAAGAGCTCAAGGAAACCATAAACAGAAGCAAGTAGAAGGCAGACAATACCCTTGAAGAATTTAGGAAAATCATTCAAGACCAAAATGACAAATTATACAATTACAAATCACATGAAAACAGCAATTAGAAAGCCAGATGATGAACACTAAAATTACGGAGATAGATAACACTTTGGAAGGACAACATAGACTCCAACTGGCTGAAGAATGCATTTCCTAGCTAGAAGACAAATTCCTCCACACAAGCTCATACAAGGAAAAATCAGAACGAAGAATTAAGAGAAATGAAGAAAATCTAAGAGTTATATGGGATGATGTGAAAAGAAATAACATACACCTGATTGTAATTCCAGAACAAGAGGAAGTAAAAAAATAAAAATAAAAAATTTAAAAATCTGAGAAAATTATTGAAGACTTGCTAACAGAAAACTTTCTCTATATCATGAAAGATGAAATTAAGAGGCTTTGCCATCTCTAAAAGCAAATAATCACAAGAGAGGCCTTGTTATCTCTTCTCTGTAATTAGAACATGAGTCTTGCAATCATATTCTTTTGGGAGTCTTTTTCTTGGTCCCCAACAGGCATCCTTGTCTGATTCCCATTCACAAGGGGAATGCTGTGAATGTTTCTCCATTGAGAATAATGTTGGCTGTTGGTTTTGCTTGTTGTTGTTGTTGTTGTTAAGTGCCGTCAAGTCGTTTCCGACTCATAGTGACCCCATGCACAGAAGAACGAAACACTGCCTGATCCCACGCCAGCCCCACAATCCCTGCTATACTTGACCCCATCATCGCAGCCATATACACATGACCATAGATAGATTTGGCTGATGGTATTCTTATATGTGTATCCATGCTACAAACATATCCATATACATTATAGAACTAAAGGGAACAAGGCTGGAATAGCTTCTCAGTGACAACCAAGCACCTTGAAGGAGTGAGTCTCTGGGCCTTTGGGCTCAAGACCATGGCCTCAGGGGACATCAATCTCAATTGGCACAACATAGTACTTAAAAATCTTGTACTTAGTCTTCCCTCATCTGGAGCAAAGAAGAGTGAAGAAAATCAAAGCCATATGGAAAAAATTAGTCCAAGGGTCTGATGGGCCATGGGAACCTCTTCCTTCATGACCAGAAGAACTAGGTAGTGCCCAATTATCAATGCTAACCACTTCGAAAGGGATCAAAATCAGAGATCCTGGGTAGTGAAGGAGGAAAAGTGTGGAACAAAATTCAAAAACACAAAAATGACAAGAGGTACTGGTTGGATAGAGACTAGTGGAACCCCCAAGACTATGGCTCCAGGTTATCCTTTGAGCCTCGAACTGGACTCACTTCTGTGGATTAGTTCTCTGCCAAACATTAGAAATGCCTACAAGCAGAACACCTACCCCAGGGAGATACACCCACCTACCACCTACCCTAGAGAGAGGGAGCTCTGGTAGCATAGTGCCTAAAGCTCTTGACTGCTAACCAGAAGGCTGGTGGTTCAAAGCCACCAGCCACTCCTTGGAAGGAAGATGGGGCAATCTACTTCCATAGTGATACTGCCTTGGAAACCCAAGGAGGGGTAGCTATGAGTTGGATCCAACTTGACGGCACGCAATAACAACAACAACCCTAGAGAGATGTACCCCTAGACCAATCAGCCATGGGGTACTGGAAGGGTAGCATTTGCATAGAAGGTAAGCTGGACAAACAGGAATGCAAGGATGAGAAGGGCACAGGGAGGGGGTGGTCACAGGGAGGAGAGCTTTTCATTGTTGGAATTGTAATCAGTGCTGTGAAAGGAAATGTGCGTGAACTGTTGAGAGTAAAATGAATCTACCTTATAAATTCGCACCCACATCATAATAAAAATTTTTTAATAAAGATTACAGCCAAGAAAACCCAATAGATCAGTTTTACAGCATAACACATAGGGTAGCAAGAAGTTACGGGTTAACTCAATGGCATATAACAGCAACAACATCTTTACTGTTAATATCCCAATGCCCTAGAAATCTCAGTAGTCTGACCACAGTTGATGATGGATGCCATATTTATTGCCATGAGCTGACACGAAAAGACCATTAATTATTTTAAGGGGCAGAAAGCTTCAAAAAGGAAGAACAAATTGCAATTTTAAAAATTATATTAGATAACTAATGAAAGATACAGAAGACTACGATTAAAAAGTTTAGGAGGATTCTTTACAAATTACCAGACTTCAAAAAATTTGTGAAAATAAAAATCTTGACAATGAAGTTTATAAAACTGATAAAGAATTGATGATAATGGTCACTGCTCTATATGAAGGTACGCTGTATGACTTTCAGCATCTTTTGCTAACTGGGGAAATTGAGGATTTTCCAAATTATCTAGTAATGTGGTATATTATACAAGGGAATATTATTCATCCATAAGGAGAAATGAAGTTCAGATACATGCTATGAGTGGATAAACCTTGACAATATTACACTGAGTGAAATATATCAGATACACAAGGTCATATTTGCATGATCACACTTACATAAAATATCCAGAATAGGTAAATACATAGAAACCTGATTTATTAATGGTTATCAGGAGGAGGTGGGAGATGGAAATTGGAAGTATTGTTTAAGGAGTATAAGTTTTTCCTGTTGTTGTTGTTGTTAGGTGCCATCAAGTCATCTCTGTTTCATAGTGACCCTATGCACAGCAGAACAAAACAAAACATTGCCCGGTCCCATGCCAACTCTATATTTGACACAATCCTCTATACTTGAGCCCATCGCTGCAGCCGCTGTGTCAATCCATCTCGTTGAGGGTCTTCCCTTCTTTCCTTGACCCTCCACCTTACCAAGCAAGTTTTTCTTGTTGTTGTTGTTATTTGCCATTGAGTCGGACCTGACTCATAGCGACCTCTCCTTGGGTTTCCAAGGCTGTATCATTACGGAAAGATTGCCCAACCTTCCTTCTGAGGAGTGGCTGGTGGGTTTGAACCGCCAGCCTTCTGGTTAGCAGTCAAGTGCCTTAGGCACTATGCTACCAGGGCTCCTAAGTTTTTCTTAGGGATGAGGAAAAAATTTGGAAATGGATAGTGGTGAGTGTTGCAAAAATTGGTGAATGTAAATAATGTTACTGACTTGTATACATAAAAATGGTTGAAATGGCAAATGTTTTTGGAATATAGTTCACCACAATAAAAATTTATCTAAAATAAAAATTCCACAAATGGCTAAGCTGCCTCCTAGTTTCCCATTCAGATATGTAGGTGGGCTAACGGTATTTTATAGATAGGTTGCTTTTCTATTTTTGGCTTTGGCTGCCCTTAAAACATTTATCTGAGATCTGCTCATTGCCTCATTTCTTTCATACTCCTACAACTTCAGAAGAATGCCTACAGTTCATGAAAAAAATTAACCTTCGGAAAGAGTTTATCATAATTAGGAAAAGGAGTGCTTTAAAGGGACTATTTGAAGGAGTATCAGTTCAGTCTATCTAGTTCTTCTCAGATGGATGATCATCACAGATATCAGAATGTTCCTGGAGACTGAGGAAAAGGACTCCAGGTTTTTTTTTTTTTTTTTTTTCCTGATCTGGGGAAGAGATGTGGATGAAAAAATCAAAGACTGTTAACATCTTCCAGAGATAATGGGGCAGCACAGATGTGTAAAATCTCTTACCTGGCCCCTGGTCCTCACTGGGAGAGATGGGTAGAGAGATGTCATCTTCAAGTCCCATAGTGGATCTGAGAGTGGATAGGGGGAGGAAAACTAAAGTCTGATTTCAGATTGGCCTGGTTAGAAGTAGCAAGAAAGTCTGAATCAAGTAGCAAGAAAGTCAAGACTAAGAGTTGCAAAAGTCCCATAAGGAAGGAAACTGCAACTGTGGGCTCCATGGCTAATAGTGTGGCCTAGCTGGTCTAATCTCTAGGCCTCTTCTCTCCACAGTAAAGTCTGACTCCTGCTGAATCACTGCTTTTCTTTCTTTATACTTGACCTTCTTCATAGACCATCTTTTCCCCATGACACTCAGACAGCCCCCATTGGATTTTTCTGCATGTGCTGGAGGCCCTGGTATGCATAGATTGATCCTGTATTCATCTCTTGTTGTTTTCTCTATGATCATATCCACTTCCTGGTTAGGAAGAAAGTTCCTTTAAGGTAAACGATATTCCTCACATATCTCTATTACAGCCCCAGCCCCACCTATGGCCAGTGAGCTAGGCACTTAGTGTTTTATTAGTAAAAGATTGTCGATAGGGAGATGACCCTTCAGGTCACCTGTAGTTGGGGCAGCTTAGAAAAATGAAGTCTGAGGAAGGGAAGATGAATGTAATGGGTTGTGGAAGAGGGATGTGGAGTATCACCATGGGTGGGAGGGTTTCAATTGGGATTGGCTACCTGTTTCTTCTGCTACTACTGGTCAGTATTTTTGCCTAAGTGCATAATAAAGGGTCTGAGATACTGACCTGAGCAGCCAATGCTCCACCATCAGCCAGGTCACATACGACTGTGTCTGTAATAGAACCTGCTTCAAGAATCAGCCAAGGCATAATGGAAAAGTTATTGCAGCTGGGCCTCTTTCTGCTTTTATAAAAATTGGTAAATCCTTTGTAATTGGCTTGAAGATATTTATCTTACCAGCCTATGCTTAAGTCTGAGATATATTTAAGCCTGGTCTTTTCCCCTAACCAATGAGTTATGTGAGCTCTGACTAGTTCTCCTGAGGGACAAGGTCCAGTTCACACACAGAGGCTGCAGTTCTGGCCATCTTGCTTCTTCCATCCTCTTACTACCCTAGTTCCTTCCCTAATCCTTGACTTCTACTGGGGAACTTCTGATTGCTAAGTTTAAATCGCTCCTAGGCTTCCCTGTGGAGTGAGAAAGAAAGGAATCCTAGTCAGCTTGAGGATTATCCATGCCACTGACAGCCATGAGCTGCACACAGGTCCTGACACCCATGGAAAGCTCTATGCTCTATGTATTCTATGTAACCCCTGTAGCTGGCAAGAATATTCAGGGAAAAAGCCATAGGCAGTATGACTCTGTGAGTGTGGGTTAGTTTTCCTGCCTATCTTTATCTAATGTGGAAGACGATTAGGCCATCTCTATGGTTTCCCTTCTTCAGTCTATGGCTCTAAGAAGCAAGTCTGGAACAAGCCCCAAGGGAAAAACATTGGAGAGCTAGAGCTCCCAAATAGTGAGAGTGATCTTGGCTGCCTATAGTGAAAGTGGTTCTTCCCTTCCCTACCCAACAGTCTTTTTTTCTACAGCCTTTTCTCTGCAGTGTAAAGAATGTGTTAGCTACATAAAAGGAAATTGTTGGCATAAAGAACATAACTGTTCTGCTAATGATGGAGAATCCTGTATGATTCGTAGATACTATAAAGCACCATATAACAGTGAGTGGATTCAAGTGTTAAGTGGGTTCTGTTGTAGAGTTGGGGAGAATTCATCTTTTTTTCTACAGTTCAACTTTAAAGGTATGCTATCCATTGTCTACGACGTGTAGCATTGGGAAAGTCAACTGAGAAGGAACTGTATCAAGTGCTGAGGAGCAAGGATATCTCCTTGAGGACTAAGGTGCGCCTGACACAAGCCATGATATTTCCAATCACCTTGTATGCATGTGAGAGCTGGACAATGAATAAGGAAGACCGAAGAAGAGTTGATGCTTTTGAGTTGTGGTGCTGGTGAAGAATGCTGAAAGTACCGTGGACTGCTAAAAGTACTATCAGATCTGTCCTGGAGGAAGTGCAGCCAGAATGCTCCTTGGAAGCAAGAATGGCCAGACTTCTCTCACCTATTTTGGTCATGTTGTCAGAAGGGACCATTCCCTGGAGAAGGATGTCATGCTTGGTAGAGTTAGGGATTACTACAATTCCCTAGTTCAGTTTAGTTTGAACTGTGTCAAGTGCTGAGGAGCAAGGATATCTCCTTGAGGACTAAGATGCGCCTGACACAAGCCATGATATTTCCAATCACCTGGTATGCATGTAGAGCTGGACAATGAATAAGGAAGACCGAAGAAGAGTTGATGCTTTTGAGTTGTGGTGCTGGTGAAGAATGCTGAAAGTACCGTGGACTGCTAAAAGTACTAACAGATCTGTCCTGGAGGAAGTGCAGCCAGAATGCTCCTTGGAAGCAAGAATGGCCAGACTTCGTCTCACCTATTTTGGTCATGTTGTAAGAAGGGACCATTCCCTGGAGAAGGATGCCACGCTTGGTAGGGTGGAGGGTCGACAAAAGAGGGGGAGGTCTTCAACAAGATGGATTGACACGGTGGCTGCGATGATGGGCTCAAGTATAGCAGGGATTGTGGGGCTGGTGCGGGATCGGGCAGTGTTTCCTTCTGCTGCACATGGGGTCGCTATGAGTCGGAAACAACTCGAGGGCACTTAACAACAACAACAAATCCGTTGTCTGGAACTACTTTGGGATCAGAAAGTTAGGATTTGGGTATTAGGATGGGGTCATACTCTTCAGTAAAATTGAGTAAAATTTCAGTAAAATTGAGTCCAGCTTAAGGTGGACTGGACCTGGGGACTTTTTCCACCATTGTTTTTACCATTCATGACTCTTCTGAGATGCCTAACCTCCATGTGATTCAGGGTTCATGGCTCTTAAGCTTTAGGATCTTGTGCTGTTTTTTATACTGCTTCCTGGGATCCCCTGCTCTGCTTGTCTCACATTGATCAAACTTCCATCTAAGCCTAGAGTCACTTGCCCTGGACACTTTCTTGACCCTTCGCCCATCCACACGGCAGTAGTGGGAGGTGGGGCTCCCGGCATGTCCAGTCAGAACATTTTTTGGAGTGTACTCTAACTGCCTGTTGTTTCCTGAGACACATCATGCTCCTTGAGCAGGGCCTTGGTGTTGCTTATTTGATTTTCATTTCAACCATAAAGCCTGGAATTTAGCTGGTTTTCAGCAAGTACTTTTGTCTGTCTGGCTGAGAGAGAGAGACTGCTGTGTGTTCTCAACATCCAGGACCACAAAGCTAATGCCAGAAAGAGAAATCCCTGGTAGTAGAGAATCCTGGGAGAGGGAACTTTGTTAAACATGGCTTCTTAGGAGGCATGCTGGCAGGACTGCCATGATGGGGCGTATAGCGTCTATAGAAGAAATATTCTTTCCCTTAAAATATCCCACAATTAGTTTTGAAGTTCGGTGTTCCTGGCTTTCAAAGTGAAACCTTGTCTCTACATTCCTTCTTCACAGACACTAAGCCACGGTACACAATGACCAAGTGTATGAAAGACTGCAGTGATAGTGATGTACTTGGTGGTACTCTCAGAATACTGACAATGTGCTGTGATAACAAGGATTTTTGCAACGACTGCTGTGAACCATTTATCAGGCTCTAGGATGAAGCTGCAACAATGGGCTCAAGGATGGCAACGATTCTGAGGATGGCACAGGACCAGGCAGTGTTGTTGTGTTGTACATAAGGTTGCTATGAGTCAAAACTGCCTCGATGGCACCTAATATTAATAATAATAATAATATAGGGTAAGGCTAGCTTCTAATTGTTTCAACAACTCCTTCCTTTCCTATTAAGTTTATCCCTCTACTCCCCCAGCCTCTATTTCACTCTGGAACATAGGCTTTGTCAAGCCTCAGAACTCCAGGACTTATGGAACCTGGATCCAATATTTCCTTTTTCTTATAATACACTCATTGACCACACAGTCCATATCCTGATGTTTGGGATCCTTCCCTGTCATCAATATGACCATAGCTGTCTCATGGTTTTTGCCAGTGCATTCATGATCTAGGAGAAGTGCAGAGAAATAGACAGATAAAAATATCATAGATTGTGAAATGAAGGGGAATTTTTGACCAAGGTGATAACTAGAGTTTTATACAACATATATTAGAACACTGAGGAATATTAAAGGAATGTGAGTCCATTGAATGACAGGAGGCAGATGAGAAATGTAAATCAGATATGAGTGGTAGAGGAGGTTTAAGAAAATGTGGCCATTTAGTTCAGTTGGGATCAGGCCCTGCAAACTTGTTCATGTGACTCATCCCCTTTCCTCTCCCTTTTCTTTTCCCCAATTTATGCTTCTAATGCATAAAAAGCTCTGGGATATATATACATATATTTCAGTAATAGACATTATGATGTTATTATTTTTAGCTTCTATTGTGTTGGCCCCTGACTCATGGTAACCCCATGCACAACAGAAGGGGATGCACACCTGTCATGATAACATTTCCTTTCCTGCTCTAATGTGTTAGATTTGTTTCTAGTAGCACTATGGTTGCTTAATTGTGAGAGTGTTGTTCAAATGAAAGGTGTTTTTAAATGAGTGGGGATTTTCCAAAGTCACTTCCAGAATGCAGGGTCTCCCTAAGGGAAGACATTCATTTGCTCATAATTCACTTCAGTTATAAAACTGCTTGGTTAAATGGTCTGTGTCTCTATGGAAATGATAAGACAACCCAAGTGTGAGGTCTGCAGGACAGCCATCAATTGCTCCATAGGATTCCCTTATCAAAAGTTCTAAGTGATTCCAAACAGGCTGAGTCCACCTTTGGCACCTGTGGTGCACGGAGACCAGGGCTGGGCTAATTAACTGACATCTGGCCAATCAACTTGTTAGAAGTACTCTGAAATAAGGTGACTACAGTATAGTGAATAACTGAAATCTGCAAGAGACCTCTGGCACAAATTTTGTTTCTCTTGCTCTGAATAATGAGGCTTGTATGTTTGAGATGTGGGACTACTGAAGCTTTTTTGTTACTATATTTATGGTAACTGTGTACAGTTTTTCTGCATACAATTCAGTGACATTAATTACATTTACATTCATCATATTGTCCAATCATCACCACTCTCTGTTTCCAATTTTTTTCATCACCTTAACAAAAACTCTGTATCCGTTAAGCAATACTCAATCACATTTTCTCCTCCAACTTACCCCTGGTAGCCACTAACAAACTTTAATCTCTGTGAATTTGTCTATTCTGGATATTCCATTTAAATGGGGTTATATAATCCTTGCCCTGTTGTGTCTTATGTACTTCACAAAGCATAATATTTTCAAGGTTCATTTATGTTGTAGCATGTATCAAAACTTCATTTTACTTTATGATTAAATAAAGAAATGCAATATATGCATATAGCACATTTTATTTATCCAAGCGTCTGTTGAATGCTTTGGTTGTTTACACTTTTTGTTTACTGTGAATAATGCTGCAATGAAGATTAAAGTACACATATTTGTTTGAGTCCTAGTCTTCAGTTCTTTGAGGTATATACTTAGGAGTGGAACTGCTAAGTCATAAAATAGTTCTGGATCCCTGGTGACACAATGGTCAAGCACTCAGCTACTAACCAAAAGGTTGATGGCTCTAACTGTTAAAAATAATAAAAACTCAATGAAATTTGAATTGCAGTATTATGGAAAGTTATTCTATATGTATATAGGGAGACCATTTTGATCCCAGAAAAAGCTAATGGCTTGTAAAGCTAGGTATGAAAACCAAACCAAACTCACTGCCATTGAGTGGGGTTTGACTCATAGTGATCCTTCCTTGGGTTTCTGAGGTAGTATCACTACAGAAGTAGATTGACCAACCTTCCTTCCAAGGAGTTCCTGGTGGGTTTGATATGCCAGCCTTCTGGTTAGCAGTCAAATGCCTTAGGCACTATGCCACCAGAGCTTCCACACTAGGTATAGTGTACAGTGTGGCTTATAAAAAGAAGAAAAGGGAGAAATATAGAAGATCAACTGAAACTGAGTAAAGTCAAAACTATTTCCCCCACTTTGGTTAAAACAAATAATTAGAACAGTTAGGACCCTGGATGGGAATAGATAAGTAAACTTAATTACTCTCAACTATTTCTCCACCCCAGTTAAAACGAATAGGACCCAGGTTGGAGACAGATGAGTAAATACAATAAGCTCAGTTTCTTAAGAACTAAATGGAACAAAAAACATTCTTTCCTGCTATTTCCTTAGGGACAGGTGATAAATGCATTAATATGTCTTAGAAAACAACTTGATAATTAACTCTGGCCCGTGAACATGCACAGTGGGACAAAGAGGAACAAAGTTACTGGGAACTAACACTCTCCCCTCTGCCTAAGCCCTGATAAGCTGAAGACAGGGAGCTGATGTGACTTATCCGGTACACAAGCACACTGGATCAAAACACTACTGCCCTTTAAACAGAAGTGAAGGAAATTCCAGCCAATTGTCAACCATCTCATGCCCAAATTCCTGAAATTTTTATGAATATGCATGACCCTCTCTTCTGAAACCTACAAAACTGTAATTCAATGGAGTTTCAGAGAGTCAGATCTGGGTACAGGTACCCCTGCCTCCTTGCATTGCTGCTTTGCAATAAATAATTTTGTCTCTTCTTAATCACTCAGTGTGCAAACTGTTTTGGCCTGACTGCACACTGGGCAGGGACCCACGTTTGCTCCTATATCACAACCACTGACTAATCTTTATATGGTTAATTGAACCTTGCCCTCTCCCTTTTACTGAAATCAGTGGCACAAGATGGTCTTTACCTCTGTACCTAGCCATACCTTTTTTTTCTAATTGTCATGTGGGTGAGATTATACAGAGAAAATTCACTTTCCATGTAACAGTTCATATGCATTTTGTTTCATGACATTGACTATAATCCCTGTAATACAACAGCTCTTTTCCCACTTCCTCTTTGTGGTTATCTTTTCCTTGTGTCCTCCTTTCCTATGCATCCCTATACTCTGAGCTATCTCCCTGTGACAATACTGCCTTTCTAATCTCCCATGATTGATTGTTCTAAGGAGTGTACTTACTTGGTGTCAATGTTCACCTTATATGCCTGTTTATTGTTTGGCTGGAAGCCACAGTAGTGAATTCAATTCCAGGCATGAAGGGTGGCTAGGAGCCCTAGTCTTGGGGTTTCACCAGCTACCCATATCTTTTGAAGTTCAAATTGAGTAAGCCCTGCTTCATATAGAGTAAAAGAAAGGCCACTAGTGGATTAATTCTGGTCAGGGATTTTAAAAAAATTAATAACTGGTTTTGTGAGAAAAAAATCAAAACTAAATCCACTGCCATCGAGTCTATTGCAACTTATAGTGACCTTATAGGGCAGAGTAGAACTGCCCCATAGAATTTCCAAGTCTATAAATCTTTTTGGAAGCAGACTGCTTCATCTTTCTCAGAGTGCCTGATGAGTTTGAACCACTGACCTTTTGGTTAGTGATCAAATGCCTTATCCACTGTGCCCCCAGAGCTCCCTTTTGTGAAAGAACCCCCCCCCAATCAAAGCAATATATCTGTTATCAGTTTCTCTCTTTGTCCCCTCTCCCACCTGATCATGATATTTAAGGGTTTTTCACCACTAAGCATTGGCTGGGCATCAGTTTAGGTTCTTCAGGTCTCATAATTACTGCTTTGTAGGGTTAATTTTTGTGGAACATATGCTATTTTTTGTTGTTTCTTTACCTCTTTTCTTTATTGTTCCCCTATTCAAAATAAGACCATTTGTTGCATTTTAGATGGCCACTCACAAGCTTTTAAGAGCATAGATGTCAGACAGCTTAATAGTTTGATAATAATATAAAAGATCAAAAGAGGATGTATAAGCCACTGGTCTGAAAGGCTTGTCTGGCCCACAAAGCCAAATTTCTTAATCATGACCATAAATTAAAAGAAGATGAAAGAGGAGCATTTTCAGTATGCATTTCTTCTCAAGTTATGAAATTCAGCTAAAACAGTTACCCAACAATTTTCTTCTGTCAAAGTACAAACTCTTCCTTGGGGAGCAGGTAAATAATGTAATCATTAGTTACTACTTAGGAGAGAAAGAGTGTAGCATTGTCTCATTATTAACAACAGAGCCACCTTGTTTATAATTTATAGTCATGTATGTGTGTGTGTGTGTGTGTGTGTATGTAAACATAGTTCAAAAAATCATTTTCAGTAACTAAGGGTATATTATAGCTGCTATAGAACAGCCAATTAATGCTCTCTTTGACAATGGACCCTGATTCAATAGCAGTTTAGTCAATTGTTTAATTACTTTCAGTCTTAGTATCTCTCGTATTTCCAAATTTTCCTCTTGGCTAATTGATTATATAGAGATACATAACGAAAACACATAAACCAAGTAACAAGAACAATTCTATTCTGCAAGTAGAAAACAAACTCATTAGTTATCTGTGGCTCCTCAAAAATAATGGAAAAGAAAAAGCAAAAAACACTAGAATTCAATAGCCCATGAGGGCTTGCCATAATTTCCTACTGAAACGTAAAATTTCTGTGTATGATCACCCCTCTGAATCAAAAGATAATCTCAAAAGCAAAGTTCTTCTTGATCTAAAATATAGTTGGTCATTACTATTTACTTAGGTGCAGCAATAAAGTAAATTATCATATAGCTTGTTAAACTGTTTTGATGGAAGTTTTCATAAGTGTCTTCAGATTAAATTTGTAAAAGCCTCTTAAAGTCAAGAAGCGAAGTCAAGAGGTTGCAATCAGAAACATTGGCTCCATAAAGTCATTCTTAGCTGTCTTAAAAGTGACTGGTCATATCTGATTCTCTGACAACCATTTTCAAATATCACATTCCAGTCAAAGCTTGGTTATATAACTGAGATTTTCAATTATGTCCTGCTATCAAGGGGAACAGGGAGTCCTCATGGTGTAGTGGTTAATGTATTTGGCTGCTTACTAAAGGTTGGCAGTTCAAACCCTCCAGCCACTCCGTGGGAGAATGATGAGGCTATCTACTTCTGTAAAGATTTACAGTGTTGGAAACTCTTAAGGGGGCAGTTCAACTCTGTTCTAAGGGATTGCTCTGAGTCGAAACTGACTCTATGGCAGTGGGTTTGCTTTTTGGTTAACATGGGGAATTAATTCAAATATGTATATTACCAAAAAAAAAAAAAAAAAAAAAAAAAAAAAAAAGAAAGAAAAAAGAACTCATATTAAAAGTTTTCTAATTTTGGAGGGATTAGAAAGAAAGAAATGTTTAATCGTTGTTTGCATAAGCAAACAAACTGCCATCAAGTCTACTCCAACTCATAGCGATCCCCATTGGGTTTCCAAGGCAGTAAATCCTTACAGAAGTAGATTACCCAGTCTTTCTTCCGTGGTGTGGCTGGCAGGTTGAAGTGCCAGCCTTTGGTTTGCCATCAAGTGCCTTAGCCACTGTGCCACCAGAACTCCTTTGCATTACCATAGTCTAATAAATTATTATAAATTATAGATAATTTAGAAGAAGAGAGAAAATGGTTTCTTATATCCAGAAACCAGAACATTAAAACATCAAGCAATATCTCTCTCCCCCTACATAAAACCCATAATAAATAATCTTTTAATCTACTCAGTCCTGTAGTTAATTTCTTTTCCATTTATCCTGAATCAGCAATCGTTAACCCATCAACTTCTTCATAAGAAATCTGGAAATCTTGATTCAATCCAGTGGTATAAGCAGTGCCATTTAGAAGTCTGTGTCCAAATCTCTGGCATGGTACTTTATGGGCATTTTTGGAAAAGAGAAAACTCTGGTCTATGGTGTATTGCACCCACCTTCAGGGCATCATCAAAGTAAGAACTATCTGCAGATAAGACTTAAACATAGCCATGCTTCATTTATTACTAATTGCAAAAAGGACATGAGGGCAGCAACTTCACGGTGGGGGAGGAACATCAAGAACATCAACAGCCCAAGGCTGATTCCCATGAAATGGAGGTCAGATATGCCACTACTCTCCAACCTTTTTGCCAATTCTGACACCAACCACCCTTCCCAACAGCACACTTTAGTTCTCTGCTGGGTTTGATGATTCATTGCAGTGGCTGCACAAAACTCACAGACAGTACTCATAGTTTTGGGGTTTATTAGGGAAGTAACATGGTACAGTTCAGCTTCGGTAATACTCATGATACAATCCTTTGATCAGGACATCCTCTCCTCGGTCATGCCCATAGACATGCCTCTCTCTGGCCCCTGATCCCTTGGCCTGCCCTCTGTTCTGCTCTGGAAAGTGTTATAAAGCTCTTTTATCTCTGCTGATAGGTGCCTTGAGAAGCATCTCACTCCATCAGCAAACCTCCTGTGCAAAGGCACTTGACTTTCTGGTTCTATGGGAAGCCCATTGCTGTCTTGTGCCAGGATCTGCTGCCAGGGTCTGCTGATACTTTTCTGTCATGTTACCAAAGTGTAACAGCTCTCTCTGTTTCCTAGGTCAAGAAGATTCAGTGCAGGGATCTCCCGCAAAGGATGAGGTCCACTCGTGCCTCTTCTTTTTTGATGGCAGTGAGATCCCCCCTTTTCACTTCTGGGGTGGCTCATTTCAAGCCTAGCAGAATGGCAAAACTGAGCAATCCCCACATTACAATTCCATACATCTTATTTGTGTGGCCTCACCTTCACAAGGGGACCATGTACCTTATTTACATTATTAGCAAGCTATCCAGTCCTCTTGGTGGGCCACAAACACCTCACATTTACATAGTCCCACTCAATCATCTGATTGGAGTCACATGGCCCTTGGCTAGAAGAGCCATATTAAGTAATTGAGTGCACCACACTAATTTTAAATCCATGCAAGTGAAAAATCTGATGAGAATTTTTTAATGAGTAATGCAAAGCAAAATAAAAACCAATCCAAAACAAAACTTTGGACAAAATATCTGTAAACAAAGTGATTATTTCCTAATTTCTGAGAATAGATGACCATAATTCTTTTTTTATTTAAATTGTGATTTGGGTGAAAGTTTATAGAGCAAATTGGTTTTCCATTCAACAATTCATACACATTTCGTTTTGTGGCATTCACTGAAATCCCTACAATGAGATAGCATTCTTTCCACTTCAGATGACCATAATTCTTGGTGAAAAAAAACTGTAGATATAACATATAACAAACCTGAGAAATAACATGAAAAGATTATACAGCAAAAATTAGAATATGCCAAGAATATACTTACATTTTATTTTAATGTGTTTAAAACTCAAGTTTTTAAACATCTGAATATTAATAAAAGTCTTAGAGGTAAGTGGACTAACTCTTAGTTGAAACCCATTGAAGTGAAGACTGCTAGGTTTAAATGAAAAGTTGTGACTAAATTAGCAATAAAAATAACTAAAACTATGACTGATAATGTTATACTTTCATTGTCTAATATTAGGCAAAATAAGAGAAGACACTGACACAAATTTTCAACCCAAAGAAAATTAGAGAATTCTCATGATTTGACCACACTTTTGGTTCCATGCAATTCATTACACATTAAATAGCCTTCATTTTTTTCTAGCACCTTTCTTGTTTTACAAAACAGGAACAAATCATTTATGGCTTTCTGTGAAAATGTAAAATAGTCAGACTTTATCAGATGTCACTGAGATGGATACCTATTTAACCAAAGTGACAATAAAAGATTCTAGAAGTAAGCACTTTAGCTTTTTCAAAGTCACATGGCTTTATATTCAACATGAACTCAGGAATTTATTCTAATGAGATACTAAACTCTTGTCTTCTAGGCAGATTACACTGAAGAGTAACTTTCATATTATAGATGAAGGCAATAAACAGTAAATCAAAATTGACATCCCTCTCCGGAGAATGGTCTCTTCTGACAACATGACCAAAGTAGGTGAGATGAAGTCTAGCCATTCTCACTTCCAAGGAGCATTCCGTCTGCACTTCCTCCAGGACATATTTGTTAGGTCTTTTAGCAGTCCATGGTATTTTCAGCATTCTTCGCCAGCACCACATCTCAAAAGCATCAACTCTTCTTCAGTCTTCTTTATTCATTGTCCAGCTCTCACATGCATATGAGGTGATTGAAAATATCATGGCTCGTGTTAGTCGCACCTTAGTCCTCAAGGAGACATCTTTGCTCCTCAGCATTTGAAAGAGGTCCTTTGCAGCCGACTTGCCCAGTGCCATATGTTGCCTGTATCCTGACTGCTGCCTCCGTTGGCATTGATTGTAGAATCAAATAATGTGAAGTCTTTGACAGCTTTAATCTTTTCTCCATTTATGTGATGCTGCTTATAGGTCCAGTTGTGAGGATTTTTGTTTTCTTTATATTGATATGTAATCTATACTGCAGACTGTGTTCAACCTTCGTCAGTAAGTGCTTCAAGTCATCCTCACTTTCAGCAAGCATATTGCAGGTTGTTAATGATTCTTCCTCCAATTCTGATGCCAAATTCTTCTTCATATAGTCCAGCTTCTTGGATTATTTGCTCAGCATATAGATTGAATAAGTATGGTGAAAGGATACAACCATGATGCACGCCCTTCTTGATTTTAAATCATGTAGTGTCCCCTTCCTCTGTTCGAATGACAGCCTCCTGGTCTATGTGCAAGTTTCTCATGAGTATAATGAAGTGTTCTGGAATTCCCATTCTTCTCAATGTCATCCACAATTAGTTATGATCCATATAATCAAATGCTTTTGCATAGTCGATAAAACACAAGTAAATATCTTTCTGGTATTCTTTGATTTCAGCCAAGATCCATTTGACATCAGCAATGATATCCCTTGTTCCACGTTCTCTCCTTAATCCAGGCTGCACCTCTGGAAGTCCTCTGTTAATGTACTGCTGCCACTGTTTTTGAATTATCTTCAGTAAGATTTTACTTGCATTCAATATTGATGATATTGTTTGATAATTTCCACATTCACCAGATGGAATACACAGGAATCAGATTGACTACAGTTGTGGCAAGAGGTGATGGAAAATCTCAATATCTGCAGCCAAAACAAGGCCAGGAGCTGATTGTGGAACAGACCATCAACTGCTCATATGCAAGTTCAACTTGAAGTTGAAGACAATTAAAACAAGTTCATGGGAGCCAAAATATGATTTTGAATATATGCCTCCTGAATTTAGAGACCATCTAAAGAATAGATTTGATACATTGAACACAAATGACCAAAACCCAGAAGAATTGTGGGATGCCATTAAGAACATCATCCATGAAGAAAGCAAGAAGTCATTAAAAAGATGAGAAAAGAAGAAAAGACCAAACTAGATGTCAGAAGACACTCTGAAACTTCCTAATTAAATTTATACAAACTCTTATTTATCATTAAAATAATTAGAATAAAGCTTTTTGAAGGAACATTATAAACTAATTGAATAATACCATCCAGAGAGATGAAAATATTTCCTTTTCATAACCCTATCTTTTGTGCACTTATTCTAGGGAAAAAGATCCAAGATGAAAAAATGTTCTATAGAGACTCTTTTATTAAACCTTAAACAGGACAAAAACAATCATCCAGATGAGGGAGATCATCAACATGAATCTAATACTGTTATGGTTTTCATTATATGTCATAGAGAACAAAGGAAATCATCACAAGGCCATGACTGGTGGCACATAAATCAACCACTATCCCAGGTGGGGCTACAGAGCAGGAAAAAGAGCACAATGTGAATAAGTACATAATTTCAGGTTTATAAAGATTACAGGATTGGCTCTAGGGTTTTAATTACCTGCTTATGGAGTGGTCAGGGCATGACCCATGATCATGCAACCCAAGTCATAGTACTGGTAGCACAACACTTAAATTAGATAAAATATGTGTGATGGGGCTACTTTCTATAAATGCTCAAACAAGTTCCTTAGTTCTTTGTATGGGCATTTTTTCTGCATAATTTAATGTCTATTTTTTTTTTTTTTTAAAAAAGCTTTTTTACTGTGACTTGGGTAAAAGTTTACAGAACAAATTGGTTTTCCATTCAACAATTCACACACATTCTCTTTTGTGACATTGATCACAATCCATACAAAGTAAAAACATTCTTCTCCCTTCCTCCTTGTGGTTAGTATTTCTCTTTGTCCTTCTTTCCTATCCATTACTGCTTTCTGAGCTTTAGCCCTGAGCAAATGCTGCCCTTTTTTATCTCTAACGATTGATTGCTCTAAAGATTGCGTATCTTCTTCATGTTAATGTTCATGTCACAGGCCTCTCTATTGTTTGGCTGAAAGTTGAACAATGGGAGTGAGTTCAGTTCCAGCTAGGTGGGTGACTAAGGACCATAGTCTTGGGGGTTCCACAAGTGTCTATCAGGCCAGTAATCCAGGTCTTCTTTATGATTTTGAGTTTTGTTCCACATTTTTCTCTCACTCTGTCCAAGATCTCCTATTGTGATTCCTTTCAGAGTGGTTGGCAGTGGTAGCTGGGCACCATCTACTTCTCCTGGTATCAGGGTCATGGAGGCTGAAGTTCACATGATTCATTAGTCCCTTGGACTAATTGTTTCTATGTGTCTTTTATTTTCTTCACTCTTCTTTTTCCAGATGAGGAGTCACTCTTCTTTGTTTCAGATAAGAAGAGACCAATAGTTGCACCTTATATGGCCACTCACAAACTTTTAAGACCCTAGTCACTAGTCACTAAAGTAGAATGTAAAACATTATTTTTGTGGACTGTGGTTTGCCAATTGACCTTGATGTCCCAGTGAGTATTATCCTGAGTGTGCAGGCTCAATGAGTCATTCCCTCAAGGTATTTGGTTGAATAAGAAGTTTTCATACCTTTCCTCCCTGATAGCTCTATTATATGCATGGACATCTTTGCAGTGTATCCAGATATGTATGCAGAAATATTGCCAGCCAAACCTATATGTGTTTGTGGGGACTGTCCCATTTTACCACCCTTACCTGGTCATTTTGCCTGTGCATGTATGTATCTACATGTAGATTAATCTCTGTTATTACTGATCATACAGAATTGTGTATGCAATAGTGTTCATCTTTGTTGTCTGTAATTTTTATGCACCTCTCTGTGTCTTCCTTTTCATTAGTTCATTAGTGATATTGTTATCTTTTCCCTGTGTCCTGCTTTCCTATGCATCCCTGCTATCTCTCTGTCTGTGCAAATTCTGCCCCTCTGATCTCCAAGGTTGATTATTCTAAGGAATGTGTTTACCTGGGATAAAGTTCTCCTTATATGCTGTCTACTGTTTAGTTAAGGAGCTCTGGTGGCACAGTGTCTAAGGCATTTGCCTGCTAACCGAAGGTTGGTGGTGCAGTCCATGGAAGGAAGATGGGAGGAAGAGAAGACAATGTACTTCTGTAAACATTTACTGCCTTGGAAACCCAATAAGGGTTGCTGTGAGTCAGAATTGACTCGATGGCAGTGAGTCTTTTTGTTTTTATTTAGCTGTCCTACTGTCCTGGAAGAAGTGCAGTTGGAATATTCCTTGGAAGCAAGAATGGCCAGACTTCATCTCACTTACTTTAGTCTTGTTGTCAGAAGGAACCATTCCTTGGAGAGGGATATCATGCTTGGTAAAGTGGAGGGTCAACAAAAAAGGCAAAGGCCCTTAACAAGAAGGATTGACACAGTGGCAATGATGGGCTCAGATAAAGCAAGTTTTGTAAGGCTAGCACAGGACCAGACAGTGTTTTGTTCTGCTATGCATAGGGTCTCTATGAGTCAGAGATGACTTGATGGCACCTAAGAACAACATTATTTAGCTGGAAGCCATGGGAGTGAGTTCAATTCGAGGGCCAAAGGGTGACTGTTGTTGTTGTTGTTGTTTGTATGCCGTTGAGTCAGCCCTGACTCAAAGGGTAACTAGAGGCCATAATCTCAGGAGTTTCATCAGTTTCCATTAGACCAGAAAGCCTGGTCTTTTTTTTTTTATGATTTTGAGTTTTGTTCCATATTTCTTCCACTCTATCCAGGATCTCCTATTTTGGTCCATTCCAAGTGGTTGATAGTGGTAGCCAGGCACCATATAGTTCTTTTGGTCTAAGGGTCATGTAGACTGAGGATAACATGGTCTCATAGTCTTTTGGAATAATTGTTTTCATGCATTTTTTATTTTCTTCACTCTTCTTTGCTCCAAATGACAAGAGACTAATTGTTGCATCTTAGATGCCCACTCACAAGCTTTTAAGATCCCAATTGCTACTCACCAAAGTAGGATGTAAAACAATGTTTTTGTGTAATGTAGTATACCAATTGAGCTTGATGTTCCCTACAACCATGGTCCTAAGCCTACAGGCCCAATTGGTCACTCACTTTTTTATGTATTGCCTTTCTCTCCACCCAAATCAATACATGTCTCTTACTTACTTAGTAATTTTCCCTCCCCATTCCTCCTATCACTGGTAACCATCAAAGAATATTTCTTTCCATGTGTAAAGCTTTCCTTGAGTTTTTTTTTTTTTTAATTTTTTATCTTTCTTTTAAAAATAGTTATCTCTACCTATCTAACAGTGTTCCCTACCCTACCCTCCCACGCCTGGTAACCAACAAAGAAAATTTCCATAGATAAAACTTTCCTTGACTTTTTACAATAATGAACTAATACAATATTTGTTCTTCTGTGATTGACTTATTTCACTGAGAATAATGTCCTCCAAGTTCATCCACATTATGCAGTGTTTGGCAGATTCTATGTTATTCTTTAGGGTTGCATAGTATTCCATTGTGTGTATGCATCATAGACTGGTTTTCCATTCCTCAGTTGATGGACACCTAGCTTGTTTCCATCTTTTGGCTATTGTAAACAGTGCTGTGATGAACATGGATGTGCATATGTCTGTTCTTGTCATGGTTCTCATTTCTTTAGGATATGAACCTAGTAATGGAATGACTGGGTCAAACGGTATTTCTAATTCCAACTTTTGAAGGAATCACCATACTGCTTTCAACAGTGGTTGCACCACTTTACAGTCCCACCAGCAGTTTATAAGAGACCCAATCTCTCCACATCCTTGCCAGCATTTGTTACTTTTTGTCTTGTTGAACTTTGCTACTAGTGATGAGTTGAGATGGTATCTCCTTGTTGTTTTGATTTGCATCTCTCTAATGGCTAATGATCGTGAGCATTTCTTCATATGTTTGTGAGCCACCTGAATATCCTCTTTGGTGAAGTGTCTACTGATGTCTTCTGCCAATTTTTTAATTGGATGATTTGTCTTTTTGTTGTTGAGGTGTTGGAGTTTTCTATGAATTCTAGAGATAAGTCCTTTGTCAGATATGCCATTGCTGAATATTCTTTCTCAATCTGTAGGTTCTCTTTTGACTCTTTTGCAGAAATCTTAGGAAGCACTTAAAAATTTAATTTTTAGAAGGTCCCATTCTTCTAGTTTCTCTTCTACTGTTTGTGCATTTTGGGTTTTGCTTGATAATCTATTTATGCCATATATTGTTGTCATTGTTGTTGTGTGCTGTTGAGTCAAACCTGACTCATAACGACCTTTCCTTGGGTTTCCGAGGTGGTATCACTATGGAAGTAGATTGCCCAACCTTCCTTGCAAGGAGTGGCTGGTGGGTTTGAACCACCAGCCTTCTGGTTAGCAGTCAAATGTCTTAGACACTGTGCTAAATTTGCCCCTAGTTTTTCCTTGAAGAACTTTATAGTTTTAGGTTTCACATTTAAGTCTTGGATCCATCTGGAGTTTGTTTTTGTATATGGTGTGAGGTACAGATCTTGTTTCATTTTTCTGCAAATAGATCTCCAGTTTGGCCAGCGCCATTTATTAAATGAACATTCTCTTCTCCATTTAATGGATTTTGGTCCTTTGTCAAAGATCAGCTGATCATAGGTCCATGAATCTATCTCTGGGTTCTCAATTCTATTCCATTGGTCTATGTGTCTGTCATTGCACCAATACCAGGCAGTTTTGACTACTGTGGCTGTGTAGCAGGTTTTGAGATTTGGCAGTGTGAGACCTCCTACTTTGTTCTTCTTCAATAGTGCTTTGCTTATCTGAGGTCTCTTTCCTTTCCATATAAAGTTAGTGATTGGTTTTTCCATATCCTTAAATAATAAATATGGTTTTTCCATATCCTTAAATCTTGATGGGATCTAGATTGGGATTACATTGAATATATAGATTACTTTGGGTAAAACTGACATTTTCACAATGTTCAATCTTCCTATCCATGAGCATGGTATGTTCTTCCATTTATGTAGATGTCTTATGGTTTTTTGAAGTAGTTTTTTTTTATACTGTTCTTTGTACAGGTCTTTTGTGTCCCTGGTAAGATTTATTCCCAAGTATTTTATATTTTTGGTAGCTATTGTAAATGGTAGTGCCTAAGGCATTTGACTGCTAACCAGAAGCCTGGCAGTTCAAACCCACCAGCCACTCCTCTAAAGGAAGGTTGGGTAATTTACTTCTGTAGTCATACTGCCTCGGAAACCTAAGGAGGGGTTGCTATGAGTCAGATCTGACTCAATGACAATGAGTTTGATTTAATTTGGTATTATAAGAAGTATTGATTTCCTTATTTCTTTTTCAGCAATCTCTTTGCTGGTGTAGAGGAATCTAACTGATTTTTTTGGATGTTGATCTTGTTTCCTACCACGCTGCTAAATCTCTCAATTTGTTCCAGTAGCTTTTTGACTGAGTCTCTTGGGTTTTCTAGGTATAGGATCATATCATCTGCAAATAGGGATAGTTCGACTTCTTCCTTACCAATTTGGATGCCTTTGATTTCCCTTTCTCCCTTATAGCCCTAGATAGGACTTCCAGTACAATGTTGAATAGAAGTGGTGACAGCGGGCATCCTTGTCTGGTTCCTATTCTCAAGAGGAATGGTTTCAGTCTCTTTCCATTGCGAGTAATGTTGGCTGTTCGTTTTGCATAAATGCCCTTTATTATGTTGAGGAATGTCCCTTCTTTTCCTATTTTGCTGAGAGTTTTGATCAGGTATGGGTGTAGGATCTTATCAAATGCCTTTTCTGCATCAATTGATATGATCATGCGGTTCTTCTTTATTTTTTTATGTTGTGGATGACATTGATTGTTTTTCTAATGTTGAACCATCCCTGCATACCTGATATGAATCCCACTTGGTCATAATGAATGATTTCCTTGATATGTTGTTGGAGTCTATGGCTAGGATTTTGTTGAAGATTTTTGCATCTATATTCATGAGGGATATTGGTCTGTAGTTTTCCGTTTGAGTGATGTCTTTCCCTGGTTTGGATATCAAGGTTATGCTTGGCTCATAAAATTAGTTAGGGAGGATCCCATCTTTTTCTATGTTTTGGAATAGTTTGAGTAGGATTAGTATCACTTCTTCTCTGAATGTTTTGGAGAATTCTCCAGTGAAACCGTCTGGGCCAGGACTTTTTTAGTTGGTAATTTTTTTGTTCAATTTCTTCTTTTGTTATGGACCTGTTCAACTTTTCCACATCAATCTGTGTTAGTTTAGGTAAGTGCTGTGTTTCTAGAAATCTGT
>NW_006921912.1:244668-245121 GCF_000298275.1 Orycteropus afer afer | reverse complement strand
TTTTCTCTTAAAGTCAATTTGATCCAAAATTAATATTGCCACTCCTGCTCTCTTACAGTTGCCATTTGCTTGATATATCTTTCTCCAACCGTTGATTTTTAGTCTATTTTTGTCTTTGTCTCTAAGCTGTGTCCCTTGTAGGCAGCATATTGATGAGTTTTGTTTTTTTAATCCAATCTTCAATTCTCTGTCTTTTGAATGATGCATTTAATCCATTAACATTCAGTGTAAATATTGACAAGTATGAATTGGTTGCTGCCATCTTGTTATGTCTTTTTTCATGATGTCCCTGGTTTCTTTGTTCCATATTATTTTTTGTTCTGAACCCATTATGTTTATGAATCATGTTATCATTTCCTTTGTTGCTGTTGTTTTAGTATTTGCTGAATATTCGTGTTTTTCCTCTTTTTTTTTGTGATGGGAAGGTTTATTCTTTTTCTTTGAGGTTACCCT
>NW_006921912.1:240406-242966 GCF_000298275.1 Orycteropus afer afer | reverse complement strand
TCCCTTAGTTTCTGCTTATCTGGAAATCTCCTAATTTCACCATCATATTTGAGGGACAATTTTGCTGGCTATGTAATTCTTGGTTGAAAATTTTTCTCTTTCAGTGTTTTATATATACCATCCCATTGCCTTCCTCCTTACATGGTTTCTGCTGAGAAATCAGAGCTTATTCTTACTGGTTGTCCTTTGTAAGCAACTTTTTGTTTTTCTTGTGCTGCTTCAGAATTCTTTCTTTGTCTTTGGTTTTGATGAGTTTGATGATGATATGTCTTAGTGATTTTCTTGCGAGGGTCTATCTTCTTTGGTTTTCGTTGGACTTCCTGAATGGATGTATACTCATCTTTCATCATAGCAGGTAGGTTCTTCTCCAACAAATCTTGGACAATTTTCTCAGTGGTTTTAGTTTTCTCTTCCTGTTCTGGAATTCCAATGACATGTAGATTATTCCTTTTGATGGTATCCCACATGAACCTTAGGCTATCTTCTTTTCGTTTTGATATTTTTTCTGATTGATCCCTTTCCAAAGAAGTATTCAGGTATTTGTCTTCAATCTCATTAATTCTGTCTTACATTGTATCAGTTCTACTCCTTTGCCTTTCCAATGTGTTATCTATTTCTGACAATTTAGTACTAATCTTCTGGATTTCTATCTGTAGGTTTAGAATCATTTCTAATTTTTCATTTATTTTGTTATTTTGTTCTTTTTTTCTCTTCCAGAATTCTTCTAGAGTTTTTTCTGTGTTTTCTTTGGTCTGTCTCTCAATCCTTTGAAGATACCTAAATATAATTCTTTTGAATTCCTTATCAGAGAGTTCCAATGCTGCTTCTTCCTCAGGGATGTGTTCTGGATCTGTAGCCTTCTCCCTTGTTTCTACCACTTTATCTTGCTTCTTTGTGTGGACTGTGATGGTCTGTTGTCTCTGAGACATTGTGGTGTTATGTGTAGATCTCTGTTAACTGTTTGTGAAGAACAGCCAAAGGTGAGTCAGGCTCTTCTTGCTGGTTTTTTATTGTTGGCCTGTTGGTGGAGAAGGAAGTGGTGATTCTCACTTAGTAAGTGAAATTGCAGGAGATGTGGGTGTAGTTCTGTCATATTGGGACTGTTGCTGTCTTCCACTCTGTTATATAAAATAACAATTGAATAACCATCAAAAAAGTTAAAGCAAATGGAAGAAAAACACACCATGTAATCACACAGAAACAGTTACCAAAAAAAGAAAAAGGAAAAAAGAAGAAGGAAAAAAATAAAAAAGCTTGCAATATCTGGGGATAGGGCAATAAGAGAAAAAAGGTGGAGAAGGAGAATAGTGAAGAAAAAAATGGGAAAAATGCAAAAATGAAAAGAAGGAGCAGGGTTAAGCATGAGATGGAAAAAAGGAAAAATTGGAACCAGGAACAGGGAAAAGAAAAAAGTCTGAAAAATAGGACCTTGGAGGGGAAAAATAAAGAATAATAGTAAAAAAAAGACAAAAGTAATAATAATAGTAGTAGTTTTAAAACAGACAAAAACAAGCAAACTAAAAAAAAAGAAAAAGGAAAGAAAGAATAAAAAATCGGGGGAGGGCAAAACACCCAGGCTCCGTCAGAGCACACAGACTGGGATGGAGTTCCTGTGGGCCCAGAAGGTGGTTGGGAGTGGGTAATGGCCACACCTCCATTCATCAAGAGGGTGCGGGATATAAGAGTAACAAGAGGAATGTCACACCTTTCCAGTTGTCCAGGTCCAGAATGTCCTTGGGGTTACTGGCAAGTAGAGCCTGTTCTTAAGCCCCTGAAATCTGGGAGAATGCTGTCACTTTAAATATCCAAAATTGTCAAGCTGCTTGTAAATATTCAAAATGGTTGCACCCTCTGAACAGACAAAAGTCCACAGCTCACCCCACTGTCCTCTTTGCTGCCTCCCCTTTTATTCCCCAGCCACCAGAACAGTCCTCTGTGCAGTCCCTGGCTAGCAGGGCTGATTTTCAGATTAATTCTTTTTTTATTTAATTGTGATTTGGGTGAAGATTTACAGAGCAAATTCACTTTCCATACAGCAGTTCACATACACTTTGTCTCATAACATTAACCACAGTTTACCACAATGCAATAGCTCCCCTCCCACTTCCTTCTCATAGTTACCTCTTCCCTGTGTCCATCCATCCATGGACTCCTGCCCCCTTAGCTGTCTCCCTGTGCATAAGCAGCCCTTCTTTCTCCCATGATTTTTCTCTCCAAGGAGAGTATCTACTTGAGGTAAATGTTCAACTCATGCCTGTCTTTTGTTTGGCTGGAAACCACAGGTGTGGGTTTAATTTCAGACCTGAAGGGCAGTTAGGGGCCATAGTCTCAGTGGTTCGACAAGGCTCTATCAGACCAGCAAACCTGGTCTCCCTCCTCCATTATTTTCCTCCAAATACTTTTGAGTTTTGTTCCACATTGTTCTCCCTCTCCATCAAGTATCTCCTACATAGATCCCCTTCCAAGTGGATGACTGGTAGCCAGGCACCATCTAGTTCTTCTGGTCTCATAGTCGTATAGGCTGCAGATCAGATGGTGTACCAGTCACTAGGACTAATTG
>NW_006921912.1:218027-239470 GCF_000298275.1 Orycteropus afer afer | reverse complement strand
TCAGTTGATGGACACCTATGTTGTTTCCATCTTTTGGCTATTGTAAATAGTGCTGCGATGAACATGGGTGTGCATATATCTGTTCTTGTCATGGCTCTCAATTCTTTAAGGTGTATACCTAGTAATGGAATAGCTGGGTCAGATGGTATTTCTAATTTCAACTTTTGAAGGAATCACCATACTGCTTTCCACAATGGTTGTACCATTTTACAGTCCCACCAGCAGTGTGTGAGAGTCCCATGGTAGCATAGTACACTTAGGCACTTGACTGCTAACCAGAAGCCCGGCAGTTCAAACCCACCAGCCACTCCTCGGAAGGAAGACTGGGCAATCTACTTCTGTAGTGATACTGACTCAGAAACCCAAGGAGGGGTCACTATGAGTTGGGGCTGACTCGATGGCACTTAACAACAACAACAACAACAACAACCATTTGGCAATATCCAAGCTGTCTGTGCCATCAGGATTGCTGCCAGACCGCAGCTCCATATATATCCTATTTTGGTATTTTCATGCAAATTCTTTTGCTACATGGAGTTTAGTCCACTTCTAAATCCTTCCCTTCAAGGATCAGGGGTCCAGGATTATCTTCTGTATCTGTGTTAATTGATTCACCTTTTCTTTGTTGAAGAGGGTCTATGCAGTCTTTCTGCCTATTCTGCCATCTTACCGAAACTCTCCTGGATTCAATTTCTTGAAATAGGCAACAAGGGAGGTTTCAACAGAGCTTTTCTTTTTATCATTGTAAATGACCTTACAGGAGCTGAGCCCTTAGGTACCTGTATGGTAAACCTCTCTGTATTAGGGTCTTGTTCCTTTAATTTTGCCATCCCTGTTTCAATGAGATGCAAAGCTTCAGTTAATTCTTTACTCAAGAAGTTTTTTGCTTCTGCACTTTTTAGGTCCTAGTTTTCTTCCTAAAATGCTGTCATCTGCTGTGCTAGTTCCACAAGTCTTCATAGGTTAGTTCTTCAACATGGAGTTGAGTTACTTTATAACATCGTTTTCACTGATCTCTAACTGTAGTTGATTAGTGATATCAAGCCTGGCTTCAGTAATGTCATCAACTGCATGCTTCTGAAAAGCTTGTGCAAATTAGTGGCACAATTTATTTCACATTCCTTTCATATTTGACAGATTCATGTCATCTTAAGAATCAGTAATATTTTTTGATGGCATCATATATGTTATCAATTTCTCTGAAACTTCATTAAGCTCAACACATCATCTTAAGTAGCCTTGATTGCTTGTGAGAAGGTCCACCATAAATATTAGGCCTATAACTACTGTGTTTGTTGTGCTGTGGTGGCTTGCATGTTGCTGTGAGGCTGGAAGCTATGCCAGTTGTGTTTCAAATGCCAGCAGGGTTATCCATGGTGGCCAGGTTTCAGTGGAGCTTCCAGTACTAGACAGACTCAGAAGGAAGAAACCATCTACTTATCAAGGAATTGGCTAGTGAAAACCTTATGAATAGCAGTGAAACACTGTCTGATATATTACTGGAAAACTTTAAAACATCATCTGATACAGTGCCAGAAGGTGAACCCCTCAGGTCGAAGGGCACTCAAGCTGTGACTGAAGAAGAGCTGCCTCCTCAGAGTAGAAATGATCTTAACGATGTGGATAGAGTAAAGCTTTTGGGACCTCTGTTTGTTGATGTGGCACAATTCAAAATGAGAAGAAAACCCTGAAAACATCCATTACTAATTGGAACATAGAATGTACGAAGTATGAATCTAGGAAAATTGGAAGTTGTCAGAAATGAAATGGAACACATGAAGATCAATATCCTAGGCATTAGTTGCTAAAATGGATTAGTTTTGGCCATTATGAATCAGACACCCATATGATCTATTATGCTGAGAATGACAAATTGAAGAGTAATGACATGATGACATTCATCATCACAAAGAATATTTCAAGATCTATCCTGATGTTATCAGGATACCTATCACAACAATATTGTCAGTGATAGGATAGTATCTATAAACTTACAAGGAAGACCAGTTAATACTACTATTATTCAAATTTATGCACCAACCACCAAAGCCAAAGATGAGGAAATTGAAGATTTTTAACAACTTCTTCAGTCTGAAATTGAGTGAATGTGTAATCAAGATGTGTTAATTATCACTGGTGACTGGAATGCAAAAGTTGGAAACAAAGAACAATCATCGGTGGTTGGAAAATTTGGCCCTACTTATAGAAATAATGCTGGAGATTGCATGATGGAATTTTGCAAGACTAGTGACTTATTCATTGCAAATACCTTTTTTGAACAACACAAATGGCAGGTATACATGTAGACTTCACCAGATGGAGTACACAGGAATGAGATCAACTACATCTGTTTAAAGATGTGATGGAAAAGCTCAACATCTGCAGCCAAAACAAGGCCAGGAGCTGATTGTGGAACAGACCATCAACTGCTTATATGCAAGTTCAACTTGAAGTTGAAGACAATTAAAACAAGTCTATGAGAGCCAAAATATGACCTTGATTATATCCCTCCTGAATTTAGAGACCATATAAAGAAAAGATTTGATGCACTGAACACCAATGACTGAAAACCAGAGGAATTGTGGGATGACATCATGAACATAATCCATGAAGAAAGCAAAGGGACATTAAAAAGACAGGAAAGGAAGAAAAGACCAAAATGGATGTCAGAAGAGACTTTGAAACTTGCCCTTGAATGGAGAGTAGCTAAAGCAAATGTAAGAAATGACAAGATAAAAGAGCCAAACAGAGAATTCAAAGAGCAGCTTGAGAAGACAAAGTCAATTCTTATAATGAAATATGCAAAGACCTGGAGTTAGAAAACCAAAAGGGAAGAACACACTTGACATTTCTCAAGCTGAAAGAACTGAAGAAAAAATTCAAGCCTTGAGTTGCAATATTGAAAGATATTATGGGCAATGTATTGAATGATGCAGGAAACATCAAAAGAAGATGGAAGAAATACACAGAGTCACTGTACCAAAAAGAATTGGTCAATGTTCATCCATTTCAGGAGGTGCCATATGATCAAGAACCAATGGTATTGAAAGAAGAAGTCAAAGCTACACTGAAGAAATTGGCAAAGAACAAGGCTCCAGGAATTGACAGAATACCTATTGAGATGTTTCAACAAATGGATCCCTCACTAGAAGCATTCACTCAGCTATGTCAAGAGATTTGGAAGACAGCTACCTGGCCAACTGACTGGAAAAGATCCATATTTTTACCCATTCCAGAGAAAAGTGATCCCACAAAATGTAAAAATTATCAAACAATACCATTAATATAGCACACAAGTAAAATCTTACTGAGGATAATTAAAAAATGATTGCAACAGTATATTGACAGAGAACTTCCAGACTGTCTCACCTACTTTGCTCATGTTGTCAGAAGGGACCATTCCCTGGAGAAAGATATCACGCTTGGTAAAGTGGATGGTCAACGAAAAAGGGGAAGGCCCTCAACAAGATGGATTGACACCATGGCTGCAATGATGGCCTCAGGTATAGTAAGGATCTTGAGGCTGGCACAGGACCAGCCAGTGTTTTGTTCTGTTGTACATAGGGTTGCTATGAGTCTGAGACGACTTGACAGCAGCTAACAACAACATAACTGGCATAAATTATAGACTATGACTCTTGATTCATTGGTTGAAGTAGTGATACGGTTTTTTGGGGTAAAAATAAGACCCTTTCATCAGGGTATATGTCAGCTAAAGTGCTTGCATATCTGGGTGCGTTGTCAAGCACAAGGAGAATCTTAAAGGAATTTTTTCGGCCAAGCAATGATGTTCAATAGTAGGGAAAAAGTGGTTCAAGAACCAGTCTTCAAAGATGACAATTGTAAACCAAGCCTTGCAAATTTGCCTTCCAAATAAAGGGAAGATATGCCTTAAGGAAAAGGCGAAGTCTCTCAGATTTAGGTAGTGACACCCAAGCAAAGGGCTTGAAATCCTCAAATGTGTTACCTCCAAGTAAGAATGTTAGCCTATCCTTTGATGCCTTATGCCCTGGTGCATTTCCTTCCTCTTTTGAAATGTAGATCCTTTCAGTGATTTTTTTTTTTTTTTTTGGTCCAAAATAAGCCAGTCTCATCTACATTAAGTGTATCATCTGGGAGTAAACATCCTTCCCCAATAATTATTTCCAGCACTTCAGGAATATTATTCAAAGCACTTACCTACATTGGCACTTGTTGCTTCACCTTGCACTATATTGTTATGTGAATTTGTCTTAACTTTGAACTAACTGAACCAACCCCTACTCATAACAAATTCTTCATCATAATCACCTTCACTTGTTGCATGTGCAACTTTTAAATTATTGAAAAGGCTTTGATCCTGTTCTTGCACTAAAGTAAGGCTAACAAAAATTATGCAGATTTTGATCATCTAACTAAATTACCAATAGCCTTTCATTTCAATAATCAAACCCCACTGCAGTGCTTAGTAATAATTATAACTTTCATTGGGGCAGAGCCTTTCACATGCTCCATTATTCTCATATTATCCTTTAGCATTGTTCTGATCATTGACCAACTGTAGCGTAACACTTTTTCAATGACTGATGATGTCTCTTTTCTATCACTTTATGATTTCCACTTTATTTTCAATCATTATTGTTTTCATTTTCTTTGGTGCACCACCAGCACTTGCATCAGACTTATGCTTTGGAGGTATGGTTACAAGCAAGAATAAGAGGAAAATTTAAGTGAAATACAAAGCTACACACTTAACACAGTGTTAATGGCACATGGTCCAATTTAAAAAGGTGGACAAAGTTCTCTTTCCTTGAGCCAATGAACCACTGAAGCCACACAATGTTTTCAGGAGCATCACAAAGTAATGCCTGCATTCATTACTACAAAATATTGTGTTTAACTCAAATTTTTAATATAATAGGATTTATGGAAGTCCCTTCTTAAGTGTCTCCTTGAGGACTAAGGTGATGTCTCCTTGAGGACTAAGGTGCGCCTGACACAAGCCATGATATTTCCAGTCACCTCGTATGCATGTGAGAGCTGGACAATGAATAAGGAAGACCAAAGAAGAGTTGATGCTTTTGAGTTGTGGTTCTGGCAAAGAATGCTGAAAGTACCATGGACTGTTAAAAGAACTAACAGATCTGTCCTGGAGGAAGTGCACCCAAAATGCTCCTTGGAAGCGAGAATGGCCAGACTTCATCTCACCTATTTTGGTCATGTTGTCAGAAGGGACCACTCCCTGGAGAAGGATGTCATGCTTGGTAGGGTGGAGGGTCGACAGAAGAGGGGGAGGCCTTTAACGAGATAGATTGACACAGTGGCTGCAATGATGGGCTCAAGTATAGCAGGGATCGTGGAGCTGGCGCAGATTGGGCAGTGTTTCGTTCTGCTGTGCATGGGGTCACTATGAGTCTGAAACAACTCGACGGCACCTAACAACAACAACTTCTTAAGTATGACTTATGACTTGTCCATAAGTCAGACATTCTTAACCCAGGGACTTACTGTACAGAAAATTATAATCACTGTGAAAAGAGGAGATTCTGAGTTCCAGAGTACAAAGGCTATGAAAAATACAAGATGGGTCCAGCCTGTGAAGTACTCTGGTAAAGAACCAGAATATCTGACTAAACAGTGAGTGACCTGGGCCAAGAGAAAATACACCAAGCACCTATCTTCATGATAACATCAGTTGGAACCCATTAACTAGTATGAAAACAACTTCACCTATCATAGATTATACATGCTTTCTCCTGGTTCCTCTGCCCACATCCTTGCACATAAGCTCTAATGTATAAGCCCACAACAAGCACTGCCTTACATGGACCTCTCTACCCAAATGACTCTCCATGCTTTCTGGTGCATCTGAGATTTCTATCACTGACCTCTGTATGTAAGTTTTTAAATAAAGCCTTTTCTGCTCAACCTGGCTTTTTCCACCTCTGTTTTTGAAAGCTGACCTGTGGCCCTCCTGCTGCTGGTATGGTGGGGTGCAAGAAATGGTGCTGTAAGCAGGAATCCAGAAAAATGGGCAGAGGGAAAGAGAATCTTCAGTAAAAATCTCTGGTTGGCCCAAAATTTCAATGTGGGAACCAGTGGCAAGTCCACTTGATGCATGTAGACTGTTGAGGGAATATGAGGAGAACCCCCAAAATTCCTACAAGGTTGACAAATTTATAGAAGTATTAAAGTTTACCACATGATGCTGCAGAGAGTATGGGATGGCAGTTACTCTGGGAAGTGCACTTAGTTACGGAGATCAAGTTAGAAGTGGAAGCAAAGATTAGAAAACTTGAAGAAATGCTAACGTTTCAAAGGGATATGAGAATAACTGCTTTCATGGTGTTTGATAACATAGCTGGAAAAACAGAACAAAGAGAAGTCTTTAGCTTCTCTCCCAGGAGAGGAGGAGGGACTGGAGGAACGGCCAAGATGGAATCTCCTGCATCCTCTCTAGTGACAACCTGGCCAAGGGTCTCCTCAATGTAAGGCTAATCTAAGGGGCTGGCAGCTAAATAAAATTTCCTGGTTTTAATTCATTCTGGAGCTAAATGTGCTTTGATTCAATTTTCTTTCTCTTGTTTCAGAAAACTTACTGGGCATTGACATCTTGCCTGGATCTTCCCTAGAAAAACCAATTGGAGAGTTTCATTTGACTTGCAGGATAAGAATGTAAAACTCAATTCTGTGGGCTTGGGCTAAATGGTAACTACTTTTGCTGCCTCAACCCTGGAGATTAGTAAACCTAAGGCAGTAGTGGTTTCCAGGAAAAATCTCCCAAACTATAATAAAATTTGAAATGTTTCAAATACTTCAACAAACCCAGAGTCATTACAACAGTCGATATGGTCTGTTTGTAAAACAGATGGGACTTGGAGAATGACTTTAGATTACTGAGAATTAAACAAAGTGACCCCTCCCATATATGTGGCTGAGACTAACATAGCTAGTATTCTGGAGGAGCTGACTCCATGCCAAGGGGAATATCATACAGTTTTAGAGTTAGCAAATGCCTTTTTAAGTATTCTTATCAGGACTGATCAAGATATGTTTACTTTCATATGGGAAAGAAGGCAATTGACTTTCCAAATGTTACCCCAAGTATAATTGCACAACCCTACAATTTGCCATAGATGGTGGCTCAAGATATAGTCACTGTCCCCCTGCCAAAGAGTGTATCTATGGAACATTATGTGAGTATATCATGTTAGGCTCTAATAATTTGAATCTTTTGCAGGCAGAAACCAATCATGTAATGGGGCATTGCCAACAGTGAAGATGGGCTATAAACCTAAAAATAATAACAAACTGGAGCTCATGGTAAAATTTCTAGTTGTCTGCATGGGTAAGCCTCAGTTATGCCCACACTAGTGACAGATAAAATCACTGCCTTTTCCTGTCCTCAGACAGTTAAAGATGTACAAACTTTTTTTGTCATTACTAGGATATCAGACAGCTTCTATCCCACACTTTGCCCAGTGTCTTTGACTACTCTGTAGACTGATAAAAGAGGTGATTATCTGGGATTTGGAGGACTTCAAAGAAAATGCTTTTATTCAAGCCAAGTCCCTAGTGCAACACGCCCAAACACTAGAGGCCACAGAAGAAAGGGTACCTTTTGAATTAGATGTTACTGTTACTAAAGATGGCATGGGTTGGGCCTTGTGGAAGAGAAAAAATAAACAGAGAAACCTATATAATTCTGTTCATAGCCATTCAAGGGTGTGGAGACGTGCTACACTTTGATAGAAAAACAATTCTTGGTCATGTACAGTGCCTTGTTGCAAACAGAATCCCTCATGAGAGAAGTGTAATAGAAGTAAAACAGTGTATCTTATCAAAGGATGGATAGAGGGCCTCTTTGCCAAGTCATGGTCAGCTTAGCATAGAGAAGTAGTACCTTGCAGAGTGACATGGCTGTTTGCAACAACATGGTAAATTATTCCTGAGCCTTCTCACCAAAAAGTTACAGGAATATTTGGGACCTATCAAATTTACACAGGAAATGCCCACTGGTCACCTATAGATACCTCCGGATGCCCTAGGTGTGTCGAGGAGGGGGAAGACACACCACTGGAAGATGTCTGGTACACTACGGTTACAGTGTAGGCCAACCCTACCCCACTGTATGCCATTGTTATCCCTCTACTGATCCCAGGGGGATAGAAATGGGTGTTGGACACAGCAGCCAGTGGGCCAAGCTGAGGGCTGCTTGGCTAGTAATTATCCAGAAATCCCACCCATTGACAATTTGCCCTGAGTCCTGGGCTATGATGATAGGTCTTAATTTATCCCAATGGGAAAAAGAAGAGTGGGAAGTAATGGAAGAGCTTTACAGCAGCAGGAATTATGGTGAGATATCTGGGGTAAATGACAAGAACTCAGTTCCAAAGTGACTGCTCCATGTGCAGTAAGGAAGCAGACAACCTAACAGCAGTAATGGCTTTTGTCCAAACTAATAAATTAGATATAGTCATGTAGATATTAAAAGATGGGGGGCATCTAGGTGCTCAAGCCACAAGGAACCTAGCTCAAGGAGTAAGAATTACCATTAGTAGAAAACAAGTAAATTGAGCTATTGAGGACAGTCTGATATGTGGCCCCAGGCACACTGTTTCATTTTAAAATAAGATAGGGCACATCAAAAATAGGTGAAGGTCCCTTGCAGATTTGATTTGATTATATTGGCCCCTTTCCCAAAAGTAAGAAATATAAATTTGCTCTCATATATGTGGATATCTTCAGAGGATTACTCATGCTTTTCCTAATATAACAGCCATTAGACTGATGCCATTTCACGTTTGGAAAATTGTCTATGTATGGTACTCCTAAAGAAATTGATAGTGGTCTTGTGTTTCACTTTCACAAGTGGTCCTTGTACAACAATGGACTGAGAAACAAGAGTAGACTGATACTTTCACCTGTCTTATATCTTCAGAGGGTAGGATTAATTGAAAGGAAAAAAATAGTGCCCTTAAGAAGCAAATAACAACAGTGACTGGCTTGCCACTCCTAGGTAAATACCCAAGAGACTTGAAAGCAGAAACAAAAACAGACATATGTACACCAATGTTTATTGCAGCACTATTCACTATGGCCAAAACATGAAACAACCTACACATCCATCAATGAATGAACGGATATATAAAATGTGGTATACAACAGAATACTATTCAACCATAAAGAGAAATGAAGCTCTGACATATACTACAACATGCATCAACCTTGAAAACATTATGCTGAGTGAAATTAGTCATTCTCAAAAGACAAATATTTCACGATCTAACTTGTTGTTGTTGTTAAGTGCCGTCGAGTCGTTTCCGACTCTTAGCGACCCCATGCACAGCAGAACGAAACACTGCCTGATCCCGCACCAGCCCCACAATCCCTGCTATACTTGAGCCCATCATTGCAGCCACCGTGTCAATCCATCTCGTTGAAGGCCTTCCCCTCTTTCGTTGACCCTCCACCCTACCAAGCATGACATCCTTCTCCAGGGAATGGTCCCTTCTTACAACATGACCAAAATAGGTGAGACGAAGTCTGGCCATTCTTGCTTCCAAGGAGCATTCTGGCTGCACTTCCTCCAGGACAGATCTGTTAGTTCTTTTATCAGTCCATGGTATTTTCAGCATTCTTCGCCAGCACCACAACTCACAAGCAAAAAAAAAAAAAAATAGCAAAGAAACACTGTTTGGTACATTACCACACACCTTTAGTAATAGATCTAACTTATATGAAATAATAAAAATAGGCAAATGTATAGAAAACTCACTCCCATTGAGTCAAATCTAACTCATAGTGACTTCTCCTTGGGCTTCCAAGGTGATATCTCTGTGGAAGTAGATTGCCCAGTCTTCTTTCTGAGTAGTGGCTAGTGGGTTTGAACCTCCAGACTTCTCGTTCGCAGTCAAATGCTTTAGGTACTATACCACCAGAGCAATTTTATTAATGATTACCAGGGACAGGATAGAAGGGGGGAAAAGACATTCATTGTTTAAGAAGCAGTGAGTTTCTGTTTATGGTAATGGGAAATTTAGAAATGATTATGGATGATGCTTGCACAGCATGATTAGTGTAAATGATATCATTAAATTGTACAAGTGAAATATGTTTAATGGCAAAAAGTGTTGTATGTATTTTTACAACAATAAAAAAGCTAATAGTGGAGGTAAAATGAAATAATGAGAAGTTCTAGGTTAGCCCAAAAGAAATTGAGGAAGATATGACTGAGAAAATGATCTATAGCTGTGACTATTTTCTGTCATAAAGTAGGTATTAAAACGCAGGTAAGCTGAGAACATTCCCAAACTATCATTCTTGTTTTCTACACACAGAAAATTGTGTGAAAATATTTAATGCTGTTCTGTTTTTCCTTTATCAAAGGGATCTTTTAAACACCCAAACTTTAAGGATTGTGGCAAACTCCTATGAAATATAAACTTTAACTCTTGAAAGTTTGGAATTCTCTCCAGCTGTCTTAATTTTCCACCTCCACAATAAAATTTAGATATATCTGCTTTTCATAAGTTATGAATAATGGTAACTTTTGTTGTTGTTGTTTTAAGGCAGTTGAAGAACTTTTAAGCTTTCTTTCTTCTCCCTTTACACATAAATTTCATTCCTGAGACAACTGCTCTATCTCACTGAAAGTGTCTAAAGGTTTGTCTTTGTCTTAGATATTCTTTAACTCACTACTTGTAGGATTTTCTTTTTCTTTTTTCGTGTTTGTGAACAATTTTACTCTATGGTGATATTTTGTAACTCTCTTGCTCTCCTGAAGTATTTTGAGAGAATTTCTCATTCTGATCTCTCAACTGCCTAGTTTTTCATCAGTATTTATCCACTTAATATTCTATCTATTGTGTTATTTTACCTACTACATACTTTACAGCAAATATATTTCCATTTGTTTCTTTTTTACGTTTTGTTTCAGCTTGCATCTTTTTTTGATCTCTTGAAGAATATTTTTAAACTTCTTGTTTTGAATCCCTAATCATCCTAAAAATAGTCGGCTTCAGATGATACATGCTGTTTGGTGTGATTTTCTTTAGACGAAGAAATACTCTTCAGGTTTCTAATGATTTTTGTTGGTAGATTAATATTTCCTGACAGTTATCAGAATATCTGTCTGATAATGGATTTTAGGAAGGGTAGAAGGCCAGATCCTATTCTGTTAGTACTAGTGAGCTCAAATTGCAGAGAAGAGAATTCACTTCACCAGGTGAATTGCAGGCACTGCAAAAATAGTAACTTTTGTTTGTGGCCACTTCATCAATCATCTCCTCCCCCAGAGTTGTACAATTTAACCCTTAAAGAAAAGTAACGTTGGGCTGAAGAAGTCTTCCTAAAATGTCATCCACAAGTCCTGGGGCTTTGGAAGGAACAGAATAGCAACATCTCCCCTAGTAATATTCCCTTCCATCCCTGCACCAAAAATCTAATCTGCATCATTGCCAGTTGATGTATTGAAGGAACAGATAATATGGTCCAACACAGATGTAGAAGAGAGGCAAATGCAGAATTGAAAAAGCTTTCAATAATAACACCAAATTATAGACAACAATACCCTTGCCCCTCATCCCACATACTGCCTCAGCCAATCCTATGTGACCCTGGGGGGTTTCTTGTGGTTTTGTTGGTTCATAGAAATTCAGTTTTAGAATTTCTCCAAAATTGACTTTGAGAGAGAGAGACAGAAGACTGTGGTACTTCTTTACCCCACAGGAACCAAATAGAGCTCTTCCTGTTCTCATATCCTATATATCTGTGCAATAAGGAGGGAATTTACTACCCCAAAATAGACAGTCAATTTGCAAGTGTGAGGCAAGGGTATCCAGACATAAAGGGGCTAGATTTCTAAAGGGCTAGAAAGAATCACAAAATTTAGGAGAAAAGAGGGGTAGCCATGACAGAAACTCCTTTATTCCTCAGGTGGTTTATACATCCTGCTTCCTTTACCTGGAAAGGAGGTGCTTTTTCATATGTCTGCTCTTCATCTTTCCCCCACTTATTCTGACCTAACAATACAGCCCTCATGTCTCACCCTAACTTTAACTTTCTTGAAAGATCTTTCCTAAAACCCTGGTCTGCATAGGTCCTTTTTTTTTTTTTTAAATTGCCCTGGCATATTCTTATATTGATTACAAATATTTTCCTACATATTTGTAGGATAATCGTTAAGAGCACAGACTCTGGCGCCAGACTGCATAAGTTTGAATCTTGGATCTGTCATTTATTACTTAAATGCCATGACAAGTTATAACCTCTTAATGACTCAATTTCCCTAAATATGAGTCATCAAGTGATCGTGAGACCTAAAGGCCATCATTAATTTCTTTTTTTCTGGGTCATCAAATCATAAGATTGAATCTGTGCACTATCAGTCTATCTATCAGCCATTGGAAATGATAAATAACAGCACAAGAAGTTGGTGAGCGGGTTATCTGCTCCATTACCTGCTCTCCTGTATGATATGTGTAAAAGGTCACATGGTTTGTTTCTTATGTCCAATTGAATTGAGAAGGAGAAACCGGGGTTTGTAGACGTATATTCATACAACAAAAGTTTTTATGTTTTCCCATGAATTTTCCAGGAAAACAGTTTGCCAACACCCTCTGAACAACTCCATAGATTTCTCCTTTTCTTCTTCGACCCCCGATGCCAAAGAGAGGCTCATTCAGAAAATCCGTCTTTCTCCATTGCTGTGCTGAAAATTTCTTTCTACTCCCTAATTGTCACATGCTGGAGTTGGAATTCATAAACAAAGTCCAAGAAGGCTTACAACATCTCTTTTCACTCTGCCATGTCCCTCCCATGAGGCCAGAGTTGCATGCTTTAATTGGAGTGGGAAAAGACCAAAAATATATATGGATAAAACATTTTAAAATACAAAAATATCTTGCTACAGAAGGAAAGAAAGAAGCAAGAAAAAGAGGAAGGTATCTCCATTTGAAATTGTATTGTCCTCTTTCTTATTTTCCTAAGCCACTTGGGTATTGAAAGCACTAGGGTTTGTAACAGTCTGCAGGATGCATTAATCCTGTTCTCTTTGATGAGTGAAGACAGAAGCCATAAAAAGAGAGGACCTTTACTTCCACATGCAGAGAGCATATTTGGGTTCTTTCAGTCCTCCTGTGCAGTGTTTTTGTAGGAAGCCATTGTGAAGAGATCCAGATGGCAAGGTCACTCAGAGATGGGAGCCACAGAAGGACCAGTGGCTTCTAGAGCTTCTCATTGCACAGGTTAGAGTCTCTGCAGCAGCGGAATTTCACAGTATAGATACCCCAATGCATCATTTGAACATCAGCACAGTTCTTTTGGCAGCCCATGATGGCTAACCAGGTATCGAGGAGATAAGCACCTGTTAAGGAAGGAGGAGAAACAGATCATCCAGTCTGCCCCTGAGATCTCTGCAAGAAAGTCTTGAGTATTCAATGCTCTGTAGGTCAAATACTAAGGACTGGAAGATGTGGCAAATAGGGTGCTTTCCAAAAGAAGAGCAACAGTAGAGCCCCTTAAAAAATATCACGGAGAAGCTTGGGGAGGTAATGAGAGAAGTAATTCAGGGAATCTCAAGGTTGAATTGTCACTCACCCCTTAGTGGCCACCTCTATCTATTTTTCTTTGTGGTATAGGACAAAGGTAGCAATAACAGTCATCCCAGAACTGACACTATCTGTAGTAAAGCAAGGCCCTCTTCTTACTAAGGCTAATTTGTGTCTGTCTGTTTCATTTGCCCCTTCCATTTATTCTCAAGCCAAACTTACGTCTGGAAATATTCACTAGCACACAGGCCTCATTTATATCTGCATTACATATTCCTCTTCCTCTGGAACACTTCTCTTCTGGAAACTGGAGGTGACACATCCTACACTGAACAGTCTCCTGAAATTTGGCTGGAGGATAGGGAAATGAAATTTAGTGCAGATCTCAGACTACCTTGAAAGGACCCATTTCCTCTTTCAGGTTTGAAGTTGCCTTGGAGCCCGAGGACTTTGCAAGAGCTCCTAACAAGGCATCTACTTCTATTAAAATAGCCTAAACCAAGAGAGAGATTTAGCCTGAAAACAGGAGAGGAAAGTATAGGTGAAGGATAAAGAAAGAGAAACAAAATCAGGACTGACATGGTCAGAGAAGATCTTGTCCATACCCACCAGAATCTTGCTTTTGTTTTGCCAATAACTACTCTTTTTTGCTGGCAAAGATAAACAGAACAAGCCTGCAGTTTTGTTTAATATCTACCCTTGCCTATGGCCTGGGTCATTTCACTTTAGGATCCTTAACCTGGAGTTATTCCAAGCTTTTCTGCCCCTCCAAAGCCTAGTCATCTGTCTCATGGTAGTTCTGTACCTCTTCCCTCCTTTCATCCACTTCTCTTCACCTCTTTGGGTCTCTCAGACTCTTCTAACCCCCTTACAGCATGAGACCAAAGGATAAAGCAAATATAGCAAATCCACATGTTTGGAGCCTCATTTCCTTTCTTTAAATTAATCCTGTGTAGCATTCTCACCTGCATGTGCCTGAAAACAGACAATGGGGACACACACCTGAAGTTGATGACATGTCTACACTTAGGATGTGGCCAAGTAGTACCTGTAAAGTAATCATTCCACTTTTTCCCTTCCCTTCTTCACACTCACTGCTAGCTTTGCCAGATGTTGCTCATCTTTTCCTGTGACACCTAAAGTCAGCACTCATCCAAGCCCCATTGTGCTGGAATTGAGGATATTGAATATAAAAATTAGCTCTTGGTTCTCTTGAACCTCTAATGCCCACCCTGCCCCAATATCCCATTCAATTCCCCACCCCTGTCCCAAGACTGACCAGTTTATACTTACCTGGGAGAAGTTGTTTTAGAAATGAACTAGAGAACACTACGGGGGGGAGGGGGGAATAAAGATGCATTATTTGATTATCTCATTTTCCAAACACCATCTCACAGCTTCTCTGGAAATTCTAAGTCATTTCTAGTCTGCCTATTTCCTATTACAAGGGAAGGTCTAAAGGGTTTTGATGAAAATCCCAGAAACATGACACATTGTGGATGGAAGGCATGGCCATAGAAATACAGTTCATCATGCTTCTGTTACTAATATGCCTCCCTCTAGAAGGTTCTCTCTCACAGGAACCCTGACTCATTCCAGGATCTTAGACATGTCTCACCAACTCTCCACCCCAGA
The DNA here is from genome assembly GCF_000298275.1 of Orycteropus afer afer. NCBI lineage: Eukaryota > Metazoa > Chordata > Mammalia > Tubulidentata > Orycteropodidae > Orycteropus > Orycteropus afer. Next base: position 224,306 of record NW_006921912.1, on the reverse strand, counting down.
AACGTACATGGCAAGCAGCAGAGAAAGGTGAAGTGTCGCAGCAGGAGGAACTTGTCCATTTTGAAGGAAGAGAGAAGCAGGTTAAGGCAGGAAGCTGCAATGGGTGCCTATTTATACACCTACTATGTTGGGCTTCACCAGAAAGGGGTAGGGGTGGGGATAAGTCCTATAAAGACATACCCTGCACCTATGAAAACAAGTGACTCTGTAGTTGCTCTTGTTGGCAACTCAGAGAGAAGAGAGACTAGCTAGTTAGTCCTGGGCCTGATTGAGTCCAGGCCCACCACTAGGCATTTTTGTTGCTATGCTCTATAGTCTTTTCCCTGACACTACAATGTGGGAGAACACAAGAACTCAGGACTGAAAGGCTTATTAAGCTAAGAGAATACGAGAGCATACCTAACTGGAATGCAGAAAAGCAGGAAGAATCCTGTGCACAGAGCCTGAAGAAGATGCAGAGGTGTTGGGAATGGCAAAAGGGCAGAGGTGGAAAGTTTAGGCTCAAAGTTGTGGACAGAGAATTCTCAGGAGGGCAGTAAGATACCCACTAGCAATCATTCTTGGCAAACCTTGTGATGAAAGCATAGCTGAGGTTATGGACCTTAGACTGCAGTGAGTAGGAAAATGATTTCCTTTTCTGGAGTTTTCTCATGGGTGAGATTCAGACTTTGCATAGGAGAGAGGTCTGAGGTGACTGCAACTGGAGGGAGGTAAGCAGGTCCTCGCCACTTGATGTCAGATAGAAAGGTGGCTAAATGTGGAGAAGATTGAGCCTGTGTATTCTAAGAACAGCCATATCTTGTATCTCATTCTAAACTTCCTGTAAGTTATAATCACTTATTCCCAAACCAAGGAGTTCTGGTGGCATAGTGGATTAGGCATTTGGCTGCTAACCAGAAGGCAAGCAGTTCATAACCCACCAGCTGCTCCACAGAAGAAAGATGGAGTATCTACTTCTGTAAAGATTTACAGCCTCAGAAACCCAATAGGGGTCGCTGTGAGTTGTTATGAGTTCCCAAACCATCAGCAAATTGTAATGAATAGTGCAGCTTCATCTCTGTTGGTATTAGAGGGAACTGAGGGAAGGATATGCACTGATAATGAAGACAAATGATGCAGAACCAGCCAAAAATGAAAGGGAACAGATTGCAATAGGACACAACTTTGTCTCCAGCTATGCAGGGTAGTGGATGAACCCAGCACTGGCAGAACTGGTAAGACCCAAATAAGCATTATGTGTGAAATGTTTCAACATCACCACAAGAGGTGTGGAGCCACTTGGGCAGCAGGAAATATTAGATTTTCTTTTGTCCCATCACATGGAGGATAAAACTATTACACTTTGAGTCCCTGACCAAAGTATATTATGCTGGGTAAAGTAGAGGGTCAGAGAAAAATGGGACGATCCTCAAAGAGATGGAATAACACAGTGGCTGCAATGATGGGCTCAAGCTTAACAACAATTGTGAGGGTGGGACAGGAAGAGACAGTATTTTGTTCTGTTTTACACAGGGTTGTGATGAGTTGGAACCAACTAGATGGCACCTAACAACAACAACAACATGTGATGAGGAGGGTAAACAAGATGAACAACCTCAGTTCCTGTTCAAAAGTGGTACCAATGGCATCAGGCCTCTGGTGTTTCCCCAGTGCTCAAAGGACTTATACTTAAGATACAGCAGGGAAAGAACCATTTTTCCCAGAGCAAGATTTGAACAGTCAAATCAGAAAAGTCTCTTTTTCTTGAGGCAAGTGAACAGCATGGCTTTTGGTCACTGAGAATACACCAGAGTAGTTCCACTATCTTCAGGACAGTAAAAGATAAAGAAATATGTGTAGATTCAAGAAAGAACATAAATGAAGTGTCTGGGTGTCCTTTATATGTGTCTTCTGTTCTATCAGCTACCAGGAGACTTGCTATTCCCTAAAATTTTCTGGGAATCTCAGAATTGTTCAGTGTGTCCCAAATTCCATAGATAGCTCCTTTTCACCTTGCTGAAGGGTGAAGAAATGGAGGGGTATCTAAGGCATAGCAGGTATGACATGTGCCCTGGGTGCCACTTAAAGAGAGGCACCACTGAAGAGTTTCTACTGACCATAGTAATTTCCATCACCAACTGTGAGAGAAAATTCAGTAAGTTTAAACTAATACTTTCATATTTGAGATCTCCATGGGTCAAAGCAGATGCTTGATCTTACTTTGCTGAATACAGAATAAGAAGAAACAGAAAAAATGACTTTAAGTACATCATAGACCAATTTTCATCACTGAAGACAAGGAAGATGCAGTTGTAATTTTCATGTAGTGCTATAATGTGCTAAATAAAAGATTAATGAGCTTGACTTGTATTTTTGAGCTATTATGGTAAAATTATCTAAAAGATAGGTATCAGATGTTTGGATAGGGGTGCAATTTCAGTGATTGCCGTAGATACATCTATTTTCCGTAGACATGACTGTGGAGAAGCTAACATAAACATTGAAGTGGCTAGGGGAGGCAGGATTGGGACTTCAACTGCAAAGAAGTAGCCAACAATTTATCCATTTTTCCTGTTACAGCTTTCAGCTTAAATACAACTTCCTGAACTTTCAATACATTGCATCAACAAGCCTAACCATAAACCTGAGAATCTTTCTAAGTGTAACTTCAGCAAGAAATTAGCTAGGGACCCGTCCAGTATTCTCCATGGTAGAATTAGTGCATGAAGATCCAGCTAACACTCGTCTTTATAAAACCTGAGCACTCCCTCTGTGCCACATGGCCTTTCTGTAGCTGAGTTTACTATATTCATAATATCTCTTTCCAGACTGTAAAAATTATCTTTCTGAATTCAGAGAGATCATCTCTGAACAGCTTCCTTAACATTCCTCCTTGTTATTTCCTTTGTGTAAGTGTGTGATACATAATACACTTACAAAGGACAAAACTCCAATCCAAACTCACTGCCATCAAGTAGGATCCGACCCATATTGACCCCTCCTTAGGTTTCTAAAGCAGTGTCACTACAGAAGTAGATTGCCCAATTTTCCTTCTGAGGAGTGGCTGGTGGGTTTGAACCACCAGTCTTCTGGTTAGCAGTCAAATGCCTTAGGCACCTTGCCACCAGAGCTCCTTTACAGAGGACAAAGTATGTAAATACATATCTAGACAAATTATTTTGAAGCAAACTGTGTAACTAAGTACAGGAAATTGAACGTTGCCAATACTGCAGAAGACTCCCTTCATCAAAAGTTTCTTCCTAAGATGTCCCCATTAGCAGAAATGCGATCAATAAATACTTGTTAATTTATATTGATATGATATTTGAAATATTAAAGATTAGTGGAAATACGTTCTCTCAATTTGTGGATTATTGTGAAGATTGACCCTCATTCTAATTCTGCCCACTTTGCTTCCTAAGGCCCAGGGAATTTATGCTCTTTGGATCTCATTAGTGTTCCAGTCCAGACTCCAACAATCTCAACCCCCAAAATTGCCTCCATGCTTATTTGCCAGTCTTCCTGAATACCCAGAAGTAGGCCTTGTTATTCTCATTCAATCCAGAGAGACACAGCCACATGCTATCTTTGGATCAGCAGGACGTTTGTTTATTGAGTTCCAAGAGTCCAAGAGGTTTAGGAAAACAGCATCATCCAGAGACAACAAAAACGATGTATAAATTTTATGTCACATTCTATTAAGAGATCAATTAAATGAGATCTTAATGCCAATAGGTGCACATAGAAGTCATTCATGACCATAGAGAGAAAAGTAAAGGAGAGAGGTGGAAGCTATAAGGAAAGGAATAAAGACTGAATTTTCAGTAAGGAAAAAGAAAAGTTAGAAAAGAAAGTTCAAAAAAAGTTAACATTTACAGTAGTGTAAAACACACAAACTCTCTAAGAAGAAATCTAATATTAAATTCTACAACTCTGTAACAAGAAAAATAGCACAATAAGAAAATTTAACTAAGGCCCAAATAAACTGAGTAAAATATTATGTTTATTGACTGAAAGATTCAATACTTTAATCATGTCAACTTCTCACTGATCTGTAGATACAATAAAATCTCAAAAAACTCAAATGATATTTTTAAAAACATTTTATTTTGAAATAATTTAAGAACTACAAGAGTTGTAAAATAAATAGGACAGAGAGTTCCTCTGTACCCTTTACTCAGCTTTCTGCAGTGATAATATCTTTTTTTTTTTAATTGTGATTTGGGTGAAATCATATCAAATACATTTGTGGAAAGAGTCAATGGAGCAGCTCAATATCATCAGTCCTAACTAGACCAGGAACATCAGTTGCTCATATGCAAGTTGAAGTTGAAGCTGAAGAAAATGAAAACAAGTCCACAAGAGCCAAAATATGACCTTGAGTACATCCCACCTGAAGTTAGAGACCATCTGAAGAATAGATTTCATGCACTAAACACCAATGACTGAAGACCAGACAAGTTATGAGATAATATATATATAAAAAAAAAATCACACATTAAGAAGCAAAAGTCATTTAATACCCAATGAAAAAGCCCCAAAATACATAAATCAGATTTTAACAGAATTGAAAAGACAAATATATGACTCCATAGTCATAAGAGGAGATTTTAATACACCACTTTCAATGAAAGATAGAACTGGAAAGAAACTCAACAAAAATGTAGAAAAACCAAGCAATGCAATCCACCAAGTTGATCTTATAGACATCTACAGAGCACTATATCCAACAATAATAAAAAGAATATACGTTCTTTTCCAGTGCACATGGAACATTCTTCAGGATAGCCCATATGTTAGGCCATAAAACAAGGCTTAAAAAACATTTGAAATACTGCAAAGTATCTTTTCAGATCACAATGCTATCAAATTAGAAATCAACAATAGGAATGTTGATGGAAAAAGAGCAAACACATGGAAACTGAACAACATCCTCCTTAAGAAAGACTGGGTAATAGAAAAAATGAAACTAAAAAATTTCTTAAATCAAACAAGAATGAAAACACATTATATCAAAATCTCTGGAACACAGCAACAGCACTGATCAGAGGCCAATTTATAGCAATCAATGCACATATCAAAAAAGAAGGAAGAGCCAAAATCAATACCTTCAACCAACATCTCCAACCATTGGAAAAAGAACAGCAAGAAAAGCCTGTAGTTGCCAGAAGAAAGGAAATAATCAAGATTTGAGCAGAAATCAATGAAACAGAAAATAGAAAGGCAATAGAAAAAATTAACAAGACCAGAAGTTGGTTTTTTGAAAAGATTAATAAAATGGACAAACCACTGGCAAATTTAACAAAGGAAAAGAGGGAGAGCATACAAATAACATAAATAAGAAATGAATTGGTGACATCACAACAGAACCAATTGAAAAAAAAGAGATAATATCAGGATACAATGAAGAACTGTACTCCAACATATTTGAAAATCTGGAAAAAATGGCAGATTTCTAGAAACACACTACTTACCTAAACTAACATAGACTGAGGTGGGATAGTTGAACTGACCCATAACAAAAGACGAAATTGAACAGGTGATTAAAAAAAAAAAATGACCAACAACAAAAAAGTCCTAGCCCAGACAGTTTCACTGGAGAATTCTACCAAACATTCAGAGAAGAACTGACTCCAATGCTACTCAAACTATTCCAAAACGTAGAAAAGATGGAATCCTTCCTAACTCATTTTATGTAGCAAACACAACCTTGATACCCAAACAAGGCAAAGACATCACTCAAAAGGAAAACTACAGACTAATATCCCTCATGAATATAGATGTAAAAATCTTCAACAAAATCCTAGCTAGTAGGTTCCAATAGCATATCAAAAAAATAGTACATTATGAGCAAGTGGGGTTCATACCAGGTATGCAAAGAGAATTCAGCATTAGAAAAACAATCAACGTCATCCACCACATAAATAAAACAAACAAAAAGAACCACATGATCATATCAATTGATGCAGAAAAGGCATATGATAAAATCCAACACCCATTCCTGATAAAAACTCTCAGCAAAATACGAATAGAAGGCACATTCTTCAACATAACAAAGGGGATATATGCAACAACAACAACAAAAAAAAACCAACATTATTCTCAATGGAGAGAGACTGAAACCATTCCCCTTGTGAAAAGGAACCAGATAAGGATGCCCTCTATCACCACTTCTATTCAACATTGTATTGAAAGTGCTAGCCAGGGCAATAAGGCAAGGAAGGGAAATCAAAGGTAAGGAAGAAATCAAACTATCTCTATTTGCTGATAATATGATCCTATACCTAGAAAACCCAAGAG